>NC_090931.1:1409626762-1409936315 GCF_040938575.1 Ambystoma mexicanum | reverse complement strand
AAAATATGTGGTCATTTCTCCATTCAATTTTTTCATGTATACCTCCTGGCATAGGCAAATAACACAGGAGGAAAGACAACCTTGACTTAGTTTGTCCACCCCTGTGATGGGCAGAAAAGCAGGTAGGGACAAAAATTCTCCTTTGGCCCATTATTCTATTTTGATAGTGTGCTCCGGGACCCCCAACCGGCCCATTGAATCAGCGTTTGCCCAGAAGCACTTTAAGACTAGATAGCAGCTCCCGTGAGATGGATGGGGGTGCAGCTTAAATACTTCAACACCAAATCAATAATGACAACTCAACGGTTTGGTAAAGGGAGTCCGTTTAATGACAAGTACAAAAAACGGGGAGTTATGAATATCAGCAATGGTGCGATCTTCCTTCTCGCTTCAACTTCAATGAACTTCAACAAAATCAGAACATTTATACTGAAAACTGGTCATCATTGATGTGTAACGCTTGAAAATTGGCATGCAATTCTATTGGTTCAGGAAAGGTAACTTTACTATAGGTACTATATCTGTATATGGTAACAGAGTGAGGGGATTGGGTGAACACTGTCAGGTGGGGCATGTAAGCCCTTCCTTCAAAATGGCTACTTCATACTAAAAGTATGATGTGCTATTGGTTCTACTAACTATAGGACCCTAGATTACTTGGTCCATTGTGATTAGGTTGGCACCAACCTCATGCATACCTTTCCACTTTGCTTAGCAGCACACAGAATGGTCGACCAGGTGAGGTGTGCCCCTTAGTTCCCATGGCCTTCCTCTAATTATTGATACAATCAATCATCACTTTAGTGGCCATGTGTCAATTATTTCACTGTGGTTGGCCTCGAGACTGCATCTCCTGTCTTGAAAGTTCTGATATCTTCGCCTGGCCTGCTGCTATGCGTAGGTGTGAAACTCTTGCTTGTTCTTGCTCGGCAGGTCACGTGATTCAGACACTGTGAATTTGCCTCTTTTCCACATAATTTGTGTATTTGATTTTCGTTTCACCCACCACCTGCCTTCGTCTTCTTATCTTGACCTTTCAGAGGCAGGATATTCTGTTCTTAGCTTCACTTAATTGTAGCTACTGTTTGTCTCTTCTACTGATACGACCTTGGCTTTTCTGGCACGAGGTGCCTCTGCTGAGTTTCGTTTCTGCTGTCTATTCTCGATTTGTTGAATATGAAGCTCTCCTCGTGTGGCCTTTAGTAACCTTGGGTTGATTCTGCTTTTTGTGCAAAGTGGAAATACACTTATATAATGTGCTTCATTTGAGGTAGATATGTAAAGTGGCGCTTGCCGCACTATCTTTCTACTAAGCCTAGCAAGCTGCATGATTTTCTTAGCTTTCTTGCGGTTCCAAGCATATGTACATGTGTAAACTGGTTGAATATCTTCATTATGCTCATGGCTTAAGCTTCTTACATTTGACATCGTCCTTTCACTTTAGGTTCATGATATCCTTGGCTCATGGCATTTTGTCTCTTTACATCATTCTCTGGTCGTCATTTCTTATATATGTGAGTCAGTCCGGGTTCTCGTGATGTCACCATTCATCTTCCATTTAGACCTTTTTGGTTTCTTCAGGAACTGTACTTTGTTCGATCTTAATTTCGTTTCATTTGTTGATATGGCTTTCTCAATGGGTCACTTACTGTCCATGGTTTCCTCGGTACTGGTACTTCAATAGGTGTTGTTCTCCTGATAGGTACTGGACAGAGCCCCACTGCGGCTCTCTGCTGGTTTATTTGCTCATCACACGTCACATATTTTGGCGTGAATGTTCCTGGTACTTCAAAATGGATGGTTGGAGTGCGAGCTGTATTTTGGACCTTCTCTACATTAGTCTTCCATTACAGTACTGCCCATAGCGACAAGAACATCACTGTTTCCCCAAATGTGAGGAAGGAAAACTTCCATCAATCCTTCCAACTGGTAGAGCGCAGACTCTCCTTCCTTACTCATCTGTCCTAGGATGATAATTATTCAAGTATGTCTCCTTATTCGTAACTGCTAGCATCAGTCATCAAAATCGCATGCAGTGGGTCCAGCAAAGGAAGCTAGTTAGCCACATTCAGCCTCTCTCTGATATCCTTACGATCTTGGTGGGAAGTAGTATCATTTCATCATATGCTTGAGAGAGTGGCTGCTGAAATTGTAGAAGGTGTTTTGAAATGGGACAATATGGAGGTTTGCCTTGGAAAGATGGCTTCTAGAGAGCTACAGACTTCACAGATGGTAATTGGTTATTAATAAAACGCTTAATACCCAGAGGTTTCTAAGTGCATACCTGGGGATCAAACCTGTGTTGCTCCGTGTTGTCCTGCTTCCAAAGCAAGCACATTGCCCATGAGCTAATCTCCCGAGAGAACTGATGTTTCAGCTTTGCTGCTCATAACCCACCCACACAAGAGCCTCAACTCCATTTTCTGTCCAGAACCTTGTCTCTATGAACTTAAAATCAAATGGCAGAGATGAGATGGTGAGATGGCATTAATCCAGGTTGTAGATATATTATTGTGCCTATAAGATCCAGCACACTGTCTAAGTGTCAGATGTTAGGTGCTTTCTTGTTGGGCCGTGGATCAATCTGTCCTTCAAAGAGCGGGTGGTGAGTGCGAATTCCCTCATCGTGTAACATTTGTCTTATTATTTATCTGAACCACAAGGATGTCAATTTCGATCAGAAATGATTTACAGTACCACATTTGCAGATGGTGGAGGCTGTCCCATGAAGGGTGCCTGTACAATAATACAATAGATGGCCCATTGAAATCTGAACCGAAAAACCTTCCTTTGTGTTCCCAAACAAGACACTCTACTCGCTCTAGGGCCTACAGCCTTCACCATCTCCGAACCAGCTTGATCCAGATAGACGTCCAAGTGGACCGCCACCAGTAGTAAAAAGAACTGTCACTCAGGCCGTGGGTACAAGACCAATACCTGCTGATGACACGATCAAACCTTCTTCAAAACTTCACTCCTGGTCATGGCTTCCTAAAGCTTTATTGGAGCAGCTTCAAAATCAGCAATCCATTAATCCAACCAACCACCACTTCATGCCGACACCCACAACACTGTCCCCAGGTTCCTGGAACATTCGGGGCTTTTTGCATTTGACAGCCCCTGGTAAGATTGACTTGGGGTCCTTCGACATCCTGTGTCTACAGGAAACGTGGCTTACTGACAAACCTTCCTTGGATGGTTTTGCTGTGGCCTTCTCTCCAGCTATTAAAGGAGAAAAATGTTGTCCTTCTTCTGTCTTATTGACGGCTGTACGTTTGGACAGTGGTTTAAAGTTAGAAAGACTAGTGCGGCCCAACTCTTCACTTCTGACAGTCTTACTTTCCTGGCTACATGATGAAAAGGCCACAGGTTTACCTTCTTCAATGCCAATTCTGATTATCAACATTTATTGGAACCCCCACAGGGTACAAACCGAAGCCCTACTGAAGATGGTAGCAAATGAAATTGATACTGCATACCTGGAACATCAAGAGGTCCAGTTGATTATCTGTGGTGATCTAAACGCAATCTGTAGACCTTCAGCCTCATGAAACAAAGTGACAATAAATGCTCAACAAGTCGAAGAACGAGGTAAATCTTGGCTTAAATTAATGACTTCAAGGAAACTCCTGGATACAGCAACTACAACAAGTGGACTAAATTATACCCCTACGTGATATGATATGATCGTTTATTTATATAGCGCATGTACACAATGTGTTTCAAAGCGCTTCAAGGCAAGGGAGGGAACAAGGGAAAATACAATAACATTCTTACAGGCCATGAACAGTAAGGATGTGAAATTAACTATTGTACTCGGCCTGACCACATTTCAGATAGTGCAAGAGCTAAGACATAGATAAGTAAGGGAGGGGGAGAGTGGGAAGGAAATGGAAACAGACAGGCGACTACTGTACTAGGCCTGACGACATTTCTGGTAGAGCCGGAGAAAAACAAAAGGTGAGGGAGAGGGGTGCAGAAAGGGAGGGGAGGAACAAAACAAGCGACTATCATACTAGGCCTGACGACATTTCAGATAGTGCTGGAGGGGTGGTGGGGAGGAAAAAAACAGTAATGGGAGGGTGGAGGAAACAGACGAGGTTACTATCATATTAGGTCCAGGGACAATTCTGATAGAGTAAGTGCATAGAAGAAAGTAAGGGGAGGAGATAGGAAAAGGGAGAAGGTAAAGGAGGAGAGAAAAGAGAGTAAGCAGTCAAAAAGAGTGGAGAAGCAAGAGTGTAGAGCGAATACAATTGCAGAAGTCAGTAGAAACACATAATGTTGCAAGCCAGGATACAAGATGAAGATGAAGATGGGAACAGCATGATTCAGGGCCAACATGAGTACAAGATGCAAAGGAAGTCCAGCATGAGAGTTGAGAAAGAGTGACGCACCGTGAATGAATGAAGTTCATAAAAGTAAAATCCCGCATTGGCAACAAGACAGTGATGGTGAAGGAAGGCACCAAGTGGGCAGGGCTTGCTAAGTGGTGAAAAAGAGCAGCAGGCAGGAAGTTACAAGGTGGGTGGGGCTTAGGCCAGGTGACCTAGATCCACTTGCACCTGCTCCCCATCTGCAAAGGAAAAAAAGCTGGAGGGCTCCTTAAGTAGGGAAACAGAGCGGCAAGCAGGAAGGCACCAAGTGGGCGTGGCTTGCTAAGTGGTGAAAAAGAGCGGGAAGCAGGAAGGCACCAGGTGGGCGGGGCTTGCTAAGCGGTGAAAAAGAGTGGCAAGCAGGAAGGCACCAGTTGGGTGGGGCTTGCTAAGTGGTGAAAAAGAGCGGCAGGCAGGAAGGCACCAGGTGGGCGGGGCTTAGGCCAGGTGACCTAGATCCACTTGCACCTGCTCCCCACCTGCCTGGGGAGAGAGGAACGCTGAATGCAACAATATACTAAATCTTTACCTCACAGTCACTAGTCCCAAACTTGACATCTGCTAAGGTGGTAAACTTGGAGTCAAACCGTAAAGGAAATCATTTGAGACTAACCGCAAAGAACATCGCAGAGTTAACAACATCTTACAAATGGGCTAAAGAAACCGGAACCTTGAACAAGTTGACTATAGTCCATTCCTAGAAACTTACAGGGTCCATACAAAAAAAAACACCAGAAAAGGGCAACATGAGAGTCAGCAGACCCATATATTTGACCCCCGTTTGGTGGCCAAACAAAGTGAAGATCAAAAAGTCAGAAGACTGGCTGCTCATCATAATACCACAACTAACAGAAAAGCAGCCTTGGTCACATTAAAGAAATATAAATTCTGGATTAAGTCCTACCGCCTGGCATTATATCAACGTGACTCTGAAGAAATGCTGAAGCACTTTAACAATCATAACTCCCGCGATATCTGGACATTAATCAGATCAACGGGAGGATCGACAAATGATGCCCTAACAAATGGCATATCCAAGACCACCTGCAGGGACGTCATTTGGGGGTCGCCAGAGGTCGCAACTGCGACCTCTGAGGTCTCCCTTGCGACCTCTGTGGTCTCCCTTGCGACCTCTGTTAAAAAAAAAAGAAATAAAAAAAAAAAACATTTTTTTTTTCTTTTTTTTTTCGTTTTTTGTAATGCAAGGTCCTGGAGTGGCTGGATCTCATGTTCAGGCCCTTAAAAAAAAAAAAAAATAAGAAAAATAAGAACAGGAGTGCCACAAGTCTAACACTTTCAGCACTGACCCTAAAAAAGAAAGAATAGGAAACCAAATAATGTCTCTTTCTGGAATTCTGTACAATAATTGCTAAACTCATTAAAGGTTTATTTCAAGCACACTTCAGGGGTGAGTCACTGATTTAGTCTGTTCTTAAACGCCTCAACTCAGCCTTTAATCCTTCTTAGGTCGATAAATGAGTACCAACACAGGTTGGGTGATATTGGGTGTATATTTTTTCTATATAAAGCGCTTAAGCGTAAGTGCTATATAATAACACATCATTATCATTTGGTCATGGATGTCTGCTTGCATTCACAGTAATTTGGTAATATGGGCCTATACACACTGATCTTAATGATACATATGGCGATCCATTCTTTGCATGAAATGTACATCACATTATAGTGATATCATAACCATATTTTTCATATTGTACAATGCTGTGATGTCACTTCCTGTTTTGGCAACGGGTGAAAGGTTCGTGTTCCATCGCTTCCCGCGATATCACTTCGGGGTGGGGTCAAATGACATCACTTCTTGTGATGTCATCAGGGGTCAAGGGTCGTGTGATGTCACTTCCGCTACCCCTGGCATTTTGGTGAAATGACGTCCCTGACCACCTGGGTGAACCTTTACTCCAACCTTTTTGAATCTCCTTCAACTTCAACCGAGGATCAATACACAGAGTTTAACACACCATGGGTTGATCTCCATGAAAAAGAGTCCATTAGGTCAACAGTATGCAAACTAAAAAACTCGAAAGCACCTGGCCGGGACGGGATCGTCAACATCGACTTAAAAGCATGTCCGGAAGAAAGGGCAACCTTTATAAGCCTTATATTCAAAAGATACACCAAACTAAAGAAAATTCCAACCTCTTGGACTTCTTCAGTAATAGTCCTGATTTTCAAAAAGGGGTGTAAGGAAGACCCTGTTAATGACTCCAATCAAGCATTCCCACTAGCATTCCCACTAGGTCAGTGCCTTGTCTGGGATTGCTCAAGGGAAGCCCTTATTTATATATTTTTATGACACGTTATACTCTGGATGATAAACCCTTATATAACCCCCCTCTCTTTGAATTCCCCTGACCTCACTGAGCCACGAAGTAGGGTTGTTTTGCAATTTAAAAGATGTATTGAATAATTAAACAATATATATATATATATATATATATATATATATATATATATATATATATATATACATATATCACACTTTTATAATACATTAATATTTGATATCACACTTAGACATATGACAGTGAGTGATGAGCAATGGATGATGTTATACTAGCACACTGGTTTAATTACTTAGGAGTAGTATAGAGGATAAGGTAGCTGAGAATACTTTATATGGTACAAGGAAATGCAAGGTGGAAAAGAAGCAAAACAGGAATAAACTTGATATGATTTCAGCAAAACATAATATAATCACTTTTCCCCTTTTGGCAATTCACCCCCCCTCTATGCAATGTAAGGAGGTGGAAGTAACACACAGAGTCTTCAGGAATACAATCACAGTACAATACGAATTCAGTTCCCCCCTAGCAAGCTTAGAGAAACAGGGATGATTTTAAACACAGGCAAAATACTTTAGGGGTGGTATGCAAAGAAGGGAAAAATATGCTAAAAATGATTTTAATTCCCTTTAGAGGTTCAGGGTGAGTGAGAGATACTTTAAATCAGTTCAGGCCAGCTCTATCAATGATTCAGGGCTGGTTACCAGGTTGAAAACGGAATTCCGTAATGGAAGCAAAAGACAAATATTTTTACACGTGGCTGAAATTAAGCAAAATGTCAAATCGCGGCAATTTAGACGCGTGCGTCGAGCGCAATTACGAAGAAACTATAAGGAGTCGGTTTAGAGTTTGTTGGAAAGCTTAGAATCTCAGCTTTAAAATAAAAGTTACATCTCGCTTCGATCACAAACGGTTCAAGAGATGCGGGCGATTTTGTGAAGGTAGATTCTCAAAATAAAAGTAAAGCTCAGAATGACAGATGACAGTTTTGCAGCTTTGAATCAATAGGAGGGACATGATTTCTATGATGCAGTTCTCAATAGGTTAAAATAGTTTGAATTAGATTATTTTAAACTAAGAGATTGGTTTTGCACAGTTCTGGCTGAGTACTCACACTATATTTTGGACAGGAATGCGACTTCGTCACGGATCGGGTCAGGATTGACTGCGGTTCTCTCGCCACTGGGTACTGGTTCTGCGCACAGCGATCTGGGTCAGCTCTCAGCACTGCACAGCGATCTGGTCTTTCTGGATCTCTGGTCTCTCTGGAGATTGATGGATTTGAAGTCTGGAGTCTCCCAGCAAAGCGTCCCGCAAGAAAGTGGAAAGTGAATGTCCCTGTCTGGCTTGCAGTGGCTCTTTTTATGTCTTTTGAAAATGGGTGTGGATGCTAACTTTCTTTGCCCAACCCACTCACGATTTGATAGGTCAAGGATTTCTCTTTGACCTGATTTGAGAAGGGAGCAGTGAGTCAGAGTGAGTCATCTTTATGGCATACAGAAAGAACACACCCCTTTGCTTTTTCCTTAGAAAATCATTTTCATAACTAAACACATTTCCCAGATACACAAGTGGTTGACATTACATGTACAGATTGCAGATGACTTAAGGTACATTCTTGTTCTACTCTGATCTTCCTAAGAGTTTGCATTAAAAAATGACAACTTATTTTCATTTTTAGTTGGTCTACCAATATCGGACGTTTACCAAAAATGGCACAAATGTACACCGCCTTTCTACACATATTCCAGTAAATGTCCATGTCTCTAGCTTAAACCCAGTGTCTGCAACATGAATAAATTGTGGGGTTCGGTCCCAGAGCATCGTACGGAATTAAGGTTAGACTAAAATTGTAGCTACATTTTCCATTTTAAGGATCTCCAAATTGTACATTCCTGTCATCTGGTTACAATTAGTTATCAGTGTTTTTATAAAACATATATTTGCCTTCAATTCAATTCACAAAAAGTGTCTGGGTCCGCCCCCAGAAGCTTGGTGAGTCAGAGATTACATGTCTGGCTTCTCCCAGAGCAGTGTGTTGACAGTAAACACCTAAAATCTGCATACCCTATTCAATGGAAAGAGTCTACTGTAATGACTGAGGTCAGCAGACCAGGGGGCCACTCTGCATTTGGTTAGCATGACCATGTGATCTCCTGGGCTGTTGCTGGTAAGGGCTGGTGTGAATGCTTCCCATGGACAGAGGCCCTTTGAACTGTTTTAATTGAATCAGACTGCCTCCTGGGAACAAACCTTTGAAGTCCCAGCTAGCTCAGGATGCTGTTTAGCTTCTGCAATACAGGTCCCCAGTCAGAGTTTGGACCGCTAGCGCCAGTTTGTGGAAAATGCCGGTACTGCACCTATTTTTGGGATCTGTCTTGAATTAATACATTTCCAAAAGAAAGGATTTTACTTGATAGCATATGATCCTTGCTTGACATGGCATTGATGTGGATCTGTAGTAGTGTAAAGTAAAACACTCAACCATAGTTGGATTTTTGTTTGGTGGTTCCGGGCCCATGATCTTAGCAATTTTTGACATTAATAAAAACGGGTTTTGAACAGAACCATCTTTCTTTGCACTGGTGGGTGGCAGGTCAGGGGACCATTTTGCTGTGCGCAAAACTGCACGGTTCTCCAGGATTCTGGTGCAAATGTGGGCTTTTCCGCCCTCTTGGATTTCCTAAGCCCACAGCACCAGCTGTTGCAGCATAATAGTCCAAACGTGGGTCAGGACACCCAACAACCCCCGCAATTTGCAACCGATTGCCATACTGGATGTCGTTGGGAAGGTTTACAGCACCCTGCCCCTAAAAACATTTCAAACTTGGGTTAGTCATGCACCTTGTGCCGACCCCCTACAGTCAGGCTTTAAGAAAATTACGGGTACAAGCGCAAACATCATGCATGTGAGTATCTTTAAAGCAAAGATCTTCGAAGGAGGCCCCCAAGTTTTTTTGGCTTTTATAGACCTTACCCAAGCATTTGACCTAGTAAACAGAGCCAAATTGTGGCAGAAATTTACAGACTGTAACTGCCCGCCTGGAATCTTAGGGCCGTTGAAGACCCTTTACACCAACACCAGTTTACAAGTATGGTTAAACAAACAGGGACTACTTTCAGCTGTAATCCCAACCACCACGGGGGTAAAACAAGGATGCCCCCTAGCCCCAGCTCTTTTTTTGGCATATCTGAGGGACTATAAGCATGCCAATTCCTTGATAAGATCCTTCCCACCGACTATCGGCTTAAAAAAGGTGCCTACACTGCTGTATGCTGATGACTTTATTCAGCTCGACCAAACAGCTATTGGACTACGACGGCAGCTGGACAATCTCTCTAAGTACATACTCTCCAACAATCTGGAAATCAATAAATAAAAAACAAGATCATCATCTTAGAGAAAAGCACCAAGAAAGACGAAAACCTAAAATGGTACTTGGACGGGAGTGGCATCGAAAAAGGTTCCAGAGTTTAAATATCTAGGAGTAAGTTTGATAGCTCCAAAATGGAAAGATCAATGCAGCATGCCCTTCACAAAAAAATAAGTAACTTGACTTCACAAGCTAAAGTGTTGGGCAGAAAGTACGGACGATTTTCACTCCAACCAATAATCAACTTTTCCAGGGCTAAAGTGGTGCCAACCATCACATACGGCGTGGAAGCAATGCCGAATATACCAAAGTCCATCTGGACCACCCTGGAAAGTTTCTTCTGGAGATCTGTATTGCACCTTCCAAAATCAACTCCCATCGCCCTGATTGGACGGGAATTGTACTTTTCTTCTCAAGAGGCAATTGTCGAACGAAACACCATTATGCTCTACAGAAAAATTGTTGCCCCTACCAGCCCATCGATATTTGCACTAATAAACATGGAGATCAGAAATGGACGCTGCAAAATACTTAATCATTGGGACCAGGCCTGCAATGAAAAACGTGCTGCAATTGGAAGCTTATCCGATGAATTGATTCAAAACCCGACTAAAACAAAAAAAAGAAAGCTGGACGAAACAGACTGTATATCGACTCTAGATACAGTGCTAAAGTACAAGCTTACAGCACATTTACCGTTGGTGGCAACAAAATTAAATTACCTCCAACCGTTTCTGAAGAAACATCTGGACAGAAGATTGCAAAATATTCTACTGAGGGCTCGACTAAATCTCCTCCCCAGAAATGACATTTTGAAGATTAGAGGTCTTTCAAAAACGAACCATTGTAGATTTTGCGGCAATCCCTCTGAGATTGAATCAATACGACAGCACTTATTGATGTGCCATGGCACAAGCTGTTTTAGAACTTCTTATTTGACACATCACCTGGCAGCAACACAAATGCATGAAGAGGATTTTTGGTGGGCTTGTCTGATTGGCGGTGAGAAGACCTCATGGGTAATAGCAACAGCTAAAATATTAGAACAGATCTTTCATGCCCTACAAACGGCTACTTCAACACTGCATCTTTTTGGTCGAACCATATACGCTATCTGGCAGATGACTGTGATCGCAACTATGATTCCCTTTTAATTTTAAACTTTTCAGCATGAGCATCTTGTAAAAGTCGCTAATGCGATTAATTCTTGCAATACAAAAATTAAAATCAATAATACAAAGTTGAGAACAGATGGTGAGCTAGTTCATCAGGCTTTGAGTAGTGGGACACAGACCACAGAGAAATAAAAAGAAAACAACCTAGGGGTGGAAGTGATGCACAGTAAAGATATGTACTGTACAGGTATACAACATTACACTATTACACAGCACTGGAGGGAGTGGTAACATCAGGCAGAGTTCCTCTCTCTCCCTCAGGGGGAGGGTGCAGGGAGTGATGTTTAAACAATGCTTTCATTGAAGAGATTCATGGTTGCGCTGGATTTTATTGTGCTGAGCAGCATGCTCCAATGGAAGAACAGTCAGAGAGGTACTGAGGAGCAAGGCCATTGATAGGTTTTTAGATCAGAAAAATGTACTTAAAAAGAGAACAGTTGTGCATAGAATTCCAACAAGCCTGATGTCAGTAGGTAGATGTGGGGCAGGATAAGGGCAGGTTGTAGACAGTGTGTGTAGTGAAGTTGAGTACTTTTCCTAGAGGGAAGACGAAGTAGAGAGGGAGACCAATAAGTGGGCATGAGTAGTAGCCAAGATTGCTGTGAAGGAGTTGGGAAATTAGAGTTTTCACAGAGAAGTGAGAAGCAAAGGAGGTGTTAGCGATGAATTGTTTCACCCAGAGCTTGCTGTCTAAGAGGTCCCTAAGATTGAGAGCCTTGGGCGAGGAAGCAAGAAGATCATGCAGGAAGGAGATGGGTCGGTAGGCATGGCTTTGGTAGCCAAAAGAAAGATGACTACCATGTTTGAAGTTTTCAGCATTTTTCCTAAGCCCACAGCACCAACTGTTGCAGCATAATAGTCCAAACGTGGGTCAGGACACCCAACAAACCCCCCCGCCCGACTGCGCTTTGATTTCGAGTCGAGGGGGAGTCGGGTGCAAAGGATGTTTTGATCCACGCGCTGGTATGTCCACATCATCTTCTTCCAATTCCGCAGATGGCACAGTTCAGCATCTTTTCCTCCATCCGGTTGGATCGATCGGTTCTCCTCGCCTGTCCTGATGGGAATGTTGGGCGGTACCCCGGGCCCCTCGGATCTTTGCTCCCGGTCCCCGGGTCGTTCTCCTTGGTCAGTCTCCATGGTTTCATCTCTCCTAGGAAGATAAAGCAAAGCGGCAATACACATTCCTAGACATTTTTCCACCACTATTAATGGTGTGGCGAACATATACATTTATACATCCGGATACATTTTGCAGTCTTATTTTAAAAAACAAGATATAACAGGAAACATTTTCATACCAGAATCATGATATTTTAGAGACTATATGCGGGATATTTTAGTGTTGGAACTGGATTACTCTGGAGCGGCCCCCTTAGGTATTCCAGAGGATTCCTCCAGTTGCTGCAGAGTGTGCCTGGGATGGCAACACTTTAGCTGATTTATATGTACCCACTTGTCTTCCCCTTCCGCCAGACTACCTTTGGGGATGCAGATCTTATAAGCTACTGGGGAGATCTTGTCTATAATTTCAAAAGGTCCCTTCCATGTAGGCAAACATTTTCGCTGTTTGGCCTGATTTCTTTGGAAATTGTATAGATAGAACCGGTCTCCCACATTATATTCCTTCCTGGTGGTTTTCAAATCATAGTGAGTTTTCATGCTATCAGCTGATCTTTCTAGATTCCACTGAGCATAGGCAAAAGCATGTTGGAGGTGTTTCCTCAAATTTTCCACATACTCATGAGTTGTGGAGGCATTGATCAACGTCTGCTCTTGGGTCCTGTAGAGCAAATGCTGGGGAAGCACCATCTTGCGTCCAGTCATCAACTCAAATGGTGACATTTTGGTTGCAGATGAAGGGGTAGATCTGATGACCACTAGGAGCAGAGGTAATCGGATATCCCAACTTGGCCCAGAATCTGCCATAAACTTTTTAAATATGCTCACAATGGTCCGGTGTAGCGTTCTACTGCCCCAGAAGAAGCTGGCCGGTAAGCAATATGTAGCTTCGTTTTGACCCCCAGTATCTCCCACATCTTTGTCATTACCTCGCTGGTGAAATGGCTACCTCTGTCTGACTCAATCCTTTGAGGTAGACGAAAACGGGAAAAGATTTGGTTAATCATCACTGCAGCAGCTGTTTCTGCCTTGCAGTTTGGGGCCGGGAGACATTCCACCCACTTGGTAAACAAGCATGTGACCGTCAACATGTACTTGTTCCCCCTAGACGAGCGAATCACAGGGCCTACGAAGTCGATTTGCAAATCTGACCATGGCAGTGTCATCCCCCTCTTTTGGAGAGGCGCCCGGTGTGTGAGGGATGATGGCTGAAATTGTGCACACACCAGACACCCCTTCAAGTATTGGTCGAGGTCCTGCCCCATGTGTGGCCAGTATGCAACCTCTCTTAAGATCTCAAGTGTTGTATGAAAACCCCTATGACCGGCGGTGGCCGCATCATGGGCGTGACTTAACATCAGGCTTCCGAATGAGGTAGGGACCACCCACTGATCATGGCCAGCTTGGGATTTCCTTACCAACAAACCGTCTTGGATTCGGAACATCTTTGGACATTTACTCAACACTCTAAGGTCCTCTTTCCCAATGTAATCGGTATCCGTCAGGGGAAAGTTCTCAGGGTCCTCAATGTGTTGGTAAAACTTACCAATTATTGGATCCCCTTTTTGAGCCGTAATCAAATCAGCATCTGGGGTCTCCTTTCTCCATTGTGCAGTTGAAAGATCATTGTGAGAATTTGTCTGGGACCTAGTGATAGCAGTGACCTGGATTTCCCCCAACAGGGACTCAATCTCTATTAGATTCCCTTGGATGGCCCCGGTTTTGGCCAGCTGATCAGCTAATTCATGTCAATTTTTTCTGGACCCTCTACTTTGGAATGACCCTTGATCTTTTTCCAGTAGATGGTCATCCCATTCGAGGTGACCAGGTCATCAATGTTTTGGATTAACTTCCCATGTTTCAAGGGTTTGTTATTAGCACATAACATGCCTCTGGTTTTCCAATTAAGCAGGTGCTCCACGAACCCGTTCCGTACATAATCCGAATCTGTGATTATGACCAGTTTGTGGAGTTGATGTTGGACAGCAGTGAGGATGGCTTGATGCACAGCCATCAACTCTGCTACCTGACTACTTCGGGGACGAATTTTGTACCCAGCAGAGGGTTCTGGGGACTCATTCACCCATGCATTCTCTACACCGGCCACCAGTTCTTTTTCCCCGTTGTTGTCAACATGGTAAGAGCATCCATCCACATAGACAGTGGGCATTCCCTCACACTTGTCTTCTTCAAAGACTTTGTGTGGGGAATTAAGGTATGCCTCCATGTTTTCCTTGATTTTTAGACTTTCGCCCTCGAGACAGTTTTCTCTGGCACAATCATGCAAGTCAGCCAGACCTTGCGCGAGGGGACTCTTCTTGTTTTGGCCATATCTGACCTCCACAGGAAAGCCTTGCATTGACAGAATCCAGGAAGTAATTCGGTAATTACTCTCATTTCCGGCCCGGATTATGTCACTTTGGAGGTATTGCAGAGGCTGGTGTGGAGTGTCCACTATGATGTGTTCCCCCTGGATGAACGGGCGGTAATTCTTCAATGCCCACACCGTTGCCAGGAGTGCCTTTTCACAATCGTTGAATTTTTCCTCCACAGAGGATAAAGTTTTCCTCGCATAGGAGATGACTTTAGTGACCTTGTCATGCTTTTGGTATAATACTGCCGTCAAGCACGTATTAGAGAACCCGGTCTCCAGGAAAAATTCCTTGTTTCTGACAGGGTAAGCTAGGCAAGGCGCTTGTGAGAGGCTTCTTTTGAGTTGTCTTACTGCCTTGGATTGTTCTGGACCCCATTCCCACTTGACCCCCCCTTCAAAAGATGAATCAGGGGTCTGGTGATCTCTGCATAGCCCTCAATGAACTTTCTGCTGTAATTAGTCAGTCCAAGGAGGCTCCTTAGTTCCCGCAGAGTTGTGGGGTCTTTCAGTTTCTGAAGTGCTTCCACATTCTTTTCCTGGGGACAGAGACCCTGAGGAGTAATCTCATGTCCCAAGAAATTAACACGGGTTCTACACCACTGTGCTTTCTGAAAGGAAAGTTTTGCTCCGGCAGCCCTCAACTGTGTCAGAACATAACGGATCTCCGCTATGTGTTCTTCCACAGATGAACTTTTGATGAGGACATCATCTACATAAGCCAGGTTACCCCTCGCACCCAGGTCGGGCATGGCCTTGTGTAAGAAAATGTAGAATTCATTGCCGGAGTTGAGGTATCCGAAGGGAGTCCGGGTCCATGTGTACTTCTGGCCCCCAAAGGTAAAAGCCAGTTTGTATTGGTCCTCCCTACTGACAGGCACGGTCCAGTATCCATTGGTCAGGTATATTGCCGTGAATACCTGTGACCCCTGAATCTGGGCCAGCCCTTGGTCAATGTAGGGCAGAGGCCATCGGGAAGTATGGACCCGTTTGTTGAGCTCCCTAAGGTCGGCGCAGAGTCTCCACTGGCCGTTTGGCTTCAATATTCCCAGCACCGGATTATTGAAGGTGCTGTGTACTGGACGGATTATCCCCCGGGACTCAAGGTTCTTAATTATTTCAGTAAGGGACTCTATGGATGCGAGAGGCAAACGATATTGCTTCACAAACACAGGAGTCATGCCAGGGTCCGTGGGAATTGTTGTTGTGTGGATGTCGGAGCGACCACAGTCATATGAGTCTACCGCAAAGAGATCTTGGAAATCCAAGAAAACTTGTTTCAGCTTTTGCTTCTGTGCCAGAGTCACACAGGCATCAGCTAGGTTGACTCTGTCTTCCACCATCTGCCTGAAGCCTAGAAAGACTTCTGGTTTTGCTATCTCAGCGGCCTCCTCCAGCTGGGTGGAGAAGTCACTGGTCAGAGTGTTGATTTGGACTGGAGGCTTCAGGTGGAAAAGGCAGCCCTCATGGACCTGGAAAATCACCTCATCCCTTCTGAAGTCACAAGTCACATCTTCCTTACCATAAGGGCAGGAAGTGTACACCAGGAAGTTCCCCCCATGCCGGGTAAAGATCCTGTCTGGTGTTGTATTGTCATCACTGTCACTGTCAAAACAGTCCTTGGGGATTTGTCCTAACAGTTCATTTCCTAAATCAATGGAGAAATGTCGGTCATCAACCGCCATTCCAATAATGGTGCCTGCGGCTAAAGTAATACTCTTTAAGTCGCTGTTATCCACCTCTATTGGAATGGTGACATGTTCTATGTTGACTAATGGTGTTGGGTTTACCCCTAACCCTTGCTGTTGGAGGAAAGCATTTAGATGAATATAAGCATCAGGGTTTTTCAATTTTTGTCCTCTTTTAAGTTTCACTTCCAGGGAGAATTGTCAGGTCCTTTCTGGGATGGTGACTTCCTCCTTAATATGAATTTCAACTGCATAAGGTAGCAATTGAGCTGACTGTAGAACTCCTTGTTCCCCACAGATGACCATGACCTCAGGTGAAGTTCCAGTAACTTCTTTATTTAGTTCCAGTACATTATGATAGTCATATAATGTCAAGTACATCTGGGTTCAGGGCAACATACACCTGCATCCTCCCAGGTAGGCTTACATCTCCCAACGGACTCACATAGAACCCCAGTCACACATAAACATTCTAATCCTTAACACTCCATTGTCAATCAAGACACTGACGTCGGGCCACGTTGCAAGGTCCTTTTCTTTAATGACTCCGAACTTCCCTTGCAGTAACGACCATTTTCGTAGTACGAACGTACTACTCCAAACGTTCCACCTGATCGCCAACTCCCACGGTCAGCCGCGTGATGTCATCATTTTCACTCAGCATTTACGGAGCACAGACCTCCAGGCCCCCAACCGTCGCCGCCACGACCACCGCAACATGTTACAAAACCAGTACATAACGCCGCTCCTGCAACCCTGTGCCCTCGACACAGATGTCGGAGCTTCCACTGTGCCGCGCCTCACAGCACAGCAGGCACTCCACCCGCAGTGTTATACTGCGCTCCTTGACAACGGGACGTGCCAATCTACACCAAGGTCAGTACCATGTCTGCTGACTTCACCATTATAGCTGTCATACTACTTTTAATCACTAGTTGATCTCTCAGTCCTTTAGTAGGCTCCAAGCCCCTCAGGAACTACTCACAACATGCCCTCAAAGTTCCTCATCACCTCATATGAGTGATAGCTCCTCCAGGCACCTCCTTAGCGATGCTGCAAATGGGCTCCTAGCCCCTCCAGGCACTACACATGTTGTCTTGGGCAATATTCCCTTCATCGCTGCACATGGGCTCTAAGCCCCTAAGGTGCAGCCACGGGCTACAAGTCTCTTAGGTGCAGGTATGGGCTCCAAGCCCCCTCAAACGCTGGAATGGCCCCCCAGGACCCTCCTCTGCTCCAGGCGCTTTTCACATTCGCCACCAATCTTCTATTTAACATCTAGGCGCTGCGTAGGTTCCCAACTTCTTTTGAAGCCACTGCCCTGGGCTCCAAGCCTGCTGATGCCTAACATGACTTCCTATTCTTTAATGTACAGGCGCAGCTTAGGCCCTCAGCCTCTCCTGTTGCTACTGCCTTGGCTTACAGCCCTCAGCTGCACAGCATGGCTTCCTCACAATTTCCAGGCGTAACTAGACCCCAGGCCTCTTCAAATTGCTACTGCCATGGGCACCAAGCCCTCCATGCTGCAGCTAGTGGTCCTAGACCCCTTAAGCCCATCAGTCTCTCGGCCCTCAGCCCCTCCTCAGTCTCTTGCTTTCCTCTTTGCCTGACCTGTCCTGCTAGTGACAGGCCAGCTGGCCCCTGGCTCTGGCGCAGCCCCGTACTTTCTGCGCCTGAGCTCCATGCGCTGGGCCCTTCTGCGCCTACAGTTTTAAGCGCTCGCCCTACCTGGGAGGTCTTCTTCTTGGGTTGGGGGAGGTGTATGTGCCATCTTCAACGCTGTCCCCCCAGCACAGCCACCATCCTCGTCGCCAATGTAGAACTCCTTGTTCCCCACAGATGACCATGACCTCAGGTGAAGTTCCAGTAACTTCTTTATTTAGTTCCAGTACATTATGATAGTCATATAATGTCAAGTACATCTGGGTTCAGGGCAACATACACCTGCATCCTCCCAGGTAGGCTTACATCTCCCAACTGACTCACATAGAACCCCAGTCACACATAAACATTCTAATCCTTAACACTCCATTGTCAATCAAGACACTGACTAAAGGTTCCATTAGAATGCAGGATAATACCAAATCCCTACACTGACCTAAATGCTTTTTCTGGATCATCAAACCCCATGGGATTATCCGCTAATCGGGACCAAGCTTTGAAGTTTATTAGGTCCAAACTAATGGCAAAGCGATTGAGAATGTCACTGCCTAAGTAAAAGGCGGCAGTGACGTTCCGCACGACCCAACAATTATGTACTATGCTCTTGTTGCCAATGGAGATTTTGAGCATACACCTGCTTGGCAGGAGATGTTTTGAATTGGGTGTTTCCAGATCCATTTCCCATTTGTCTACCAGTTTGAATGTGGGAATGGCTGGATCTTTTGGGAGTTGGCGGAACAAGGCTTCGCTGATGAAGCTCTTACCGTTGTTCACACACACTCGAGCGAGAACAGAGTCCTTCCCATCATTTAACTGAACAGGGATGAACAACTGCTCTCCAATTTGCTGAATATCAGCCAGGCTCTGAGCTGAATTCACATCTTTCTGGACTATCGGAGTGGGAATGTCTGATTGTTGATTAGTAAAGAATTTCAGAGTATTTCCTTCCAGTGTGGAATACCACCTTAAACTGGAAAGAAGGTTGATTTTCAGAAATAGAGAGGACCCCCATCACCAGTCTGTTGTCCTACTGCTATTACTGTCACATCTGGAATTTGGTTGTTCTGGAAGTGAAATTCTACCTGGTCAGATTTTTTTTCAACCATGTGTCATGTGCCGTTTAAACTAATATGGTTGACACTCTGTTTTAATTTTATTGGTCAGCTAGTCTGGGTCCAGAGGACCTTGTTTATGCAATCTATTAGGGGTGACAGCCTTCTCAGGGGGTCGCCCAATTTTGATGTCCAAATCTGCAGTCCCCTCGACGGTAATTTCCTTCCCGTCAAAGTTCTGCAGTTGTCCAGGAAGAGAGGTGAGAGGAATCTGGTATTTCTCCCCCCTTCCCCCCTTCCTGCATTTAGTTCGTCAAAGGCCCTTCTGGACAGAAGGGTAGCTTGGGATCCAGTGTCCACCAGTGCCAACATTGTACCCTGCCCCTGTACTTGACACAGATAATGCACATTTGTGGACAACTGGTGGGCTAACTTTCTGGTTTTGGACATTGAGAGAGAAGAAATTTGGGCAGAATTCTGTGGAGAGCCTTGGGAATCTGAAAGAAAAAGTTGGCAACTGGAAATGGTTTCGGGTTCCCCAGGTTCCGGGCCGCCCCCCCCTTTTTGGAGGCAGTCATCAGGATCGTTTTGACCCATGGGATTTTGGTGTTGTTGGTACTGGGATAGAATGATGGGCAGCGACAGCTCAATCCCCACACCTACCCCGTCTTGGTTGGAATCCCTTGGGACCCCTTTTTCCTTGGGAGGAGTTCCCCCATCTCTGAAGGAGAAGATCCTTTTCCCAGGATCCTCTGAGGATCCCTCTCCCTCAAATTGGAAGACCTGTACCTCCTCCACAAAATGGGTCTGTTTGGGTCCTTTGTTTCTCCTACCTCCTCTTTGCTCCTTGGGTGGCAGACTTTCCGGGGTAGGAGATTTTGTTTCCGGTTCCTGGGTTTCGAGGGGCTGTTTACAAATGGGGAAGGAAGCTTCCTCCACGGTTTTACACCCCCTTTCCCCTTGTGCCTCCTCCCTGGGAACTGGTGGGTTGTCGGGGTGCTGCCCCCGTCATTGTTCTGGAGCACCAGGCCCAGAGTTTGGGGCATTCTGCGGTGGCATGCTCACCTGAGGGTTCTGTTGAGCCCTCAGTATGTGACCCAGATCCCGTGCCAAATTTTGGACCTGGCGCTCAAGTTGGGAAACCCGCTCAGGCTGATACGGGGTTCTGTTTTCTCCCCTGGGCTGATCCCGGGAAGGGTAGCTATCCCTTCTCTGGTAGTGCCCCGGGTTGGGAAGATTTGGGTACCCCTCCACCCTTGGCCTCCCCTCTCCCGGATTAGATGGTCTGGGCTCAGGGAATTGGGGAAAGAAGGATGGATGATTTTGGGGTTGGAAGTTGGGTGGATACCTGGGGAACAAGTTCTGCCCAGGATTTGGTGAACTTCTGCCCTCCTAGGGGAAGTGTGGAGGGAAGTTCCCTGGGTTGGGCACTTGATTGGATCCCCCACCTTGGGCCGGAGGGGTCCACACATAACCCAGGATTGGACTGTTTCCCTTATAGCGGGGATTTACAGCGGGGTAGCCCATTTGTGGGACTACCTCCTTGACTCCCTGTCTGTGACTGGCCCGATGGCCTTCTGGGCTTTGAATTATTTGGTGCAGGCAGGTTTTTAGGCCCCCCCCATCTCCAAATCTAAAACGGGGGCAACCTTTACCTCTGCCACCTTGGCAGCAGCAGGGATGCTGTTGGTTTTGGGGTTTTTGGGCTGATTCTTATTTTCCACCGGTTTCTGCACCTCATAGATGCGGGTAGCCTGCTCAATGACCCAGTCTAAAGATCTTTTCTCGTGAAAATCTCTCACGAGATGGGTCATTATGTATTTGGGGAGTGCATGGAAAAATGTGTTGATGAATTCTCTGCTGTCCGTGCGCACCCTTCTGGTGGTCTGCGCAAAGGCTCGCTTGAATTCTTGCACAAATTCTTGTGGGGCCTGATCCTCCCCACATTACAAATTGTAGGCTGCCTTGCGAGCCTCCTGGGGATTCCGGTGAATAGAAAAATGTTTCAAGATGGCCGCCCGATATGTGGACCATCTTGAATGGTTTTGGTCCTCCAGCCCCACAAAGAAACTGGAGTATTCTGGGGAGAATGTCCATTTGACATACTGAATGCAGCTACTGCTGTCCTTCAAATGGAAAGTCTCCATCATTTGCTCAAAGAGCTCCAAGTGTTCCCAAACAGAATACTTGGAGTTCTTGTGATAAGGGGTGATGACACTCCTTATTGCCTTGATCTGCTTTAAGGGGTCCTTAAGCAAGGCCCTTTTTGCCTTATTGGCCTTTTTGGTTAGGGTAACCCTGGTCCATTCCTCCTCTGACTCAGAAGCACTGCTCCCAGAGGAGCCCGTCTGTTCTTCCAGGCTCTCCCGGATTCTGCGAGCCTGGGAATGGCTGGCAGAATGTGGGGACCTGGTCTCCTGTGTCCTGGGCCGCTCAGAGGAGTCTTCAGATCCCTCCTTGCTGCCAGGATTTGATGGGTACCCCCCCACTGACCTAACTTGGCAGAGGTTTTTAGGATGCCCTTAGTGGGTCTACTTTCCTGGGGTTCCCCACTAAATTGCACTGTGCTTGGGTGCCCATACCCGGATGCCCGCCCATCCATTCCTGGGAGGTACTGGCCTATGAACCCCATACTTTTGGCCAGATAGTAATCTGCCATCCCTGTGGCCCTGTGCTCATGTGCACCAGGGGACATGGGGGTGGCAGAGTCCAAGGACTGGGAGAGATGAAGGCCTCTGGTACTAGGGCTCCTGAGGTTATGCTCAGGTGTTTCCCTTTCCCAGCGAACTTCATCTCTATCAGCCCCTGACCCCTGTTGCAATGCAAGAGCCTGCGCTTTCAGTTCCTCAGTTAAGGCCTTACTAGACTCTATCAGTCTCTCCTGCATGGCTACCTGTTGCTGGAGCCTATCATTGTGCTGAAAGAGAGCCTCATTCTCTCTCTGTGCTTCCTGATTGGTCCTGGAGCACTGGGTCAGTCTTTGCTGCAGGGTGGTTACCTCCTGGGCACCGTCCCTACTGGCCTGCTCCTTTCTTGCCAGAGCATCTTCCACCCTCCCGGTGTGCTCTAACAATTTCTGATGCTCTTTTTGAAGGTCAGGTGATTTCCTTCAATTTTTCTTTTTAATTGGCAGACTTCCTCTCCTAAGGTGTCCCTTTCCTGACTAAGAGCCTGCATCTGTGCCGCCAGGTCGTCCCTCTGCCTTTGAAAGGCACCAGCTTTCTGGCGTTCTTGATCAAACTCTGCCTGGGTATCCAGGTCTTTCAAAATCAATGTATTGCTTTCCTCTTTCTCTCTGTCTAGTCGGATTTGCAGGGTGGCTACCTGCTCTGTGCATGCCCTTTTAAAGTCTAGTTGTTGCTCCAGCTTTTTCTGGCTCTGCAGCAGGGAGTCCAAACCTTCTTGGTACTCCTTCTGCAAGGCCAGAAATCTGGTATCCAGATCAGCCTTTTCCTGTTGCAGGATATCCATATCCTCCTTTATTTTACTAATATATTGCCTACTATCATTTTCTAACTCCTGGCTCCTCTGCAGCCTCTGCTCAGAAGAGACCAGGTCAGATTGGGCCTTCTCTAATGCCATCAGTTGCCTGTTTGCCATATCTTTGCCAGATCTTGGCCTTCAGCACATTTGTACTGTATGGCTCCCATATGTAAATATAAATATGCCGCTACCCTGGCAAATCTTGTTGTGCTCATCCTTGGCCTTAGAGGCCATATATAGTTCACTCAGGGCCACATGTAAGGGACCCTGATCTCTCCATAAATCTGACCCTGTTTCAGTGATCTGGGGTGCGATTGCCTGCAACCAGACCGCCTGGTCCTGATGAGCCCAATCACCTCTCACAAATAGCTTATGTAAGAGGTGTTCTCTGGCTATTTTGATATCTACCAAGGTCGTCATTCTGGAACTGGATTTCCTTCCTGACTTACAGAAGTTTGTATTTTATTTTGCAAAACAGACCGTTTCCTTAGAGCGCTCCTTTGAGGGGTGTCTTTACAGTGTAACACGGCGTGGTGATCCAACAGAATTTATATATTCTGTCAGTGAGCACACTGTATTAATCTGCACAAGTGATAGATCTAATCCAGAATTCCCGGCTACGAGCCCCCACTCTGTTAATGACTCCAATCAAGCATTCCCACTAGGTCAGTGCCTTGTCTGGGATTGCTCAAGGGAAGCCCTTATTTATATATTTTTATGACACGTTTTACTCTGGATGATAAACCCTTATATAACGCCCCTCTCTTTGAATTCCCCTGACCTCACTGAGCCAAGAAGTAGGTTTGTTTTGCAATTTAAAAGATTTATTGAATAATTAAACAATATATATATATCACACTTTTATAATAAATTAATATTTGATATCACACTTAGACATATGACAGTGAGTGATCAACAATGGATGATATTATACTAGCACACTGGTTTAATTACTTAGGAGTAGTATAGAGGATAAGGTAGCTGAGAATGCTTTATATGGTACAAGGAAATGCAAGGTGGAAAAGAAGCAACACAGGAATAAACTTGATATGATTTCAGCAAAACATAATATAATCACTTTTCCCCTTTTGGCAATTCACCCCCCCCCCCCTCTATGCAATGTAAGGAGGTGGAAGTAACACACACAGTCTTCAGGAATACAATCACAGTACAATATGAATTCAGTTCCCCCCTAGCAAGCTTAGAGAAACAGGGATGATTTTAAACACAGGCAAAATACTTTAAGGGTGGTATGCAAAGAAGGGAAAAATATGCTAAAAATGATTTTAATTCCCTTTAGAGGTTCAGGGTGAGTGAGAGATACTTTAAATCAGTTCAGGCCAGCCCTATCAATGATTCAGGGCTGGTTACCAGGTTCAAAACGGAATTCCGTAATGGAAGCAAAAGACAAATATTTTTACACGTGGCTGAAATGAAGCAAAATGTCAAATTGCGGCAATTTAGACACGTGCGTTACGAAGGCAATATAAGGAGTTGGTTTAGAGCTTGTTGGAAAGCTTAGAATCTCAGCTTTAAAATAAAAGTTAAATCTCGCTTCTATCACAAACGATTCAAGAGATATGGGCGATTTTGTGAAGGTAGATTCTCAAAATAAAAGTAAAGCTCAGAATGACAGATGACAGTTTTGCAGCTTTGAATCAACAGGAGGGACACGATTTCTATGATGCAGTTCTCAATAGGTTAAAATAGTTTGAATTAGATTATTTTAAACTAAGAGATTGGTTTTGCACAGTTCTGGCTGAGAACTCACACTATATTTTGGACAGGAATGCGACTTCATCACGGATCGGGTCAGGATTGGCTGCGGTTCTCTCGCCACTGGGTACTGGTTCTGCGCACAGCGATCTGGGTCAGCTCTCAGCACTGCACAGCGATCTGGTCTCTCTGGATCTCTGGTCTCTCTGGAGATTGATGGATTTGAAGTCTGGAGTCTCCCGGCAAAGCGTCCCGCAAGAAAGTGGAAAGGTAATGTCCCTGTCTGGCTTCCAGTGGCTCTTTTTATGTCTTTTGAAAATGGGTGTGGATGCTAACTTTCTTTGCCCAACCCACTCACGATTTGATAGGTCAAGGATTTCTCTTTGACCTGATTTGAGAAGGGAGCAGTGAGTCAGAGAGAGTCATCTTTATGGCATACAGAAAGAACACTCCCCTTTGCTTTTACCTTAGAAAATCATTTTCATAACTAAACACATTTCCCAGATACACAAGTGGTTGACATTACATGTACAGATTGCAGATGACTTGAGGTACATTCTTGTTCAACTCTGATCTTCCTAAGAGCTTGCATTCAAAAATGACAACTTATTTTTGTTTTTAGTTGGTTTACCAATATCGGACGTTTACCAAAAATGGCACAAATATACACCGCCTTTCTACACATTTCCAGTCAATTTCCATGTCTCTAGCTTAAACCCAGTGTCTGCAACATGAATAAATTGTGGGGTTCGGTCCCAGAGCATCGTAGAGAATTGAGTTTAGACTCAAATTGTAGGTACATTTATCCATTTTAGAGATCTCCAAATTGTACATTCCTGTCATCTGGTTACAATTAGTTATCAGTGTTTTTATAAAACATATATTTGCCTTCAATTCAATTCACAAAAAGTGTCTGGGTCCGCCCCCAGAAGCTTGGTGAGTCAGAGATTACATGTCTGGCTTCTCCCAGAGCAGTGTGTTGACAGTAAACACCTAAAATCTGCATACCTTATTCAATGGAAAGAGTCTACCGTGTTGACTGAGGTCAGCACACCAGGGGGGCACTCTGCATTTGGTTAGCATGACCATGTGATCTCCTGGGCTGTTGCTGGTAAGGGCTGGTGTGAATGCTTCCCATGGACAGAGGCCCTTTGAACTGTTTTAATTGAATCAGACTGCCTTCTGGGAACAAACCTTTGAAGTCCAAGCTAGCTCATGATGCTGTTTAGCTTTTGCAATACAGGTCCACAGTCAGAGTTTAGACCGCTAGCGCCGGTTTGTGGAAAATGCCAGTACTGCACCTATTTTTGGGATCTGTCTTGAATTAATACATTTCCAAAAGAAAGGATTTTACTTGATAGTATATGATCCTTGCTTGACATGGCATTGATGTGGATCTGTAGTAGAGTAAAGTAAAACACTCAACCATAGTTGGATTTTTGTTTGGTGGTTCCGGGCCCATGATCTTAGCAATTTTTGACATTAATAAAAACGGGTTTTGAACAGAACCATCTTTTTTTGCACTGGTGCGTGGCAGGTCAGGGGACCATTTTGCTGTGCGCAAAACTGCACGGTTCTCCAGGATTCTGGCGCAAATGTGGGCTTTTCACCCTCTTGGATTCCCTAAGCCCACAGCACCAACTGTTGCAGCATAATAGTCCAAACGTGGGTCAGGACACCCAACAACCCCCGCAATTTGCAACCGATTGCCTTACTGGATGTCATTGGGAAGGTTTACAGCACCCTGCTCCTAAACACATTTCAATCTTGGGTTAGTCATGCACCTTGTGCCGACCCTCTACAGTCAGTCTTTAAGAAAATTATGGGTACAAGCGCAAACATCATGCATGTGAGTATCTTTAAAGCAAAGATCTTCGAAGGAGGCCCCCAAGTTTTTTTTGGCCTTTATAGACCTTACCCAAGCATTTGACCTAGTAAACAGAGCCAAATTGTGGCAGAAATGTACAGACTGGAACTGCCCGCCTGGAATCTTAGGGCCGTTGAAGGCCCTTTACACCAACACCAGTTTACAATTATGGTTAAACAAACAGGGTCTACTTTCAGCTGTAATCCCAACCACCACAGGAGTAAAACAAGGATGCCCCCTAGCCCCAGCTCTTTTTTTGGCATATCTGAGGGACTATAAGCATGCCAATTCCTTGATAAGATCCTTCCCACCGACTATCGGCTTAAAAAAGGTACCTACACTGGTGTATGCTGATGAGCTTATTCAGCTCGACCTAACAGTTATTGGACTACAACAGCAGCTGGACAATCTCTCTAAGTACATACTCTCCAACAATCTGGAAATCAATAAATAAAAAACAAGATCATCATCATAGAGAAAAGCACCTAGAAAGGGGAAAACCTAAAATGGTACTTGGATGGGAGTGGCATCGAAAAAGGTTCCAGAGTTTAAATATCTAGGAGTAAGTTTGATAGCTCCAACATGGAAAGATCAATGCAGCATGCCCTTCACAAAAAAATAAGTAACTTGACTTCACAAGCTAAAGTGGTGGACAGAAAGTACGGACGATTTTCACTCCAACCAATAATCAACTTTTCCAGGGCTAAAGTGGTGCCAACCATCACATACGGCGTGGAAGCAATGGCGAATATACCAAAGTCCATCTGGACCACCCTGGAAAGTTTCTTCTGGAGATCTGTATTGCACCTTCCGAAAATCAACTCCCGTCACCCTGATTAGACGGGAATTGTACTTTTCTTCTCTAGAGGCAATTGTCGAACGAAACACCATTATGCTCTACAGAAAAATTGTTGACCCTACCAGCCCATCGATATTTGCACTAATAAACATGGAGATCAGAAATGGACGCTGCAAAATACTTAATCATTGGGACCAGGCCTGCAAAGAAAAACTTGCTGCAATTGGAAGCTTATCCGATGAATTGATTCAAAACCCGACTAAAACAAAAAAAAGAAAGCTGGACGAAACAGACTGTATATCGACTCTAGATACAGTGCTAAAGTACAAGCTTACAGCACATTTACCGCTGGTGGCAAGAAAATTAAATGACCTCCAACCGTTTCTGAAGAAACATCCGGACAGAAGATTGCAAAATATTCTACGGAGGGCTCGACTAAATCTCCTCCCCGCAAATGACATTTTGAAGATTAGAGATCTTTCAAAAACGAACCATTGTAGATTTTGCGGCAATCTTTCTGTAATTGAATCAATACGACAGCACTTATTGATTTAGAAGCTGTTTTAGAACTTCTTATTTGACACATCACCTGGCAGCAACACAAATGCATGAAGAGGATTTTTGGTGGGTTTGTCTGATTGGCGGTGAGAAGACCTCATGGGCAATAGCAACAGCTAAAATATTAGAACAGATCTTTCTTGCCCTACAAACGGCTACTTCAACACTGCAGCTTTTTGGTCGAACCATATACGCTATCTGGCAGATAACTGTGATCGCAACTATGATTTCCTTTTAATTTTAAACTTTTCTGCATGAGCATCTTGTAAAAGTCGCTAATGCGATTAATTCTTGTAATACAAAAATTAAAATAAATAATACAATGTTGAGAACAGATGGTGAGCTAGTTTATCGGGCTTTGAGTAGTGGGACACAGACCACAGAGAAATAAAAAGAAAACAACCTATGGGTGCAAGTGATGCACAGTAAAGATATGTACTGTACAGGTATACAACATTACACTATTACACAGCACTGGAGGGAGTGGTAACATCAGGCAGAGAAGAAAGGCGGGAGGGTGCAGGGAGTGATGTTTACACAATGCTTTCATTGAAGAGATTCATGGTTGCGCTGGATTTTATTGTGCTGAGCAGTATGTTCCAATGGAAGAACAGTCAGAGAGGTACTGAGGAGCAAGACCATTGATAGGTTTTTAGATTAGATAAATGTACTTAAAAAGAGAACAGTTGTGCATAGAGTTCCAACAAGCCTGATGTCAGTAGGTAGATGTGGGGGAGGATAAGGGTAGGTTGTAGACATTGTGGGTAGCGAAGTTGAGTACTTTTCCTAGAGGGAAGAAGAAGTAGAGAGGGAGACCAACGAGTGGGCATGAGTAGTAGCCAAGATTGCTGCGAAGGAGTTGGGAAATTAGAGTTTTCACAGAGAAGTGAGCAGCAAAGGAGGTGTTAGCAATGAATTGTTTCACCCAGAGCTTGCTGTCTAAGAGGTCCCTAAGATTGAGAGCCTTGGGTGAGGAAGCAAGAAGATCATGCAGGAAGGAGATGGGTTGGTAGGCATGGCTTTGGTAGCCAAAAGAAAGATGACTACCATGTTTGAAGTTTTCAGCATTAAGGCAGCGGGCAGCCATCTAGTGATGGATTGCACTGATACAGTTGATAACCCTTTCAGAGATGGCTGGAGTGAATGAGTCAAAGGCAAAACAAGATGTGTGTGATTTCAGCTAAGAGGTTGTACTGAACTACAAAGGGCAAGATAGTTCTGCCAAAGATTGAAGTATAGATTGTGAGAAGCAGAGGTCCACGGGCTGGTCCTTCAGCGATGCCGAATGGGAAAGTGATGGGATCAGAGGTAATGGAAGTCCAGGACATTTTGAAAAATCGACCTTGCTAGAGTGGATTTGCGAACGTCAAGGTCTTGAGAGTGATTAGGAGAGAGGAGTCAGTGACAGTGTCAAAAGTAGCAGAGATCTCCACACCATTGAGTATGTAAGAGATTTTCAAGTGGTGAGCATCAGAGGAACTTTGGAGACACGGGTGAGGGCAGTCTGGGAGCAGAGTTTACTATGGAAGGCAGATTGAAGTGGATATCCAAGGCCATTGTCCTCAAGGTCAACATCCCCATAACCGGCAATAGAACAACACCTTTTTAAATAGCATTGTTCTTATTTCAGCCACAATGAGAGAACCTGAAAGTGAAAGGAAAGACAACCTATGGAAACATTCTGTATCTCGAGTTGGGTTTGTAGATCTGGAGCGTTGCATCCTGCAAGTCCGTGGAGTAAATGTGTAACCATCCAGTCACTGAGGCACATGAAGCAGTGCCAGGAAGATTTGAAGCATTACATCATGAATCAAACAGGAAAAGATCCTTAATTTATATTTTATCCAAGAGAGCAGCACAGTCGAAAGTTGCAGCCTTGTTGCTAGAGTCCCCAACTAATGTTCGGGCTGGCTATAACAACTATATGCCTGCTGTAAAGTTAAGGCAGCAGCTTGGACACAAGGGGAGACCTCTTCCTTAGAAATGGACATCTTACTGGAAAGACAATCCAAACTGGAGTCCAGCTGAAGAAAGTGAGGACATCTTATCCCGCTTCAGCCAAGAAGTGCATTTTCATTATGAACCTATTGATGGAAAGTTAATATAAATCTTGACATTTCCTAACCAAACAGATCCTTAAAAATATACCATAAATCTGACAACGATATGGTTTTGGAATTGTGAAATGGTGTATATAATCCAATCCAATTAGGGCAGCACTGGCTTTATGAGGATTCTCTTCTATGGGAAAGTCAAAACACTGAGAAGTATAGTCCAAGGGAAGATTATTTTAGTGGATCAATTTGTCCTATAATTTACTTCTGAGACCTGTTCCTCATCGTCTATCTTCCTCATACCATATCAGATTCAATTTTCCATCCATTTAGAGAATGACATTCTTCTGAATCCAAGAGTCTTACATTTACCATCTTCTCCTCTCCTTTCTGAAGCTTCATCCCAAACCCCTCTGGCATAAGGAACATTGAATTCCTCATGCAGTTCTGAAAAAGCAGTCAAAAACATTTCTGTTGATCATTCATTTCCAAGCTCCCTCTCTGAGCACTGCATCTATTTCTCACCCCTTTATTTTTCTCTTATCCATTTGCTTATACCCATCCATCCACTAGTTCCATTTTCTTTGGCTTTTTGTGATATTGGTCACCTTGGCCATTGGTTGCTATTGCCAAAAGCCAATTAATTTTGCAGACATACACATATTTAGAAGATGGTGAGTGACACGGGAGGGAAGAGATGCTGTTTTATGAAATAAGTTATCCAATCACATAACAGGAGGACATCAGGACAAGGCCACCAATCAATGCTCTGGAAAAAAGATAAGAGTTCCCAGGCCAATCAAAGACCTAGGCCAGGAGGATCTAATGAACACATTAGGAGCAGAAAGAAGAAACAATACTATATATGCTCTAGGTCTAGGTCAAGATCATATCTTCAGCACCAGGAGAGTTTGCTGAGAGTATCAGAGAACTCTTTAACCCCAGCTGAAGGCAAAGAGGCTTCAGATAACCTTAAAGGGAACATTCAACTCTACCAGGGCCAATAGTATGGTAACTGTTTTCGGAGAAAAACCTGCATTCTGGTAATGAAAACAATACAAATTTAATTGCATGTATACAAGTTAAAAAAATTGAATTTGTAAAGTTAATTTGTTTTGTAGATTACACGGCCTGCGGAAGCAGTCCTATAGTTATGGTTAAGTTGCTCAACCCACAGGAAGACGCCCGTTGTCCACAAACATTGCAGTAAAAACATATTAAAAAACACAACATTGCACTTGTCAAATTAATGAAACAATCTCTGCGGAGGTGAGGGGTGATGAGGATTGGACAGGATATGGCCAATAAGAAGCCAAAAAATTGGTGGGGGAGCACAGAGACTATACTGGGGGTAGGGTGCAGTGACGGTGCACAATAGTTCTTAGCCATTAGTACTTACTGTCCATTTGGCATTTTTGGAGGGGCCCAGACTGCCCACATTTTGCTCACAGGGGGCCAGGCCCAAAAGGCTTGAAGACCACTGCAAGGACAAATACACTCAGTAATGAGCAACTGCATCAGGAGTGCTCTTCCCATGGCAAATATTGCCTTTCCTGGGTGCAGAAAACATAACTGTTCTTACATTGGCAACAATGGCATTACTGGGCACAGGCATTCTGTTTCACTCTTACTTGTATAAGAAAACTATGTGCATTATTTGAACCTTGTAAACTCAAATCTTCTTTACCAGTGATTTATTAAATGCTAATAATCATAGTTTGTGCAGCTAAGCACTATGCAACCTAGAACCCCTGATAACTCTGTATAGAACAGTATAGCATTGCCTACCTGCTTAGGAGCAACTCATCTTTGTTGCTTTCTTGTTCTGGTACAACACTGCAGTGTGCAGGGATGAAGGATGTGCCTGTGACTGTACTAACATTAAGTATCATACTAATCTGATGTAAAATCCTGTGCATGTTTTTAATCATAAAACGTTTTTCTGATTCTCAAGGAGTTATTTCCAATTACTAAAATATTGACGGTGAAATGTGTGAGATCACTGCTTGATTCATTAGTGAACTATGTATTTTGTTTAATTTTTTTTTATTTGGTTGGTTGATAAAATCAACCTTTCAAATTTACAAAAATGTTTCACTTCGTTTCAACAAACCAATACAATAAAAAACACAACTTCTATTAACACAATTAATAACATTAAAGGAAAAATTAAAACAGCTTTTACCACATATGAAAATGTAAAATTGACTTAAATTGTTCATCAGATTTACATAATTTATATACATAGTTTAGCAACATATAATTAAAAGAAAGAAATAAATGTGATCTAATCATATTTACAGCTGCTACCAAATTTGCGCATTCTAATAGGGTACTTGAGGAAAAATTGCGTCCAAAAAGTGAACGATTGCAATTTTTGTAGCTAATCTAGGCGAGGAAAATATTCGAGGCCAGATGTCAGACACAGAAAACAGATTTAAATTATCAAAAAGGTTTCTGAAAATAACTTTTCGTAGAGAATCTAGATGAGGACAAAAGACCAAACAATGCTCCATAGTTTCTCTTTGATTCGGTGACCTACAAAAGCGACAGATATTATCTTCTTTTGCAATTAGTTTTCTTCTAGCTAAAACATCTAGGGTTGGCCATAGATTTAATCGAAAATGAAGAAGCTTATTGCGAAAAGTCGACGAAGGAAATTTAAGCAGATAATCTGCCGTGCATCTGTAGGACTTGTGACTGAATGTGCTATGATCAAAATCCTTGTATCTCAAACAGTTGGTTTGATTGCTGCACCAATCATGCTGAAGTATTTTAATTTTAGCACGAGTTTGGTTGGATAATAATAGATCAAGATCTATTGAGGCATCCGCCATGGCGTCTAAGGTGTAATTACACCAACTTTTAGTAAAGGTGGTCTGTCGAGACAAGAGGTGTAAAGCCACTTTAGCAAGAATATTCGATTGGGAAACAGATAGCAGACAATTTCGCAAAAAAGCACAACATTTCCAAATGACATATGAGTTCATAGATACGGACCCTAGCTCAAACTGGATTAGAGGAAGAGGAGTACAGCCCGGTAGGTGTAATACTTGTTTCCAAAAAAGTGCTTCTAATCTATCCCACCATGATGCATTTTTCATGGGCATGGATTCTGCACCATAAGTCAAAATCGGGATGACTTTTTGTTGATAAAAGGTTAGGACAGGTTTTATCGTAAATTTGCCAAATTTTTCCAACAGAATTTTAGCCTGCGAGATTAAAGAACATAGTTTACCGCGCAGGTATGATTCATGGTGGGGATTTGGAATGGATGCCGAAAAAAATACACCTAGGTATTTATATGGTACAACTTTATCCAACACTACATTGTGTAATTTCCAATCAAATGATTTGACCTTCACATTAGGGTGCCATTTGGAGATGAGTGTTTGAGTTTTGGTTGTATTAATAACCAGTGGATTCTGCTTTACATAGGTTTCTAGGCCTTTTAATAGCTTTTCTAGGCCTACTGGAGTCTGTGAAATGAGCACAAGATCGTCAGCAAACAATAAGTATGCAATTTTGTGGGTGCCCAAAGAAGGAGCATCGCTCTGAATGTGATTTAAGGCTATTCCTAGATCATAAATGAATAAATTAAATATTGTCGATGCTAGAATACAACCGTTTTAAACCTCTAAATGTGTAGAATTTTGTGGTCATAGCGCCCGCCATAGACAATCTTACTTGCATTGAAGTATTAGTGTGTAACAAAACAATTAAGGCTACTAAAGACGAAGGGCATTGATGTTTGAGAAATTTGTTGTACAAAAGAAATTGATCTATCGAGTCAAAAGCGACTCTAAAATCTACAAAATTCAAATACAAATTCTGTTTTCTAGCAGTATAGTCAGCCAGCAGCATGTGTAAGGATATGATATTAGGTATAGTACCTATACCAGCAACAAAACCTGCTTGGTAGGGGTCGTTAAGGTGGGCTTGCGCTGCCCACCTATTCAACTCTCTAAGAATTATGCAACAAAAGATTTTTGCTGGCGCATCCAATAGCGCAATCGGCCTATAACTCGATGGATCTTTCCTGTCACCTTTTTTATAAATAGGGACAATGATCGAATGAGTCCATGTAGGTGGTAGGGTCTGAGTTTTGATGACAATGGAAAAAATACTTAACAAAATTTTTGACCAAATTACGGGATGTGCTTTTAACATCCTATTGGATAATCCATCCGGACCACATGCCCCAGACTTGCTAGCTTTATTGATGAATAGTTGTATATCCTCCAAGTCAAAGTGTAAATGAAAATTGCGTGGTGGATTAACAGATTCTAAAGCTGTTCCTCCATCAGGGATTTTGTAGAGGTTAGTAAAATGTGCTATCCATGTAAGCTCCGAGACCTCATTGGCTTGGGAGATAACTTGACTACCTATTGTGGCTCCAGTAAGCAGCGACCAAATTCTAGCTACGTTTTTACTGTATATGGCATTAAGCATGAGTTGGCCATCAGCCTGATAGAGATTTGCACGATTAGATTTAAGCCAGTTTTTGTATTTAGTTTTAATGTTGGTCAAAACATTTAACCTCGTCTCAATAGGAAGATTCATTGCCTCATGTTTTTCTTTCCTATACAACTTTTTTCTAATATTTAGTTCAGCATTGAACACATGCAATTTGGGGGTATCATTGCCGTATTTTTGACCAGAAGTAAACGCGGTGGTTTGAAAAGCTTGCAACATGTCAGAGTATACTATGTTGTTAAGTTTGTCACTTGGGCATATTTTATAAGATTTGTGATTCATACAAGAATTAAAACTACTCAACAAATTTTCTGCCCATCAGAGTCCATTCCCTGCATTGTTCAAAGTCAGCGGCCCTTGAGGATATTTATCTTGTGTTTTGAATAAACCACCATGGTAAAACCATTTAGCTGTCAATTGTTTGTGATCACTCAGAGTAGAATTTATGATCTTGAATTCAACAAAATCAGGAAAGAAATTGGCATTGGTATACACATAATCGATGATAGACGAGGTAGTTCCTCGCTGCCAAGTTGTTCCGGCGGGAATGTCAGATGAAAAAGCATTGTTGAGTCTGTATAAATTATGATGGTTCACAAATTGTAGCCATTTGCTCACTCTATTTGAGCTATTTTCATGACTGATGGAAATTCAGTCTAAGTTCAAATCACCGGCAATCAAAAACTTTTCCACTTCAGAGTCCATGATTATTAAATTGAGTACTTCACTTAGATCTATTAAGAAGCGTTCATCTGTGATTCCCACCAGATTCCAATACATGTTTATAATAGCATATATGCTATTGCTTATTTGTAAACGAGCCATTTGAATAAATGGCTTTGGAGAGGCCCAAGGGGTAAGAGCAAAGTTTGGATCTTCTTGTATTGCTATAATAAAACCGGCTGAAGGTCTTCCCTGTAGACTTGTTTTAGCAGGAATGATTTGAACCTCATGGTTATCCCAAATGGGGCAAAATGTGAGCCAAGTTTCTTGAAGCATTACAAGATGGAATGTATTAATAGCACTACTGTTATTGTTCAATAAATGGAAATGGCCTCTCGAATTCCAACTGAGCAGAGATAAATCTAAAGAGGATTCTAATGAAGATAGTTAGTGTTTGCTATGTTGCTGATCAGTAATTTGAAGACCTCTCACAGTCTTAGACAGGTTTTTGTACATATTTAGATGAGTCGACTCAGAATTTGGGGGATGCGTCGCCAGCTCACTCTTTAAGTCAATGTCTGCTGTTAAATTAAAGCCCAGGTCAAACAGCTGTCTTTTGGCTGACCAAATAATGTTCTGTATAGCTCTGGAATTCATCCAGATTCTAGCTACACAAGCAGTAGATCGATTACAGAATTCCACTAACTCTATATCCTCCGAACTGAAGTCTTCCAGTTCTGGGATGTTTGAAAAAATGGTCATTAATGATTGACGGTTCAGTGCATACTGTGCACTTGGAGCTGGGCGACATGACAAAATCAAGGCATAATTAGCCAACCGTTTTTGATTTATGAATTCGGGTAGTGTAATTTTAGCATTTGGGGAGGAAGAAGAGGGAGTGATAGACACTTGTTTAGGAACTTCTTGTAAGGCAACCTGTAGGAACTCAAGAATTGTAGGAGTTTTGCCAATAATGAACATTTCTTTTCACCCGATAGATCTTGATTCAACTGATGGAAAAGAGATTTCTTACTTTGCGGCTCTATTACTTGGAGGAGCTGTTGTGTTATTGGTAAACACAAGATGGGATTCTGTGCAACTTGAGTGTGAAGCACTCGGGTTGGATTTAAATTGGAGGCAGAAGCCTCTGACACTCTGTTTCCTTTTTTCTCAACTGGACGCTGTCGGTCCATATAAGCGTCTACTGCTCGTCTGATTTCTTGTCGATGAGATTCGGCAATCAGCCGAGCTGAGGCGTCATTTACAAGTTTGTCAACACTTTTTGTCACACTAGGCGCATCTGGTGGAGTTGTAATAATCAAATTGAAGTCCTCCGCTTCTTCAATCAGGGCGTTAAGTGGAGCATAGGGCTGTATCACTTTGGTACCAGTATTGGGATTGGCAATTGAACGACGCTTGGCCAATTGGATATATAATTTTGTCACAGCAGCTGATGCTATTTGGGTACTCGCTGAGGGAAGATTAAGATGTTTTAAAAAAAATGTGTTGCAGATGAGTGTGTCTTTTTTGGTATTTGAAGATTTTTCTGCTTCTTACTTACATTTTCAACAGCATCTAAGTTATTGTTTTTTTGAGATTTTTTAGTAAAGATTGTGAAAGGGGTTTTAGTTGTCAAGGTTGTTAGATCACTTGTGATTTTATCATTATGCATTTGAGTTACAGCTTCACTAGGTAACAAGGGTACTGGTTTAATGATGCCTGAAAACTGCGGGACAGCAGAACATAATGCAGAGGACACAAGCGATGAAGAAACTACAATAGGTGTGTTTGTGATTGATTGTGATTTAGGCACCAGAATTGACACGGTGGATTTAGGTACAGGTGCTATCAATGGCAGATCCACAATTCTTTGCTGTAGGAGTACATTTGCGTCATTCTGCCATGCTAGTATTTTATCAAATTGCTGGGTTTGGGCCTGAAATTTATCATTTAAAGATTCCAATAATTTCAATAAAGTTTGCAGCACTGTTTTCATGGAAGTAAGATTCGTATTGATCAAGTTGGTATTGACGTCCCCGTGCCTTCCAATGCATGGCGCTGTTGGAAAGGAAGGGGGACGACGTGGGGTTGGTGCAAGATATGATACTTCAATGGCTGAACAGTCTAAGTCAATATCTGAAAACAAGATCGGTGTCTAAGAGTAATTTTGTAGTAAGGCATCGGGGAGTAAATGCTGAGAGAAGCCCGACTTACTCATACTCAGATCTATTATGGCCACATCAGAGCACGGGCTACATTCTAAATTACTTGTTACTTCCACAGGAGCTGTAGCTGGCATATTGTTCAAACATATACTGTCAGACACAGAGATATTAACATTGGGATTACACTGGGTAGGTATCACATAAACATTGCTGACTATTTTTTCTGTTTGCAAAATCAGGACAGCGTGATCAAATAACACATTTCCCTTTGAGGCCTGAGGGCATTGGGCGGAGGCATGAGGGGCTTTATCAAGATGGCGAGCTTTAGCCACTGGTAAAGAAAGAGGCGTTTTGCCAGCCAGAGAATTGGGGAAAAAATGGCAGATGTCTGTGGCATCAGGCCGCCCAAATCCGGATTTCCCGCCCTGCGCCCCAAAATCAACCACCGGCGTCGAACAATATGCAGTGTGTTGTTTTAAGCGCGGAGCAGTCACAACGGTGCCCATAGGTAATTTAGGCCCACCTGGTATTAACGTGGTAGGCATGCCTGTTTTTAATGAATGGAGTCTGGCTTGCATCGTAAAGTGTGCTGACACTTTTTCAGGGTTTACAAACACGGCAAGCAAGGCAGGAGGGCGTAGAGTGGGGTGGCTCGCTGCTCGCTAGAGAGCTAGACAGCGAGACAGCACCACTCAGCTGAACCACTCATCTGAACGCGCGCGCTGAACGCGCACACGTGATGATGATAAGGAGTCAGCTGGAAGAGGGAGGAGGGACTGGCAGCAAAAGGGGCGGGCTGCAAGAAAAACAAAGGTACAGCAGTCAATGCTTGGCGGCACGCCAATGAGTATATTGCACTAGAGCAAGTCAATGCGGCACGCCTACCTAAAGTCAGCAGGTGGGCGTGCCAAAGTCCAGGAATCGACATGTTAGAGTTGCTTTGAGCAGCTTACGGGGAAACAGGCTGCTGAATAAAGCGTCAGGGAGCAGAGCACCACAGCGAGACCACAGCGAGACAGCACCACTCAGCTGACCCACTCGTCTGAATGCGCGCGCTGAGCACACGTGCGTGCTGATTATAAGAAGTCAGCTGGAAGAGGGAGGAGGGACCGGCAGCAAAAGGGGCGGCCCAAAGTCAGCAGGGGGCGTGCCAAAGTCCAGGAATCGACACGTTAGAGTTGCTTTGAGCAGCTCACGGGGAAACAGGCTGCTGAATAAAGCGTCAGGGAGCAGAGCACCACAGCAAGACCACAGCGAGACAGCACCACTCAGCTGAACCACTCCTCTGAACGCGCCTCTGAACTATGTATTTGCATAGAGCCACTAGAGAACGTGTTGTTTTGGCAAAAGTGCCAATCATTAATATTTGAGGATTTCCTTATAAAATAGCAAACCTTGCAGGAAAGTGCGGTATCTTCTTTGCCCCATCTATGGCTTTTGATGGACACCCAGACTCGTCCGGTTACTGTTATGCCAGCTATGCACCTGTACATCCGAGCTTCCAAATAAATTGAGCAGGTTTATGCACAGCTGTAGAGCATAACACCAGATGTGGTAAGTAGTAGTCCCCTACAAAGAGAATAATTTACAATCAACTATTTGCCCCACAAACGATAAAGCCACACCACTCATCCTTTTCACCGGCATGGGCCTCCAAAGTAACTTATTATAGCCTTAACATGTACCTAAAGGCGATATTCATGTTATATAGTAGCCCTGTAATAAACAGTATACTTCTTTTAAAACAGTCTCTAGGTTATCTTGAACTGAACATGTTCAGAATGGCTGTACATGGGTGGGTAAATGCAACAGGATCCTATACGCTGAGTAAAGCAAGCCTCTTTCGCTGCAACGCCTGTCCCCAATGAACTTTGCTTCCTCTCATCAAGTGTTCACTGACATCCCAACTACTGGAATAAAATATAATGAGAAATGTAGGATTCCAAAAGTTGAGTGTGATGACGGGACATATAGCTCAGTGAGTTGGTGCTTGCCCAAGAAGGCTGGGTTTAGTGTTCAGGACACTGGTTCAAATCCCGGCACTGCCAACTCTGTCCTTCTGAGTTCGACACATCATTTTGATTTGTGCTTAACAATGACAAACATGCAGACAAGTCATTTCTGCATGCGCATATGATGATTCATGCAAACAATACGCCTACTCTTTGCAGAAGAAACATCCGATTGCATACGACTGGTGAAATTGCAAAAAATGAGGCGGCACAGTCAGATTAAACATGTGGGAATTTCCTGCAGAAAAATAGCATGTCGGAATGCTGATGCATGCGGGCAGCATGCATGAGACTAGAAAGTCCTCCTAAAATTTGCACCACCTCAAACCAGGTGCAAATCATGGGAGAGGTCCACAAAGCGCAGAATAATAACGAAAGGTCAAACAGATCATGAAATTGCCAACAACTGAAAGCATGCACCAATCAGTGGTCGGGTGGCGTCAACAAAGTGCAACAATAATACGGTGTTAGCACTCCTTCCCAAGGGCTGGAACGGGGGGGGGGGGTGAGGGGCAGTGGGTAACGGCCCGACAGCCTGAGCTTGCACGGGCCTATAACGAGTGCACCGGGACAATACCACCTTTCCAGCCCTTGGATCGGGTTTCTAACGCCATTAGCACCCCGGGTTACCAATGCAGTAACTTGTGTGTTCATTTTTTTCATTTTCATTAATTGAATGGTAGAACAATCCTTTGCTTAGATGGCCGCCATGGTAATGGAAGGTGGGGCACCATTCGGAGTCCCTTTTCCATTACCTTGGCAGCCTTTAAAAGCGAGAAGCGGTGAAGCAGCGGTGGCAGGTGCTGCCGCCTCAACAATCAGCAAAGTGGGGCAGGCAAATAGTACTAAAAAAAGTACCAAAAAAAGGAAATTGGAGGGGGAGATAACGCTGCAGGGAGGGGCAGGCAGCTGGCGGTTTCTGTGGAACACAGGCTGAGATCAGAAGTTTCAGCTCGCAATCCATGGAACCTGATTGCCTGCACCCCACGCCTCAGATGCTAACAAAAGTTTAAACATCTCTTGATATTGTCAACTCATGAAACCAGGCAAAAACCTTTGGGTGGGGCTTTATAAATGGGCCAATATGGCACCATTCATTGCAGCACAGCAGCCCAGGGAGTGAGATGCAGTCTACTGTATTGTGACAGTAGTCAGTCAACCCAGCTCCCCCGTCGCCTGCAGGCAGCACAACACCCTGCCTAGGAGCCTCCAATCAGCTTGTTCAACAGCCACCCAAGAAGGAGTTGCTGCAACAGCCTCAGCAGAGTACACCCATTGTGGAAATCGAAATAATATTGTACCTCCTATCGCATTGTTTTAATGTATGTTGGCCTACGCCAAGTTGTCTAAAAAACATCGTGTGCATAGACTCTGCGGCAAGGTCTCGACCTTAATGTATTGTGTAAATCGCCATCTTGGATTTAGCCGCCATTTTAGGTACTCTTGCAGTGTGGAAGTCACCCTGAACAACAAAATGGAGGCCGAATGACATTTCGAGTGGGATTCTGGCCGTTGTGACCTCCGCACACATGAATAAGTAATATGCCCGCAGGCCACTTGTTGGGGTCGCGAACTGAGACCTTGTCCTATCCCTGACCTATGTGTAAATGAACAACTGTATCAGCGGAACTGATCAAATTGCATACATTATGGGATTAACCTGGCTATGAACCCTAAGCCTGGTCCGAAGAATGGTTAACCCGCGAGGGGGTTGGCCAAGGCTGGATAAAAAGTATAAAAACCCAAGTATCCCGATGTTCTCTCTCTCACACTAACACGGCGAACTACCGTTGATGGTTCGTCCTGTTACTCTGAGGGCCGTATAGCTATCCGTATGTCAATTGACTTTTGGTAATTTTGTAACTTTGAATAAAGCGCTTTGTATGTCCTTTGTAACCTGTGTTGGTGTGTTTCCTTTGGGCTTCCCGGCCTCATATCAATTTTTTCTGTTTCCACACCATGGCCTCAGCAGAGGTCATGGGTGTACAGGCACAGATAGACTTTCCTAGATTTGAGATACCAGCAGACACTTGCTACCTACATTCTAGGGGGCTGTGAGGAAAGGAATTCGGCTCTACAGGAGTACAGGGATGATTAGTGGCGAAACCCCCCACCCTGCGCCACACTGCTACTAACTGTGCAGTGTTCCCAGTCATAAAGGTGATACAGGCACAGCCTGACAATAATAGCTCCTTTGCCTCTTTTGGTGACTTGGGCCAAGGGAAGGCTATACTATTTAGGAGGGGTGAGAGCTGATAACAGTAGCAACCCAAACACCTTTAGAAGGGTTCCAAAATAAATGATGTTCATTGAAGGTTCTAAAAAATAGGAACTTTAAAAAACAGTCCAATGCAAACAACTAATTAACACTGACTCCTGTAAAAAGAAACACAGAGAATGCCATATCTTAATGTGAGTAGACAATCTGGGTTCATAAACACAGGTGTTCAGGCAAGTTATTTAGCAGCAATATCAATTGTGCAAGGTATGTCCTTGAAAGGCGTAAAAGGGGGGATTAAAATTCACCATTGTGATGTCGCCTTCAGCCTTATTATGTGGAGGCTGGGATTTGGTGATGGTAGATGGGATGGGAAGTGATGAAGAGGACAGGAAGGTCCTCAGTAAGAACCTAAAGAAGGTTGGAAACAGTCCCTTGTGTGCATGTGTCCTTATTCCATGGGGTTCCCTCATATCAAGACCCTGGCATGACCTGAACGCCACACTGGTGATGAGCGAGTGAAGCCACAATGCATGGCCAATGGCGTAGAAGCTTGCTGATGCGAGGCAGGAGCCCGAAGATACAGTGCATGGCACGGCCCAGTTCGTAAGGACGCATCGTGCTCAGCCAGCAGAGGGCCTGCTTCAGTGCACACCCGGGCCGGTCAAGGTGAGAGAGCAGTATAGGTTTGCCAGAAGGCCTCCTGCGGTACCACATTTTATTTTATTCTCAAAGTTATCTATCAGGAGGTGTCCCATTCTCTTGTCTCACCCCAAAGCAGTGGTGGTCAGCTTGCGGCTTTCCAGATGTTATGAACTACAACTTCCACGCTGCCTCCCAATTGACAATGCTGGCTAGGGATGATGGGATTTATAGCTTCAAAACATATGGAGTGGCAAAGATTGCAGACCCTTGATCTGAGGCAATCCCAGTGGAATATTTGCACTCTTCAAGTTCTAGGATCTCCAGTTGAAACGAATATGTGCCAATGTGTTTAACTGGCATGTGTTACTCCAAGGCAGTTGAAAATCCCACCCAGGATAATGAATTGCATACCACCTTAACATTTATATATTTTCAATTCTTCTGGTGATGGAGCAGGATTTCTACAGTGCTAGTATCCTGCAGACACAACTGTGAAGAATAGAGCCAATATCATCCCTGGCTGGTAGAGTGCATAAAGCTCCTGGCAAATTTGTGTTCCTGACATGATTACCTCAATGCCATCCTTTCTGGAACCTCGACCAAAAACTTTACCAAACTCCAAGTTATCCAAAATGACACCCTTTGGGCGGTTTGGGGTATGAAACAAACTGACCACATCTCTCAAATGAGACGCGAGGCTCACTGGCTGCCCATCAAAGCCCGTATTGAGTTTAAAGTCCTATCAATCACGCACTGATGCATCCACAACATTGCACCTACCTTAACCTGCACATCTTCAAAAGTGCTAAACCATGATGCCTATGCTCCTTCACTACCTTATCTCTAGTAACACCGAGATTTACCAGAAAAAGAGCAGACAGTGCAAGCTTTACTGTGATAGCTCTTACTCTCTGGAACACCCTGCCACCACGAATCCAAGAAGAGCCCTCTTATCTGATCTTCAGAAAAAACAGAAAACTGTACTGTTCAACAAATATGCCTATTGCTTGTCCTACCATCTCATGACTATATTACCTCTACTGTAATTTAACTGTAATGTTTACAGTAATTTAACTAGCGCCGTGATACCTCTGGGTCTGGGCTCTATCAACAAATGTAATACATAAATACATAAATAAATAATGATCATTCTTTGGAAATTGACGTGCAAATGATCTAGTTGAATTGGTTATTTTGAGAAATGTGAACTGTGATACCCGATGTTTCCTGACAGGATCCTGTGGTGAAGGTGCCACCATGATGGCTCAATTCTTTCATGTGAGTGGCCAAGTCATTTTTATTTTATTTTTGTTTTATTGTTTTAAAAAAAAAAAGTTTCCACATGTACAGTAACATGTTGCATTTACTCATTTTCACAATCTTTTCCATTTAAACATTTCCACATAACTTTGAGTGTGAATTTCTATCTTCTTTCTCATTGTCTTAAAATATCCCACGATTCCTATATATCAGCTACGGTATCAGACACTTTAAAATACCAAATCATCTACATTTTCTTTCTCTTAGTCAACATATGGGTAATGTTTACAATTTAAAAGTGTGTCAGCCTTAGTTCCATCTTCATTTTGATTCAAATATTTTGTCAAAAAATTGAACAACTCCAAACACAATTGAATGATTTTACCTCAATCTCAACATGAGCCACCATTCCGCTGGGGTCAGGGTCCTTGCTTACTTTACACATTTCCCCATACGCATGGTTCTATAGTCAGTCAAACCTGTGTAGTAAAGAATCATATGCTTCTAGGTTTCCACCACATCTGTTTAGACACCGCATCTACACGACATTCTAGATTTCTCAATTTGCCTTCACGCTCCAAGGACTTCCTTGGCTTCAAATAGATTAATGTGTATATAGCATGAATTGTATCCTTGATTTCTTACATGGGAACTTAATCAGATATTTTAGCAGAGACCTTATAGCTCTAGATTCTCTATGATAGTCTCTCATCAGTTTACATTAGTTCCTCCTGTTCTGGGTAGATATCCAGTCATCTTCGTACACTTTGCGGTTTACTCTATATGGATTAGTGACTAGGTTTCCTGTTGTCATGTTTAAATCTATTAGGCATTCGTTACATTTCTGTTTCCAGAAGTTGAGGGGCCACTCTGGTTCTCTACCCGGAATAGTTCCCAAAATGTTCATAGGTGGGACAGAGTCTGGGATTAAGCTTTTTCCAAAACAGGGATAGAGTTTTGCATATATTGAATAGAGTCCCAGTTCAAATCTTATCACTGCGTTAGGAAGACCCTTAGGCAAGCTCAGGACCTTTTTCCAGAATATTCCCTGTAGAACCTCCCAAGACTGCCAAGGGAGGTTTAATCCAGCTTCCGTACCATATGATAAGATAGGTTTGACCTTGATTTTATAAAAAGACACAATTGGGGTCATCGAGAATCTTCCTTATCTGTTATGGAGTCCTCGGCCCTGTGCTGCCAGGTCTTTCACTTTCTGTCCTCAAGTTTAAAGCCAACAGAGTTGTCACCATGCTCTGGTTTATACAGTTCTTTCCCTATGCTCAATTTGAATTTCTGGATCCCTCTTCCTGCATTTATTATCATTACCTTTGATTTTTTGGCATTAATACCAAGATCATTAATCCTCATATAGGACTCCAGAGATGTTAGTCTTCTCGGGAGACCTATATGCGTTTTGTGTATTACGATTAGATTGTCAGCGTATAGGACCAAAGGTATTGGAATGCCATTGCTTTTTGGAGGAAAGGCCCTGATTTGAGTTTGATGGGCAGCAAAGTCTGAGATGTATACATTGAACAAGATGAGCGCCAGTGGACAACCCTGCTTGAGAACTCGATGGGTCTTTATTTCACTAGTCAGCCCTCCGCTCATGTTCATACAAACTTGCATAGGTGTCCTGGTGTAGAGCACCCTAGTCGCTAATATTAGCTTGTTGGGGCATCCAAAGTTCTTTAATTTCTGTCACAATCTCTCCCTGTTGATCCCATTGAACGCTTGTTCGAGATCCACCAAGGCTACATAGATTTTGGTTTTGTTCTTGTGCACCTGCATTTTCAGGATGTTCATCAGGAAGAGATTGACTGAGCTTCTAACCCCCTTAACGAAACCCGTTTGCCTGTGATCTAAAATTCCTGCTTCATTTGCCCAGCTGGTTAAATGGCCCAGGTCTAATGAGGCAAATAGTTTCCCCAAAATGTCAAGAAGGGCGATAGGGCGATAATGTTTTACATTCGATCTGCCGCCCCTCTTGAATATGGGCACAATGATTACCTTTTTCCATGACAAAGGGACCTTTCTTGTTCGCATTATTTGTTGGAATAGCCCATGGGAAAAATCTGCCCATTGTTCAGGATTTTGTTTAAGGATAGTATTAGTGAGACCATCCGGAACCTGGAGCTCTACATGTACTTAGATTCAGGATGAGATTTAAGATGTCACCTTTCTCAATTTTCCAGGTCCATGGCTCAACCTCTTCCCTATCTCTCTTTTTTCATGGTGTGGTATGGGAGCAAATAGTTTGGAGAAGTGATCCATCCAGCTTTCTTCTGTCACTGCTGACAGTTGCAGTGCTTCTTGAGGTGACCCTAGGGAGTACAATAATTTCCAAGTTAATCAGGTGTTTCTTTTTGCTTAGTGTTTTCAGCATAGGTTCAGCCCCAAACTGTGCTCTCTTTTGGGTGATCGCCAATCTCCAGTTTTTATACTGTTGTGATTGTTGCTTAAGTTTTGACTCTCTCCACGACCTCTGGAGTCTCTTTAGCTCTCTTATATAATGCCCTGTACTGTTTTCTAGCTTCTACCAGGTCTTTATTGTAGTTGTATTCAGGGCAAGTTCTACCTTTTTACCATCACATTGTTTTACTACAAATGAAGCTAGAAAAGGGACATCATCTATGATTTCTTCTTCTCCTTGCTGGACTCTACGCCATTGCCGAGTGAGGTCTAATACCTTTTGCGTATCCATGACCAGTCTATTTCGACCCTGGGAGATTGAGAATTTTACATTTACGCTTTGCCTCTCTATTAGAGAGCTTTTCTTGTCATAGCATGAGCAGGGAATGGTCACCAAGGGGCGTTTTAGTAATTATCAGAGAGTTATCCGTGGTCTGTACATTAAGCGAGAAAAAGAATTAATTAAGGATGTTATTTGAGCAGCGTCCATGCCTTGTAGAGCTGGCAGGGATATCACCTTGTGTCTGACCATTCAAAGGGTGTAGCTCCCTAGCTTCCATCTCAGCAAGCCATCTGCTCGCTCTTTCATTCTTTAGTGAAGTCTGTATTTTTAGCGAGTCTACAGTCAGATATGTGTTACTCAGGCACCTCATATTCAAATCTCCACACAGAATGGTATGTTCATTGTTACATTTCCATCAGGTTGTGTCGATCAAGTTGTTAATACTCGACATAAAAAACTGCTCCTTCACTTTTGATGGATTCATATGCACATTCAGTAGTAATCAGGTCTTATTATGCCCATAGCCAATTTCTTCTAATTCCAAAATAAGCATGTATACCCATGGGTTCGGTTTATGATGTTCCAGTATACAAATCCCTTTTCCTATCTTGATTAATGTCAATAGACCAGTTTATGGTATCCCTTGGCTCCCATTTCTGCAGGTTTAAAAAGCATATGAACCCTTCACACAAAGGCGGAATGTATAACCAACATTCTTCCAAGCATAGTATGTCACAGATAGAAGTGAAGATCTTTACTTATGAAGAGATGTCGGAAGCCCCTTGTATTCCAGGATCCCAAGAGTATGTCATCTGAGGGCTTCCATACTCACTTTATTTCCAGTTCTTTGTGGTAAGAGGTCAGGGCAGCCATGCCCAATCAGTCGTCTGTTTCCTCTCTGCTAGATCATCCTGGCATTTGTTCACTACTCTTTGATCTTGTCTTTGGGATGAAAAAGTGATCCTCGTGGACTTCCGGCCCTCTTCCCCAACTCTTTGCTTAACTTCTCCCAAGTCTTTTGTTTCCCTTATCTCATGCGACTTTTTCAATTTAATGTCGGCTACCTTCATTGAATAGCTCTTCTTTGGGGAGATTTTTTCCTCCACTGTGGCAGATTTGGATTTTTGTAGAGTGAGGTCTACCTCTTTTAAATCAAATCCCAATGGCCATAAGGTTTCAGCTGCCTCATACAGCATCTTTTTAATCGAGTTAGATTTAAGGGGCAGTTTTACCCAGTCCGGCCTTGATTCCTTCACAAATTCCAACACTCTAATGTCACCTGAATTCATTGTTTGAAGGGCAGGGATATGGTGTAATAATGTTATGACATTTCTTCTATTTAAGATCAGTTCCTACTTAGATCTTAAAATAGATTCCAGCGACATCTTAATTTCCTCATCTAAGGTCTTCTTCACCGGTGTTTGATGTTCATGCTCCTCTTCAGAATTTTTGCGGAAGTTCTTGTTTCTTGTCCGATTTTCGGCTCTATGAATTTTCTCCAGCATTTTCCTTTTTTCGTCTAGGTTGCGAAAGTTAATTCTTCTTGAATTCTGAGGTGTGGTCTCTTGGATTTCACTTGGCTCTATTCTGCCCACTTCTTCCAATTCAATACACTCAGTATTGCTCACTTCTTCAGCTTATTCCCCCCTTTCAATGATGGTTCCAGTTGAATAAACTGAATAATTCATGATGGATTCCTCTGAAATCTCAGTACTTCTGTTGTTCACCTGTATTGGGGACCGATCCACCTCTAATCCTGCATGCTTTTCAATTTCTGTTTCCCGAGAACCCTTGCAACATTTCTTTTACTTACTTTCTTTGGAATGGTTGCGATGTTGCACGCTGAGGTCGAGTTTTAAGATTTAGGATGAATTTCTTAGCCGCACTTGATCTTGGTGGTCTTTGATCTGGTCTATTTTGGGGTTTGTTAGCAGTTAGATCCATCACTTTAAAGCCTTTACCAAAGATTGTATCATTTTCCTTTGCATTGATAATTTTATTTTTCCTGGGTTGAGGCACCGGTTTACCGAACTAGGGGATTCGAGAGGGCTCTAGAGATTCTTTGTTTGGGGAATCATTTATCAGGGACCCCCCTTCCTGTTGGAAGCTTGTGGACGTTTCTCCCCGGTTATCTGTGGATGGTTTCTCAGTGATCTCCAGGTCTCCAAATGCAGGTTCCTCGTGAGATTTTGTCACTTCAGTGTTTAGGAGGATTTTCTCTACTCTCTCCTGTTTTCATTTCCCCGGTTGAACTTTCAGAATCACTGGCTGCTGATGTCTTGGTAGAGTAGGTGCCTGCATAGCCTGCAGCCATTTTTGGGACACTAGTATTGATTCCATGAGTATTGTTTTATCCACCAGTTCGGCCCTCGCCAGATCACATAGACGGTTTTGCCATTGTTGAGGCTTCTCTGCTTCTATATCAAGTCTCTCTTGTGCAGCCTTGGTAAAGGACTCTAAATAGATCATCTTTGAATGACTCATAGCCAACAGAGTGGCTTCATCCATATAATTCTCGTTAAGTGTTGGTAAAGATTCATAAAGTGGGCCAGGGAGATAGATATTGCTGACATTATTGACCCCTATAGGTTTGCCACCAAATATTCATTTCCCATGGTCTAAGGTGGTGTCACTGTTGGTGAAAAGATTGATTAATTCAAAGATTACTCTGATGAGCCAATAGAGGGAGATGTCAAAATCCTTTGTTGCCTATCTTCTTTGGATGGGGAGTTTTCGGAGTTAAATCTCCTTGTATTCTGATTCATTCTTGTACTGTCTTCTATTTCCATGTTGTCCTGCAAGCAAGCGACTGTTAATTTGAGTGGTTTGGGATGTATTTGCTCTCTTACACTTGAATCCTTTTGTGATAGTTCAGAGAAAGTAGTAGGCGCAGGCGGCAGGCCGAATAGACCACTTTGGTTTCAACGATTCAGACTTTCTTGGATAGCTGCTATGTTTTTTGATAGCTGCAGTGCTAGGGTCAAGGTTGACAGTTCTATGCTCTCATAACCTTTAGAAGAGTCTATATCTGGGATCTTTTGCACCTCCATGAATTTGCCTCTGTTTCTGAGACAGCTTAGTTGCTCTATTGTTTTTTTAAGGTTAGAATATCAGCCCCTACTGAGTTGTGCTGGGTTTCCAATCTGGGGTGTATGACCTTCTTAGGTTGTGGCGTACTGTGCTCCTTTTGTTAATATCCTGTGATTGGCCTTGGGACAGACTAAATACTTCTTCCTCGGCTTGTAGGATTTCTTGGTCAGTTATGTCCAATTGTCCCTGCATAGGTTCGCCTCTTAAATCCTGTGTGATCTCTGGAGCGCTAAGTGATTCAGAGGTTTCTCCACATTTCCTTCTCTCATCTTCCATTTGCCCCAGGTATAGGTCAGGGTCCTCTTCCGATTCTGATATCCATCCTGCGCAGTTTGTTCCTTGCAGTTTGAGTTGGCTTTGAGTGCGCAAACTCATTATGCAGTTGTGGCTTGACCACGTTTTATTGTAGATACCTGCGGAACAAAGCTAATTGCAGTAGCAAAGCTGGAAACACAACTGGCCAGCTGGCACACGCTTCTACTGTAAAAAATTTGAGGTTGGTAGATCCAAGGGGGACATTGCAATATGAATCCTAATGGAAGGGCAGGGGTTTCTGGCTCCAAGGGCCGAGGCCCACAATCACCAGCAATCGGCCAGTCCTCAGAATTTCTGCCTAGGTAATTGAGAGGTTAGTGTGTTGAGGGCTTGTAGGGCGAACCCTATTAGCGCCGTCTGTAACGCTCACCTGGTTCCCACGGGGGCGCTGGTCTAGTCTGGATTGCTGTGGCCTCTTCTAGCGTGATGCGCAGGACCCGGAACACCGATTGGACAGGACCTCCTAATCGTGCTTGCCTGGCCCGTAGGAATATCCTTCTGCAGATGAGAAAGGGGATTAACAGTCTGCAGAATAGTGTGCTAGCTCCCCCCTTTCCCCGTTCGTTCCTCTCTAACTTCCTCCAAACCCCGGTTTAAGCTCACCTTATGGTTTGGAAGGATGAACTCTCCATCCTGCTTCTGGTGCAGGGGCGCGCGTTCGTCCAGTTACTTCACTGGTTTTCAGAATGGCGCTGGCAAAATCCACTTGACTTTCCTGAGCGATGCGCCGTAAGTATGAAAGTTCAAAGTTCAAGTGAGGCCCCCTTTATGTTGTCTTTCTGACCTGTGATCTGTCCTTTATTTCAGGTGCAGAATGAAGGCGATGCGTCGAGGGGTTAAACTGCTGAGGTGAGTAGTGATGAGGGCGATCCCTCTAAATGTCCTTATCATTCCCCAGAAATGTCTCTTGTCCTTTCCCCATAGGGGCCGGGGTACGGTACCTGCCAACGGGGCAGCGCCGACCCGAAATGTGGAAGAAAAGCCGGTAAGTATTATGGCTGTTAATCAGGCTTTCCTTCTGTGTTCCTTCTGCTCACCTTTTGTTTCTTCCTCTCTCCCCTAGGTGCAGAGATGTGGCGTCCGATGCTGACAGCCGCGATGGAACCGGGAGATGTCTCGAGGACAGGTGAGTGAAGCGTGGTGCTGCAGCGAGCAACGCGATGCTTTTAAATGGAAGTCTTTCTTCAGGGATGCTGGCGAGAAGATTCCGGATGCAGGTAAGAAGTTTGAAATAGTCCTTGGTTTTCACCTTTCTCTTCTCTTCCTTCCTTGCAGGTCTTCCAGGTTCGAGGCGGGCGTGGCTGGAGTCCAGGAGCAGACACGGTGAGCGTTAAGCTGCAGGAAGCAGAACAACGCGAAGCATGAGCTGCTGTCTGGGCGTGGCTTAAATAGCCTCCAAAGAAGTCCCAGGTATGTATCCTTCCCCAACTAGGTATGTATCCTTCCCTGGCCACGCCCGAGTGAAAAAATAGTCCCTATGAAAAAATAGTCCCTTTCAGGTCTCAGGGAGGCCTGAAGCGTGCAGCATGGTCTGCATCAGGTAAGTGCACAAAACACCTCCCTTTATGAGCCTGGCGCCTATGGCGCCAGGACTGATGTCCAACATGAGCCTGGCGCCAAAGGCGCCAGGACTGAGCCCAAGGAGCCCCTATAAGGGGCCGCTGGGCTTTTACCCGAGGGCATGATGCCTGCTTCCGGGGGTGCTGGGCCTGGCCTGGTGCTCCGGGGGTAGGCATCATGACACCGTCAGTTTTGGTAAAGGATGCTGACTCAAAGGCTCGCGTCCAACACAACTGCAACTGTTTTCTCCAATTTCTCTGATTCCTCTGGCCAGGGAGTCGGTAAGTGCCTATTAACATTTTTCCAGTTAGCAGATTTTCCGTAGCTTTCAAACTCCCACCGAGTTGCTATGGTGTTATGTTGACATTTACCCACCTCGCCACTAGGGGCAGGATTTATCCCTCTTTAGTACTTCCTAGCAGGAAGTGGTGGTCCGCTGACAATCCGAGTGTTGGCAAAGTTTAATAATTAATTATTTGTTATAGCCCTCTGTTCACCTCGTAGTCCACAACCGCTGCTCTTGTTTTAAGGCAATGCCATCGGAAAGGTAAGCGCGGTCAGAGAGAGAGCAATGAGCAAAGAGCATCAGGCTCGGACACGGCTAGGACATACAATCAAAAATAGGAGGGTGAAAGTGGAGGAGACAGCTCACCTAACTCCGATGCAACAGATGTTCTCCTTTCCTTTTTCTTACCGAGCTTTCGCTCTTCACTTTTGGTTGTCTGTTCTGTTCCGTTAAAAATCCACCCCAGATGGCCTCTTTGGAGAGCACGGATTCTGTGGAATCTGTGGAGTCAGGGAAGACTTGCATGGGCTGCTACTCACTCAGCGGGTAGCTGACGAGAAGTGGCCAAGTAATGGTAAAGTCTTGCTTGTGGAGTTATTCACACCATTCACTCACTAATCACCGGCAATACCATTTTAGGGTGTCAGCTGTGTGTTAAACTCCTCTTCCATTGCCACGTCAAAGAAGCTAAATATTCACAAGAAAATTATTTCTTCAGTTTCCTCCTGGCCACCAATGCCATCCTTTATACCCGGTCAATTGTTTGACCAACTTTGCACTGAAAATCACAGCACTTCCTCTTTGAAACTGGAAACAGTTAGGCAAGGCATACATTGCCATCATCAACTACCAATGCTATCCAAAATAAACTTTTGCTGAAAAGCCCATTCCAGTGAGCGCAATTTGAGGAATATGGATGTGAACATAAGATATCACGTTTCTATAGAGCACAGTCATGGTGTACTGCAGCGGGTCTGAAGTGTACGTCAGATCTATGGACAAGTCTCCAAATGGCAGGAAGTTGAGGAATATCCATGAATGCGTAAGATATGGCAATTCTAGAGACCGCAGCCATGGTGCACTGCAGTGTGCATATGATATGATATGATATGATTGTTTATTTATAACGTGCTTAATACACAGGGGCTTCTAAGTGCGGACCCGGGACCGAACCTGTGGTGCTCCGTGTTGTCTTGCTTCCAAGCCGAGCACGTTGCCCCTGAGCTATCCGTCCGAGCCATCTGGTGTATGGACAGGTCTCCAATCAAACATTAATGGCAGGACGATGAGGAATATGCATGCGTGCACAAGATATGGCCATTTTAGTGACCCTAGTCATGGTGTATTGCATCATGCATGAGGTGTACATCAGGTCAGTGGACAAGTCTCCAATCAGATGCGAATGGCAGGAAGGTGATAAATATGCATGCATGCATGTGTGAGATATGGCAACTCTACAGAACACAGCGTGTTTGATGTGTACATCTGGTGTATGGGCAAGTCTCCAAGCAGTTACACGTGGCTGGTGGTTGGGTCGGATTAGATATATCAACTAGGGAAGGGCCTGGCATATAAAGGGGATGCTGTACACCTACACATCATAATAATAGTGTGTTCTTAAATGGTAATTCACACCACACTCCTCCAGCTTCTAAGTGCTGTAATGACAGGTGCTATTATTACTCACATTTGAACAGTACTTCATGTTTCAACCTTGGAAGGATGAAAGGCTAAGTCAGTCCTACCCCAGGTGTTTTTAATAGTTTTCTTTTAATTTTTTTTTAAAAAAATATTCGCAGATGACAGAAAATAGGTATCTATTAGTGAATTCATCTGTAAACCAAGCCTATCTTAATTGCTTATATTAGATATTCTGAATGCATGTTGGTAGCATGTTTGATGGTGGATTCAGCCTGAAGAAAGTCTGCCGGCGAGGCACAAGATTCAGGTGAAAATAAGTGTGCTGCATGCATTTACAGGCAAAGACATAATGAAGGGGGAGATAAAGTGGGCAGACATGGATGCAAGGCTTGGACTTCTGAATAGGGCAAGGGCAGGACATGCCAGGCTGTTATGCAATTCTATGCAAAAGGGACACGCCTACTCTTCCTTGGCACTTAAGGGGTTAACCGATCCAGTTTGCAATGGCATGAGTTTGACAAGAGCCACAATTGGCTCTTCCCGTAGATTTATTGTCACATTTTCAACTTCGAGTACTGGTGTGTCACCTTATGGTGAATTCTGGTGACAAGAAGAGTGACATTGAGTGCTGGTCATATGACACCTGTAATCAATGCTGTGAGAATGTGCTGACTTAATCGTTTTGAAGTGATTACTTACGGGTAAATTGTGTTTGCTCAGGAACTCTAACCCCAGGGTCTCAGAATGTAATCTCGGTTTAATAGATCCGGTCTTTCTTCTTTCAAATTGGAGGCATACTAAACCCAACAGCATCTTAGTAACATTACATAAACAATTATAACATTCACTGTTGCCTTTATACGGTAAAAACTCAAAACAAGTGTCTCGTAATTACATTTTGTTGATAAAATGTAAACCTAGTGCCCTCACGGTGGCCTCGGTTAGCTAAAGGGCGATCGAGAAATTCTTGATCCGTACAGTGTTGAACGCATCTGTACTCTCTTATATGCTGGCCCGTGCAGAGGGCTCGCGGGATTTGAGGAACCGCACTCTTGGCCTGCGTCGCTTGTTGTGCAGTATTGGCGTGGCACGGCATTGTTAGCTCTCCCTGTGACTAAACATGAAGCCCTGGGCCAGTTGATCCTTGGAAATGCGCTGGTGGTCAGAACAGCTTGTTTGCTCGCCTGTATTTTTAGGACTAACTCTCCAGGACTGGAAACTTCACTGATAAATTTGCCTAATGTGTTTCTCAGTGTTTCCCACGAGGGCCTTTCAAGGTCTTCAGCCTGGTACAGAGGACCCTGCTCTTTTACACGTGCAAACAAACTTGCAAGATGGATGAAAAAAGCCAGCTGCTGAGAGAAACATACTTCAAATTAGCACCTTGGAAGGGAGAGCTGGCCAATCAGCAGGCACGGATTGCGGGCTGTATTATATGGTACAAGCCTGTGTCTGATCATCCTGAGTAACCAGAACCCCCTTCACTTCCCTTCCCCGCCCCCCCTTCACCACTTAGCATCCCTGTAGTTGCCTACATTGATGATAATGGTGTCTTTAAAAAAAAAAGTTACTTTGCTGCGTGGCACCCAGTCGCGCAGTGCTGTCCTTGATATCTGTTTTCAATGTTCATGATTTTGCAGTCATCGACATTGAAAACAAACTTCAAGGACAGCACTGGGTGGCGCTAGGCAGTAAAGGTACGTTTATTTTATGTGTATTACTTTTAAGGGCACCTTTAGCACCCATGTAGGTCATTGCATGCGTGCTAATGGCGATATGCCCCTCAGGCCTTTAACTTGGGCAGTGGGCTGTTACCGACAGGTTCGGCCCGCCGCTTTGGGGCATATCGCCTCATTATACATTTCTAGTTCAATGCATCTGTGAATCTATCTATCCGTACAGTCTGTGCCTCTCTTTTGCCCTCGCTAGCTCTCTCTTTCTCTCTCTTGGTTCGAACTTGTGAGGTGCACGCTGTCGCCATGTCAGAGATACGGGATCTAGATAGGGAGGTTCCAGGTCTCTGACATGGGAGACACCTGAAGTTCACAAGTTCAAATACCATGACAGGTCCTCCTTAGCCCGTCTTCTGTCCAAGGTTGATACATTGAGTATCATTAAATGGGGTAATAGTACCTGTTATTGAATCATTTAGAAGCAGCAGGATTCTATCATGCATCACTATTGAATACCATACATGTTTATTATCTTATATGTGTCTGCCTGTCTTTCTGTCTGTGTAGCTGTGTGACTGTATTCCAATCTATTTATATCTTGTGAAATGAGGGTGTGCTCTATTTGACAATACACCCCATTTTTTGAGATGCATCATCTGTGTTACTATCATGTATGCACAATGGAACACGTGCATACAGAAAAGTAGTGAAATTGGGACTCCTGCCGGGGACTGCGCAGGTGGGAGGGAGCAAGGTGCACGCCATGTTTTAAGGGGTTGTGGATTGGCTAGGTTGACAGCCAAGTGGGTGATTTCTCCCAGGTGTTCAGTCAGTTGGAACATTTATGTATGGCCTTTGTGAAATCAATTGCCTCTACTCGCTGACCTTAACTCTGCTGGAACCCATACCACCCGAACAGAAGCACCTTTCACAGGGACCTGCCACTAGAAAAAATGCATCTTACCAGGAATAGAATTTGGTAATTTATTACAAAGCCTGGAACCCAAAATAGTCTGTGGTCCAGGCATATCCCATAGGAGCGTATTACAGGAGTCCAAGCGACTAGTCGATAAGGCTCCTATTACAACTGCACCGTTCCATGAAGGGACACATGCCATGGAGCCATCTCATGTTAAAAGAACATTTCTGGACATTGCCTGGACTTTCATCAACTGTAACTTGTAAGCATGAGATACAAACTTGAACAGTTTTGCAAAAATCAGGGGGTGTTCGGGTGGCACGAGAAATAATTTCTTAGGGTTGGCAGGACCTCCTCCAGTTATAGTCCCTCCAGGCAGAGGTGTCAAACAGGCTTTGTGATACAAAGGTGAAACAGATTTCTATTTTTTTTTAATTTTTTTTTATATATGTCTTTATTTTAGTTGTAAATCACAACTTTTCAAATACATTGTGTCACAAGTACATTAAAACATAAATAGATAAAAGCATGAACGGACGTAAAAGTAAGATAATGATGTGTTATTTATATAGCGCCTTAAACCAAAGCGCTTTACAGAGCACATATTTGCATACAATATCACCCAACCGAAATCTGGTACTCATTTATCGACCTCGGAAGGATGAAAGGCTGAGTTGGCCTTGCCGGGATTCTGTGACTTGCAGATCAGGCTTAGATCGCAGCAGCAAGCGCTCAACCCGCTGATCTATCTTCCCCGGATACAACATTATATATAAAAAACATATAGCATGTAACATTGGAGACAAGAAACATATCGCATGAATGATAGAGTGCATAGTTTCATGCGATTATACTGTCTCCTTTGTTTTCCAGTGCATTGCTTTAAGTGAAGTGCTCATCACTTCCTAACTTTTAACTTTACAAGAGACAGAATCTTAGGTGTCTGCTTATGGAATTCATGACATTTCTATGTGGAGGTGACAATGGACTAACTGTGTACAACCAACCAGAATACACCTTTTTAATTTTACACACAGAGTAATATTATCAAGAAAAAATGTTCAGCAATTGTTACTGCACCATAGCAAGCAGCACATCACATATTGCTGGACATAGGTTGTCAGTGAGTAAGACTCTTCAGTAGAAAAGGTGATCTAAATGCAGTGTGGTGTAATCACTGGGGATAACAGCAAAGTATGCATTCTCTGCATTTATAGCTCTAGTTTTAGCAGGTCATTTATTGTGGCTATGGTTAAGGAGATGTGTTCTGCATTCATATTCATAATCCACATTTGGTGGGCTGATAATGCACGATAATTGCTGAAGAATTTATGGAAATATTCCTTTCGTGCCATGGATACATTAGTGCAATGTACCATTAGATGTTCTAAAGTTTCCGGATGATTGTCTGACAGACAGAGTCTACACATAGATTTTATAGCTTGGTCTTTTGAGCGGGCTGCTAGCAACACTTCAGTTGGCCATAGGTTAAATCTCATTCTCATTAGAAGAGTGTGATAATTTGGACTAGAGATAAGCCAGTAGTTGATTAAACATTTTTGGGATGAAGTTACTGAAATCAAGAATTTTGTATTCAGTGCATTTTTCCTCGGTATTGGCCCAATCAGAATACCAGAGTTTACGCTTTGCGCAATAGGGTTGGTGAGTAGAGTGTTTTCATCTATGCCTGTCTTTTCCATGTATAGAATGCAACCTTCTTTCCAAATATTTAATAGTTTTCCATGCAAGTTTTCTATGATATGTGCTCGAGTTGGTACTGATGTCGGAATTGAAACAATATTAGTCCTCCTATCGCAACAATTGTATGTATATTGGCCTAGGCCAAGTTGTCTAAACATCATATGCGAACAAACTCCACGGCAAGGTCTTGACCTTAGAGAAAGTAATGTAAGTCGCCATCTTGGATTAAGCCGCCATTTTAGGTTCTCTTGTTATATGGAAGTCACCCTGAACATCAAAATGGAGGCCAAATGACATTCTGAGTAAGATTCTGGCCGTTGTGACCTCCGTACACATGAATAATTAATATGCCTGCAGGCCACTTGTCGGGGTCGCGAACTGAGACCTTGTCCTACCGTTGACCTATATGCAAATGTACAACTATATCAGTGAAACTAATCGAAATGCATATATTACAGGATTGACCTGGCAAGGAACCCATAGGCCCGGCTCATAGAATGGTTAACCCGCGAGAGGGTTGGCCAAGGGCTGGACAAACTGTATAAAAGACCCAGGTATTTCAATGTGCGCTCTCTCACTAACACATCGAACCCTGGTTGAAGTTCTTTATGTTACTCTGAGAGCCGAATAGCTATCCGTTTGTCAATTGACTTGGTAACTGTTGTAGCTTTTAAATAAAGCATTTGTATGTTCTTTGTAACCTGTGTTGGTGTGTTTCTTTCTGGGCTTCACGGCCTCATATTATTTTTCTGTTTCCACACTGAGGTCGCTTTAAATGTCATTTTCAATAGAAATTTTCCTGATAGCATTATAGAATGCCAGGAGACATCAGCTCTTAGGGAGATTAATTCTAGTTCATAGCGAATTTTGCGAAATAGGGAAGCTTTTTGGAAGAGATAATATAGCCTTCCAAAAGATTCCTTCGATGTTGGTTTTCAGGACGTTTCGATATGGCACCTTCTGTTACTGTTGTTATAACTTTTTGCTTGTAAAAGGTTAGTAGAGGGAGACAGATCTCAGTTTAGCTGTAACTGCTAAAGCGTAATAAAATGAAGAGGTATGCTTTAACTTTCAAAAAGAATAGTTCCGGAATGGGTTATAAAAAGTAGTGGAACTGTTAAGATAGAAAGATAAACAGTATTGGCACTCAGCTCCTGGTAGCTCCTGCTCACTTCAACCTCTGCAGATGCATTTGAATGAAAAACAACAAATCGCACCAAGCTCTGTAATGTAACAAACACAAAGGGTGAGCTTGTATCACAGTGCTTTTGACAACAGGTTTGAAACTAAATATGTAAAGCAGCAGACATTTTTAAACGTGTCATGGATTGCCATCTGATGTTTAAACCTGCATCTGCAGGAAATTACTCTGACTCAATGGTTCCTAATCAGAGTTCATGGTATTTGGTGTCATGGGCCGCACATCAACCCCTTGTCACAGTGAGTCTTTCATAGGACCTGCCTCCTTCCTTTCACCATTGAATTTGCCCTTGCATGTATCCCGCAGGTCAGTCACATGACTGAAATTGTTGTTGTCCTCCTTTACTTTCTACCTTGCATCCATCCCTTCTTGCTACTACTTTATCGAACCACCATTGTGCCCGCTCTGTTTATATCCTGCGTTCTCTACTGCAGTGGGGCATAATGGAGGTCTTCGCTCAAATTATACACACACACAAATCATTTGTGCTAGGATAATTCTCTTTCTTTGTGTTCTGATCACATGACTTCAACATTGTTGTCACTTAATGTATTTCTGGAGAAGGAGAGGGGTGAATCTAAGCCCTTGTTTACAGGCAATTTGGTTTATATATATGCACGAAATAAATACAACATAAAATATCTGTCATTGAAATGGTGGCCTGTCACTGGGTTTAATAGGATGGGGTTAAACAAATGGGCCGAATGTGTAATGTAACAAAAGATAGGCTACCAAAATAATATAAAACAAATCGCCCTTTGAGTAAGTCAACACTCGAATGGGTGAGTATGTAAACATGGTAGTAGGGCCAACCTCAAGAATCCTCTGAAATAGAAATATTCACTTTAAATTCAATCAGTGAAAACAACTAACACTAAGACCAAGTTTTCTTTTTAACCCCAGACAGGGTGTGTATCAAAGGATTAGAGAAATTAGCTTATGCAACAGGACGTGTTTAGGATTGCAGGAACTCTGGAGTTAGCCGGAGCTTGAAAGAATGGTTAGGAGATAACATCCCAACATTCACCCATTGAAGACAGGTTGGATGTATGCATTGGGAGTTAGGCACACTCCTACATTAAGATATGTTCCTTTCCTTTGCCTATAATGAGATAAGGTTTGGACATTAAGCAGAATCCAAAGTGACTTTACAGAGACTCTGTGTTACCCGAGGGAACTATGACTGGTTACCAATGCCTTGAACAATGACTGATTGTGCTCATTCCTCTTACTGTACTAACCCTTTGCTAACTTCATGGTGACCTGACTCTCTTTACCTCCAGGGGCCTGGCTACAGATGTGACTTGACTGCACACTTGGAATCAGTGACAATGACGGGGTGGGACCGCAGCAAGGAGCCTCCGCTTTCCCTAGCAATTATGTTGAAGATCTCCACATGGATGCTTCCCCAACAGACCTGTCAACGCCGGCCAGGTCAACACCTTTTGTAGCAGAAAAAGTCAAATAAAGCCCTCGCCGTGGTACGCCTATGTCTACTATAAGCAGGGGTAGATTGACATGTGAAGAAGAGATTGGCTGCTCACAAATGTCACTGCATTCCCTCCTTAATTAAATGATGGTCACAAAAAATCTATTGGAGGGCTGCAGAGCGCTTGAGTTACCAACAAAGTTATGTTATGTTATGCTGTGCTAAGTAAAGTTGATGTATTTAGCACATTGGCGCCATTTCCATGGCCTCCAGGCGCTCACATGACTCTGTAAGGCAAAGTGGGTTGGGTTGCTTAGTGGGGGAGAGAGTGATGGAATAGATGTTGTGCTCATCTGTTGATGTGTGTATAACCAGGAGCAACTGGCCTCTGTGCGTGTAAGGTGTCTGGGTGTGCTTTGTTTTGTGCACTGGGTCTTGTTGTGTCTGGAAGGGCGGCATCCGGTGTTTGAGTTGTTTGATGTCGCAGTTTATTGGTTTTGTAGTTTAGTTAGAGATTTATTTCTGGTTTTACTGTTTGGTGGGGTTGTTTCCCTAGCCCTATGGACATATGTGGTAGGTGACAGGTGTGGTTGTGTGGAAGAGAAAAAAGCGGGGTGGTTAGTGGGTTTTAGGTGGTCTCTGGATATGGTTTTGCTTTCTTGTTGTTTCTTTCTGTGGGTATTTTTCCAGTTCTATGTTCTTTTGCCGACAGGATTTTTTTCGATGGAAATTGTGCCAAAGAAATTACATTGAAAAAATTCAACACATTTTTTGTTTTTTTTTATTTTGGGGTGTCCCCCTGTTCTCCCCATGTATCTATGATATTCATTCTACCCAAACCACCGTGCCACCTCGTTTAACCCCTTCCCCTCTATATAATTTCAGCAACTATTCCATTGAAAAACCTCCTTTTGGCCAAACAACGTGATACCATTTATCCAGCATTATCACTGTTATGGGCTAACAGTTTGTAGGAGCAGGCATTGTATGAGGTTGTGGTGGCCCGCTCGTGGGGGTGGCTGTTGTATAGTTAGTCTAAGATTATCTCAGACAGCTGAATAGTTCGGTTTTTAGTCATTTCCTGAAAGTTAGGTGGTCTTCCATCATTCTTTTTTCCTTTAGGATTGAGTTCCATGGTTTGGCTATCAGATGGGAGAAGGCAGTTCCTCCAAAAGTTCTTTTCTCGTAGTGTCTTGTTTTTATTTAGCGGTCACTTGTAGCTCTAAAATCTCTTCTTAGTTGGTATCGGGTGATTTTTGTTGGAGGAATTTGACTCCTTGTCCGTGTAGTTATTTATGGGCAATGCAGAGAGCTTTGAAATGTATGTGTTTTTTTACTGGTAGCCAGAGTAGACTTCTCAGGGCCTGCGTGATATGGCCTCTTCTATTTATTCTCAGGAGTAGTCTTGCAGCAGTATGCTGTACACATTATAGTTTTTTGGTGAGCCATCAGGGTAGTCCTAGGTGAAGATTATTTGCGTCCATTCTTGATAATACAGATGCTATTACATTGATGTGTGGTTCCAGAGTGAGACTATTGTCTATGAGGATTCCCAGATGTATTATCACTGTGTATGTCTCTAGTTGGGTTCCCATGCTCAGGGGCCAGGTAAGGGATGTCTGTGCTTGATTCTATTCTCGTGGGGAGATCATTATTCCTGTTTTGTTTGGGGTTAGATTGACATTGTTGTTTTTCAACCAGGAATTTATATCAGTGAATTATTTATTTAGAGCGTAGTCCGGCTAGTGATCAGTAGTTATCCTGAAGAAGAGTGGGGTGTCCTCTGTGTAGTTGTAAGCTGTCTGACCATGGGCTAGAATAACCTTCATTTGGGGGCATCATATACATGTTGAAGAGGAGTGGCTTGATACTTGTGGTGCACTGCAGGTGATACTTTTTGTGTTCAATGTAAATGGTGGTAGGTGGGTTCTTTCGGTTCGGTTGGTGAGGAAAGATTCAGCCATTGTAGTGTGATGCTTTGAAACCTTCTAGTCTTGTAATTTGAGTTGTGTGTTTGATCATGTCGAAAGCAACTGATAGGTCCAGTAGTATGAGGGCTGATTGGGGTTATTATCCACATTTATTTTAAGTCATCCAATATTATGATGATTATTATTATTATTATTATTATTATTATTATTATTATTATTATTATTATTATTATTATTATTATTGTATTTATTGAACACAGATCTAGCGTATAGAGTGCTTTGCAGAGGTATACAACAGTACAAATGCACAACAGAGCGCTTTTCAGAGGTAACAACAAAACAGATATACAGTAGGGGGTAGGATACAGAGGGGCACAGAGGAGGGTACACCTTTACTGGGTGGCTGGGAGGAGAGGGGTGGGTGTTGTCTAGCAAGTCAGGGGGCGCAAGGGACAATGTGATGGCCTAGTTGTTGAGGAGGAGAGATTCCTTGAAGAGTTGGGTTTTGAGGTTTTGTCTAAATTGTAGGAGCCTAGGGGTGAGTCTGATGCTGATGGGAAGGAGGTTCCATAGTCTAAGGGTATAGGCAGAGAAGGCTTATTTTCTGGTCCTTTCCTTTATGCAGTGGCAGATTTCAAGTTTGCATGTGTTCTGGCTTCTGGTGGTGGCTGTCCACTGGAGATGCTGAGTTTCTGTGTGAGGTAGCTGAGTGACTTGAGGGCGACTGCCTTATAGATGAGGCAGCAAGACTTGAAAGTGATTTGTGCATGCAGTGGGAGCCAGTCAAGGTCAATGAGGGCCGGGGCGATGTGGTTGTATCCACGTAGACCCATGATGAGGCATGCAGCCGTGAGTAGTACACTTCTCAGGGGCACAAGGGAGGACAACAGAAGGTCTTTGAGGAGTGCATTGCCACCATCCATGGGGAAAGGAGTGCTGATTCGGATGCTCTCATGGGTCTGAAACAAACCTAGGATTGGTCAAGTATTCCCTTGCTTTCTACATGTTTGACTACTCTTTGTTCACATCGTTCTCCAGGATTTTTGCCTGGTTTGATAAGGGTATGTAGTTGGTAGGGTCAACTGTTGTTTCCACCTTGTCTTTTAGGAGGGATTTGATGTATGCTGATTTGTTGGTACTATTCCCTTGTTTAGGGATAGATTCATTAGTAGTTGGGTGTATTGGGCTATTTTCTTATGGGTGAGTAGCTTTTTGTAAATATCGAGTGGACATGGGTCGCCGGGGGTCCGGCTATGTTGCTATCTTTTAGCAGTTTGCCAAAGGTTTCCTCGCATATAGCTACAAATCGATTAAGTGTTGTCCTGGTTGTCAATGATTTGTCAGATTGCTGCTTTCCTTTTTTGCTCTTAGGTGGTCCGTGATGCTGTCTCATAAGGTTTGTGAGGTTACAGTATTGTTGTTGCATGAGGTTGTTTTTTTAGTTCCTTGATGATTCTGAACATTTCTTTTTGTGGATTAGTTGCTGTTTCAATTCTTTCTGTACCGTATGCTTTTCTGGCTTTCAGGACTGCCAATTTGTAAAGCCAAATTTGTCATTGGTAGATCATTTTGTCTGACCGGTTGAATTGTTTTCTCCATCACTCTTCTAGTTTACAGTTGGTTTTTTGAGTAACCTCAGTTCCTCGAGAGCCATCATGCTGAACATTTCTTTGGTGTGGGTTTGAAGAGTTTTAAGGTTGTTAGTCTAACATGTCTGTGATCCAAGAGTGATGGTTCTCTTCTACTGTTTATGGTATTATTTTGTTTAATTGGGAGGTGTTAGGTTTGGCAGATTCTAATAGTTGTGTTAATGTATCTAGGTTAGGTCTTATATTAGTTGCCGGGCGTTCTATATTTGTAGGCATCATGTGACTTGGGATTTTGACAGTGAAAGGGATCATGTGATGGTTGCTCCATATCATTGGTACTGGTGGGGTGGCGGTCGAAAGTCTGTTCCTGCAAAACATTCTGTCTAGTGTGTGTCTGGCTCTGAGAGTGTATCCGTTCACTATCTGTTGGAGAACAAGGGTTTCCAGTCAGGCAATGAGGGAGTTTGTTGTGGATTCATTATCTCATTTGAACAAAATGTTGAAGTCTCCCAGGACAATGATGTGTCATGATTTGTGGATATTCTATTATGGAATCTGTGAGTTTTGTAGTGATCTTAGGGTTGTAGGTGGGCAGTCTCTAGATCAGAAGGATGTGTAGGTTGAATTGGTCATGGAGCTTGAGGTTTAATAGAAGGTACTCACTGCCTTCTATGTCAGTTGAAGATATGGATGTGGAGAAAATGTGATTTTTGTGTGCTAGAGTGATTCCTCCTGCACCTTCTCATCTCTCTGTTAGCTTTTATTTGTTTGTAGCTGTTGGTATGGCTTCATGAGTGATTACTTTGTAGTTGTCTGAAAGCCATGTTTCAGCGAAAAAAGAGAGTGTCTGTGCCACCTTCCCTTAGGCGGTTGTCATTTTTTGTTCTGTGCTTTGACATAGAGCACACGTTGAGCAGGCTGCAGTGTAGTGCGTACAATTTGGCTTCTTCTTTTTTGGATGTTATTTCTATTGTTTCGGTGGGTATGCCGTCTGTCAGAACTTCTGCTCTCTGTTGGGTGGGCCTGTTTGTTGCCGGGTGTGTGGTTGTATAATCTATCCCTTCGTTGAGGAATTGAATTAAGTTGCAGAATGGGCTTCTCTGTTCTGAGTCATTGTAGTTAGGTGTGTGCTCTAGCAGCTTGAAGCATCCATGTGCTGGATGGAATTACCAATAAAATATCTCAGATCAAATAATTGGACAAAAAATGGTAAGATAGGGCGAATAAACACTCATCAAGTCCCAATATCTTTTTGATTATACTTAGTTTATATAATGCTAGATGTGTCATCTATGACATCATTCTATGTGGTGTATGGGAGGCAAGGTCCTTTGAGACCCCTCCCCTCCATTCTAACATCACGTGCAGATTATGATTTGTCCACTAGCCACCCATGCGCCTGTAGCCAGGAATGCGGGATGGCTGCAGGACGACCCATATGCATGCACACAGTGACCAGAAAGCTAATCCCAGACTCCATTTTGTGCCACAACCAGGCTCCATTTTGAACATGGTACTACAGGCCTCATAGGTAAAGATTGCCAGCAGAGCTGCAGCTCTCCCCTCGAGAATCACGCACAGCGAGCCTGTCATCTTCCTCACCCTCATCCCCTCTGCGTCCCTGCAGAAGGCCTGTTCCCACGGGAGACTAGGCGCGAACAAGCTACATGACAAACACTGTATCTTTCACCTTGCGCAGTCCATCACTGACCTGTGGATGACCGGGCAAAGGCTTGGGTTTAAAGAAAACAATTCATCTCCATAAACATGCCCTGATCCCTTGGAGACCCCACATTCGTGACATATACTGTGGATAACCCCACAACCTTGTTCTCCTTTTGAAGTAACAGATATGGATTTTATGCCTGTGCGCCACCCTGGTTCACCCATACTGCGAATCCCTCTGTGAAGGTTATAAATCCTCTCATGTAAATGTGTAATAAGGAGCTAAATCCAGAAAATGAAACAAGAAGATCCTCACCTGTGTTTAATGCAGACAAAGCTATTGATCATATGTTTAAGCCCCATACTGTTGAACGAATCTTGTCTTTCTGCATGATAGGTTGATTTACGCGTTTGATATAATACAAGGCACACACTCCAAATGTTCACTGGCTTTTCAAATGTATGTGTGTTCCCAAATATGATCCACTTGCATACAGGCCCACATGTATATAATGCAAGATGGTAAAGTTACAAGACTGTTGTTGATAGAATTTACTTTGTAACATGGTACTCATGATAAACGTAAACGAGTAACCTATACAATGTTCATAAGCTTGCATATTGTTCGATGTACCTGTAACTACACTGGCTTAATCCTACCCTGCATTCTAAATGATGTGTATGTAACCCTGTAACGTAGACTAGCTAAAAGCAACAGGGCCCTCTCTCTCCATTCTCCTGCAGCGCCGCACACGCAGCCCCACCTTCCTCCCGCCTCAGGTCGGGCTGACAACTAAAGGCCTTTATTTCATTGACAATGTGATGCTTTAACTATAACCTCTCACCCCCCCCACTAAGCATGCAACAGGCATCCGACCTCCCCTAAACCGAAAGACCCAAATTAACATCATAAAACTTGTTTCACACCCCAAGACCTTGGTTAAAAGAAATATAGGCAACAAGCCTCTCATCCCACTGCCTTTTTAATGTACCAGCTATGTGCCCTCTGACCAGACAGTACCCAAGCTCACCCCAACCCCGACTGACCATGGTGGCAGTATATTTACTCTTGTTCTAACATACTATAAAGATGTCCCCGACTAGATCTAATAAAGCAGAATGATAGAGGCATCCCTGACATGTGCCTCCTGATAGGGTACCTGAACCCATGAAGCAGCCCCTTTATGGTATAGTGTGTTTTATGATGATGAGATAAGAGCACCTGGAGTTATATGTTATTTCTCTTGTGATGTTAGAATAACAACTTGTAGGATTTACAGGGCACTATGAATTATAATGAACACTGAATGAGTATGTGTGGCCACAAGGGCAAATGTCAGTGCAGCCAAGATGTATCAATTGGAACATCTCCTCATCTTACTCTACACCCCGATGAGCCCAGCTGACCTCCAAGCATCACCGTGACACCACGTGGAGCCTCAGCAATCCTGGGGCTTCAACCATATGGAGTATATACTGTTTTTTCTTCTTTGCCCAATCTCATTGATTCATCCAATCCCTAGCTCCCACCTCATAGGTGACGTGGTTTTGTAATAAAATGTAGATGCTTTTTGATGTTTGACAGAGCACTCTCGGAGTTTGCAGAGTTCTCTGCTTGTCCTATTTTTAACTTCACCCGCACTTGGTCTTGGTCTCATTCCCTCCTGGGTGTGTCCATTATTGACCCTCATTGGGGAGTGTTTTCTTGCATTTTTGGGGATGCTCACTTTCATTGGCAAGCTCTAAAATATATTGAGGGTGGGATTGGATTAGGGGAACATATCTACATATAGAATATATGTGTGTTAGTCCCTCATTGGTGGTCTTATAGTTGTGAGAGACACCCTGAGCTTCTTCGATGCATGTGGTTTAAGGTATTCGGAATAGCAGAGAATATTCCAGCAGAATAATACTTTGCAACATTGTATGTAAAAGTGCATGGCAGGCTATTCTAATTGGTTGTCAACCCAAATCCAACCTTGGGCATTCAGCACGCACATAGAAACGAAACCTAGTTGCTTGGAGATATGTTAGCTTTCCCCTTGTTTTCCCAATTAGCTGTAACCTCTCTCATCGGTAGACCTCATGCTAGTGTCTTCTGTTTGAAGGCTGACCTTGCCAGTCTGCACTGTCTTGGGACATTCAAGGGAGTGTAGGCACATCATTATCTTAGCTTCAGACTTAATGAATAGCCCCTGTTTGCGAGCTCTTCATCACTTGTTAGAAGACCATGAAATTGTCCATCTCGACGGTGCATTTAGCACCATTTGATTCAATTATGCTGGGTGCAGTTGCTCCACTTGGCCTTCACAGACCTGCTTACTCTATACCATATTAATTTCATGCCCTTTTATTTTTCCAATATTTGGCATCAGTAAATGTACTTGTTCCTCCTAATGTTTGGGAAATATCTCATTGCAAAGGGTCTGCTCATAGACTCCTTTGTACTTTTCTTCTATCTCCCGAAATAGCATCCTTGTCCAAGCCAATGTACTGCTTTATTTTGCAAGGGAAAGCAGCTTCTTCATCATCTTTCCACATTAATATCCTTGGTTTGTATTTTGATGTAGCTTTGTTGATTGACATAAGCCGTCACCCATCTTGTTCTGATGGTAGACCTAAACGTTGAATATATACCTCTCATAAGCAAGCGTATGCATATTCGATCTACCTTGCGTTTCAGCGTATTTACAGTTATTGACCAGTGAGTCACTTCATTCTTCTTTCTGTTCTTAAGTACTGCATCATGGAGTACATGTTTCACTTAGTGTTTAGCTACATCGTCATTCTTAAGTATTTTCATATTGTTTCAGCAAAGGTTCATATATCTGCTTATGACATGTTTTTGCTGTCATTATACTTTGTTTAACGTACATTCATGTTGCGCACCATTTTATTCATGACAGCATTCCACAAATCGGACAGGGACATCCTTCTTGATAGCATTCTTCCACTGTTTCAACGAGAGGGTATCTTCTGAATGGCTACCCAAGTGCATATCGTCTTTCATATAATCGACGCAGTATGGACATGTTGCATACACTTGTGTATGGGTTCCTAATTGTGGCTCTTCATCTGTCATCCCAATAAGACGGGGGTTAGGCAGTGGTGATTAGAGAGAATGCATCCACCTGCTACTCTATAGGTGTTTGGCTCTCCGCGTGGCCCTTTTTCCACTCTCTGGTTACATCAGAAGTGTAGATTGTTGGAGATTCTAGTTCATGTCCCATTCTTATAGGTGTATTTCCGAAGCAGTTGCCTCCGTTGCTGGGTTCTGTGTGTTGGGGTGGGTGGTTTGGTAGTATAGTGTGGTCTCCTTTAGAATTCACTGGATTATTTTTTGGGATTGTTTCATTTCTGGTATGGCTGGTTTGTAGGTGGAGAGGTAGCAGATATATGATGGCATTGTTCTCATTGTGTTTGGATCTTTATTTAGTGGGGATTGGTGGTGATTTAGCGGTGTTGTGAATTCTGATAGGTGGTTCCTGTTGTTTGGTGTGGTGTGAAATATGTTGTCTTGTTCCGTTTTCCATTCTAGTTCGTTTATCTTTCTTGAATTGGGGCATATTTGTAGTTGTGGATTTTTCGTGGCTATTGTGGGACAGTGTTTTGTTGATGCTGTGGCTGTGTGCCAAGCTGTTGGTGGTAGTCTCCCTAACTTGGAAAGTTTGCTGATTATTCCTGTCAATTATAATCCTGGTGGATATGCCGTAGTTTTGGGTGAGAACTGAGAATGGGCCAACTGTGTTGGTTGGGTTATAGAGTGGCAAAGGCCTTGCTGTGGTTATAGGATCGTTGTTTTGGGGGCCTGCATTTGCCAAGGCCTCTAATTGTCCTTAGTCCCAGGGGAGAAATCCCTCCTTTGGTGAACTTGTTTCTTGGTCTCCAAGTCTTGTGGTGAGCAGATTTTCAAGAGATCTCAGTGGAATTCAGGGTAACTTCATTCTCGTTGCTGAACGTTGGGATTCCAAGGGGCTTTATATGGTGGATGCCTTGTGGTTGCTAGCCATCTAGGTTGGGAGTTCTCAGAGGCTCGTAGTGATCAGGGTAGGACCGTTGAACTTGTGGCAAATGAGATTAGATTTCCAATGGTTCGAATCTCTGTGTGATGGTTGTTTTATGACTGCTTCCTCTTTATTTCACCTACACTGAATGTAGCCACCTTTGAATCGTTGCAGTCATTACATTACGTCACTGTGAACAAACCCACCTGGATTCTGTCAAAATGGAACCTGCCTACTTCTGAATGTATCCACCCTACATCTGGCCAGATTGAAAATCGACCCCTTTAATTACAGCAACCAAAAAGGTTTACCACCTCGAACTCTACCATCACAAAATGTTACCAATACTGAACTTCGAGACCTCAAATCCACGAGGCGAATCATCCATGAGACAACTGCCAGAAGGAGGCCTCTGACACTGGGTGCTTAACCTCTCACTAGATGTGTATTGACAACACTTAGTGGTGAATCTATTTGGGGTGGTAAGATTCTGAGGTGGTGGGATCAATGTGGCAAGGTTTGAGAGAAGTAGCTTCTGAGAGGGGAACCTCAGAGGTTGTGAAAGTTCTAAGTGTCTGGGGCTCAAAGTTAGTTCGATTCAATATGTTTAAATTCAAGCAACAGATGCTCATATATGCAAGGGTGGCAAAGTCAAGGTGGCTAAATTCAGAACGCTTGAGTATAAGGTGTCAGTGATCAAAGTACCTACATTCCAAAGTGCCACGGTTTCAAAGTAGCAGGGTATGAAGTGGTTGCATCCAGGGGCAGCTAGGTACACAGTGTTATGTTTCAGCTGACCATGTAGCCGGCCAAAAGCAGCAGAGATCAAACCGCAGCAGGTTTAAAGTGGTTTGTTTCAGAGAGCAGTGAAATTCAGGCATCGGGATTACGAGTGCAAAGTGCCACCATAGTAGTTTAATGTGGTGATATTGCACATTAGTAGGTTCAAAGTGGCAAAGTATCAACATAGCAGTTTCAAAGTGGCAAAGTTTCACTGTGGTGAAAATCAAAGGGGCCATGTCTCACAAAACTGAAAATCTAAGTGGCGAGGTTCCGCAAGGGCAAAGATCAAAGAGGAAAGCTCTCACAGCAGTAGAACCATAGTGGCAAAGGTTTGTGGTAGCCGGTTCTGAGAGGCAACGTTTTAGAAGAGCAGCTTCGAAGTGGCAAGGTGACACAGTAGCAGGTTCAAAGTGCCAACATTTCACAGTGGTAAAATTCAAAGGGACCAAATCGCAAAGGGGCAGAGTTCTGTAGTAGCAGAGATCAAAGTGGCAAACTTTAACAGCAGTTGGTTCGAAGTGACAAAATATCATGGTGGTAGTTTCTAAGTGGCAAACGGCAAACGTTTCACAACAGCAGAATCAGAGTGGCAGAGTTTCGGAGTAGCAGAACCAGAGTGGCAGAACCAGCAGCAAAGATCAGATTGGCAAAGTTTCACACTAGCTGCTTTAAAGTGCCAGCAATTCGCAGTGTCACAATTCAAGGGACCAAGTTGTAAAGTAGCGCAAATAAAAAGTGTCAACGTTTCTCAGTAGCAGCTTTCAAATGGCACAAATTCAGTGTCAAAATTCAGGAGACCAAGCTATAGAGTAGCAAAATCAGAAGTAGCGAGGTTTTGCAGTATCACAAATCAAAGTTGTAAAGATTCACAGTAGCAAGTTCAAATTAGCAAAATCTCAGTGTCAGAATTCAAAGGGGCCAAGTTGTGCAGTAGCAAAGACCAAAGTTGTAATATTTCACAATAACAAGTTCAAAGTGGCAAAATTTCACAGTAGCTGAACCATAGTGACAAGGTTTTGCAGTAGCAAAGATCAAAGTTTGTCTCGGGGGGATAGCTCAGTGCCAAAGTGCTCGCCTTGGAAGCAAGATGGCACAGAGCGACACAGGTTCAGTCCCCAGGTCTGCGCTTAGAAACCTTTGGGCATTAAGCGCGTTATAAATAACCAACCATATCATATCATATATCATATCATATGGTGGGATAGATTCACAGTAGCATCTTCAAAGTGGCAAAACTCAAAGGGACCAAGTGTCACAATAGAAGAATCAGAGTGACAGAATGTTGTAGTAGCAAAGATAAAAGTGGCAAAACTTCACAGCAGAAAGTTCAAAGTGGCACAATTTCAGAGTGGCAGGTTCTAAGTGGCAAAATTCAAATGGGCTATGTCTCACAATAGCAAACATCAGAAGCAGCAGCAAAGATCAGAGTGGCAAAGTTTCACAGTAGCAGCTTTAAAGTGGCACACATTCACAGTGGCCGCATTCAAGGGACCAAGTTGTACACAGGGAGGACTGGTAACCTTTGGCCTTGTGTACAAGTGCATTTTTCTTGCTGAAGTCACAATGCAGCAGCCCCAACTTCCAGAGCAACTAAACTCAATATCAACCTCTCCTAGTAGACATTATTGACATTGCTTTCCTTTTATGCAGCATACATTTTAGCTATGTTTGTGATTTCTTAAAGACTGGGTCCCAGGTAACCTCCACCACATACAAAGGTAGTAACATGATTTCACTAGGATTATAACATATTGTCAAATGGGAAAGTTGGGATTTGAGACCAGGTTTCCTCATGCCACAGTTTGTAATTTGCCAGCAGGCTAAATATCATCCCTTGAATCCCTTCCAATCTTTAGTTTTAGACCAATGTACAGAGGTGGAGAAGCTAGAGAGTTCATAGGTAGAGGCACGCCACAACTCTGCTGTAAGAGCCAAATAGGAGCTGACACAGGAAGAAATCCCATACCTGGCTTCCCACAACACAAAACCCATACTTGGCACTCTGTCTACCTATACGCAAACCAACACACAATAAGACCATCTTTTGGCAACATGCATCCACATCAGTACACATTACAGGAATGGTTAATATTGTAATTATTTATGGAGTAACAGTATAGATTAAAAACCCATATGAGTGAGACTTTCCCTGCATATATCAAAGGAATATTATTCATAATAATCAAAAGTGATTTTTTCAAGATAACTTGATGAGTGCCGTGTGGTAGGCAGAGATAGGAACTCTGGCCTCCTAGTTACACAATTTCAAATTTAGACAGAATGAGAGACTTCATCTTCTCCATGTCATTGTCAATATTAGAACCAACAAAACATTTAGTGGCATATTACAAAATGTGAGGGCCACCCTGCGAGCAATACTCGGGGCCCTCCCCCAAGCTCCTTAACAAAGCACATGGCACATCACACTCTGGGCCAGCCAGGACCACCATGTGTGCGCAATGTCCATGATGATTATGCGGCTGCAGGGGCATGCACTACTCCAGGTAAAAGCTGTAAATATGTTTTTTGATCAAAGCTTACATGTTTCACCTAGCACAGAAAGAAGGGGGTGATGCCTGGTCCCCAAATATACCAGCTACTGGCTGGTGATTTGTTTTATTGATGGCTGTAAATATCTGCCACAAGTACGCGATTGCGATCAAGCGTGGCGAGGGAGAACCAAACCAACGAAAACGGAATTGGGGGGTGGGGGGTCAGGTAGTCAGGTAGGATTCTCTCTCTCTCCCCTTCCTGAGAAAATGTTTTGAATAATGGGTTAAAATGGTGAATTATACCTCACACTTTCTGTGAACATTTTTGTAAAAGACTAGACAGTTTGCAATCGGTTTTGTAGGGTAACGATAGATGGAAGTCACCAAAAGTTCACAAGCACATTTCCCAATGCATTTTCATGCTGGTCCCTTCAATATATGGCAGTATAAAAAACATATTAATGCCGCCTTTGCCCATACATTTCCATGCTGGCTCCACCAAGATATGCCAGTATTCCCATAAACAAACATACTCATGTTCGCTTTGACTTAGTTTTTATAGTATCCTTACCGGCATGATACACAAGATGGCTCTGTCAATATATGCCAGTTCTCCTATGTAGTAAAACATATTCCTGCTGGTCTGGCCATTACAAGTGACGTGCCACAATAAGAAAACATGTCCAAATTGGTTCTAATATATATCAGTCTAGACTCATCAGAACACTAATCACACTTACTTCATCATAGATGCTCAATTAATAAAAGGTAATGCTAAAGGAAGAAATAGCTAGGCAGCTACACCAAAATGTCAATCTAGCAATGTAATACTACTTTTCATGCTTGCTTTATCGAAGATGCCAAGTAATATATGTTGTGCCACAGTAAGTAATGGCTAGACTGGCTGAACCAAAATGCCAGTCTAGCAACATAATAACACACATGAATGTGGCTTTGTCCAAACATATCAGTAAAACATGCCAAGTCGATTAAGGATGTGTCAAAGATACTCTAGTGATCCCCAGCCTCCCAGGGCCTTACACACACACACACGCGCACGCACGCATGCACGCATGCACGCATGCACGCACGCACGCACACACACACACACACACAATCACATTCATACTCAATCACCCACCAGACACTCACCCATATACTTCTCTCCAAAGAGGAATGCACCCACCCACCCAGAGCATTCAAACACACACTGTCATTTTCATACACATTCACCCACAACTCATTGACCTATACACCTTATTTTGCCTCCACTCATGTTGCATTCTCCACACAGGCATGTACCAACCCAGAACATTCAAACACACTCTATCACATTCATACTCATTCACCAACCACTTGATGACCCATACACCATCACTCACACTGCACTCTCCACACAGCACGTATGGTGAGAAACCAGAGGGTGTCTCACCCGCTTGTCCCCGGGGATCTCTCTCTCAGGTTGCCAGGGCACAGCCATCACCTTTGGATCCAGACCCTGTGGGTGGACTAGTGCGGGAGGATAACCTAGGTGAGGGGCATTTGGGGAGTGAGGGTGAAACAGCCTGTGGTTTGACACGGTATTCCCCCCTTTTCTGTTCATCTACCCCATCCTATTTTGCAGGATTTTCACCCCCACACACACTTTTTACATAAACACTGGCCAGAGGAAGAGGTTGACTGAGAGTAACCAGACTAACACGCTCACATCGTACTGGGCATGTCCCGTTAATTGGGTCAGGCAAAGTCAGGCACTTCACTCTAAGTGCATACACCTGAAACCAGTTAGCTCTCCTCACATGAATAAAAGGCAACACCCAAATACACACTTTGTGCAAGGCAGATCACAAGCACAAGTATAACTTCCAGGACAAAGGCACACCTACTGGCGCAGAGCAAAGGTCCAAGGGGCGAGAGCAGCGTACTGAAAACCCCACAGGTTCCCTACTGGAGGTTGTTGCCTCTGACATACCACGAAAGACACATGGAGAAGGCCAGATCCCACAAGTGAAGATTGCATTGTGTTTCAAGGACGCCATTGACCCTCCCGGCTGAACGGCAGAGTTGGAGAGGTGAGGCCAAGCCTGTGGTACTAACCTTGACTCGTAAATTGGAAATAGCAAAAGAAGAAAGAAGCGCACACAGCCAGTGAGTTGGCAAGCAACCTGAGAGACCGGTGTGTGTTAAAGCGAATGAAGTAGCAACATTATATCACAAGTGAAGGCTGCACACGTGTGGATGAGATGCGACAAAAGGCAGTCCTGTGAATGAACTTAGAAGTAAAAGGCAGCTGTGAGAGCAGCGATGCTAAGTAACAGGGTGGTCCGGCAAAAGGAAGTAGCCCAGCCCAAAGTCTTTGTGAAAGGTACATTGTTTGAAGCAAACAAGTGAACAAACAGGAGAAGTGAATGAAGCAAAAGTAAATGTGAACTTTGAGTTAAAGTGGTCGTGCAGTGGTCTTCAAAGAGATCCACGCACATTTTAAAGTCTTGGACATCCGAAAGGGTTCCGATCCTGATTGAGGGAAACGCGAAGTACAATAAGCTTGGGAAAGGGAGCCCTCTTGCAAGTTTGGGTTGAACTGTGACATGAGAGGTCTGCGCCCGAAAGAGGCGGACCTATTTGAAGTGTGTGCTGTAAGGTCTGAATCCGGCAGAGGGGGACCTTTGTGAACTTTGCGTTGGAATACAATTTTCAAAGTCAAGAAAGAGACTTTAACATCGAAGGCCACGGTTTGGAACTGCCTAGGGTGTTAGAAACCAGGCTAGAGTGTGTCATCTTGCCCACTATGACAGCCTTCCTCTGTGAGGTTTAACGTGAGGAGTAGAGCTGGTTCAGCTACCTTTATTTTTCTGAACACTTATTTTTCCTTTGCATACATTTCTCCTTTTTACACTTTTTGTACAAGAGATAGGGTAGTCTTTAGGTTTTTGTTAGCATATGCCATTTTTATTTGACAGACCCGAGTAGGATTGTTTTGTTTATTGTTTGATGATCGAGACTACTCCAATCTTAGTTATAGGACAACATAGGAGTTTTGCCAAATTTTCAATAAAGGTTTTACAATTTATATCAATGTGTCAGTATCATACTTGAGATAGCATGCCTTCCCTACAGTACCCATCTAGAACATTCATACACACACTATCACATTCAAACCTATTCACCCAACAGTCCCTCATTCATACACCTTCTCTCACTTCCACTCACACTGCATTCTACACACAGGCATGCATCCACCCACTCAGAATATTCAAACGCACATTATCACATTCCTGCTCATTTATCCACCACTCACTGACCCATATCACATACATACATCTGCCACGCACCTCACACATGCAATATATACATACACATTGTTTTTTATTTTTTATTAAAAAAAGCCTTCTTACCTGTTGTTCCTGCTTGAGCGTTGGCCTGTCACTCCAGGCCGCTGGCTTCCCACGCTTCTCACAGAAAGGAACCAGGAAGCTGGGAGAGCTCCTGGTTTCTGTATATGATGGCACGAGTACGCCAGAGAAAATGGGGTAGGAGCTGACGTGGCATGTGGTACATGCCACATATCACATTCAGCTCCAACCCCTATTGAGCAGCTCCTTGAGCCGCAGCCCAGCCTTCACCCAGATGCGTGAGGACAGGGCCAGTGCTCCCCTCTAGATCTGGTGTGGCAGAGCCTCACACACCACAGGGGGTGCGGGCTCCCCAATAGGCCAGTGCTTTGCAATAAATCTGGCTTTCAAAGTGTGAAATTGCAAAGGATTGTAACAGGCCAAAGGTGTATGTGCCGCAGTGGTGCCAAGGTTACCGTCAAGGGTCACTGAATCTGTCGTGGAAATATGTACATTTCTGCTAGCCTGTATGAATATGCTCCTGTGGCCTGGGCTCTTTTCCCTCTCACTATCGATGAGCACATGTAGAGGTCATCCAGGCAGATCTGCAACAATGCTGCAATCAAGACGACTGACCCAATCCTTCTACACAGAAGCTGAGCAGGCATCGAAGCACTAAACTCCTTTAAGGCAGTCCGGAACTTGAAGGATTTTGTCTATTTTGATGATTTATTTTGTATTGTGTAGCTATGGCCATTGGAGCAAAGGACCAGCCAGCCTGGAGGGCAAATGCCCCTTTACCCCCTCCCAGCCAGCCCCAGGTTGTGCATTGGCACCAATCAACAGTTGTAAAGTTTCACAGTAGCAAGTTGAAAGTGACAACATTTCATAGTGTGAGAATTCAAAGTGGCAAAATTTCACAGTAGCAGAACTAGAGAGGTTTTGCAGTAGCAAAGATCAAAGTGGGATAGTTTCACAGTAGCAGGTTCAAAAGTGCAAAGTTTCACAGTAGCAGGTTCAAAGTGGCAAAACCTTACAGCAACAAAAATAAAAGGGACCAAATATCACAATAGAAAAATCAGAGTGGCAGAGGTTCATAGCAGCACAAAATCAAATTAACAAACCTAACCGCACCTCAGAAAAACTCAAAGGAACCAAATTCACAATAGCAAAAAAGTAGCAAAGATCAAAGTGGTAAAACTTCACAGCAGACGGTTCAAAGTGGCAAAGTATCACAGTGGCAGGTTCTAAGTGGCATAGTTTCATAGTAACAGAACCAAAATGGTAACATTTTGCAGTAGCAAAGATCAAAGAGGCATAATGTCACGGCAGCAGCTTTAAAGTGGCAACAATTAAAGGGGGTCTCTTTGTGCAGAAGCAAAAGTCAAAAGTGGCAAGGTTTTGCAGTAGCAAAGATCACATTTGTTAGGTTTCACAGTAGCAGGTGCAAAGTGACAAAATCTCACAGTGACAAAACCAGAGTTTTAAGTCCTGTCAGTAGCAAAGATCAATGTGGTGTAGAGGAGCAGACGTGTATGTCATTGACAGAACCCGCCCCCTCACCTCCAACATACTGGATGAAGGACAAAAAGACACTGTGCAGGACACCAGGTATCATTCCAATATGGCATTGAGTATATGAGAGTTGTTATGCACCCAGACAACCATACCGAATGTCCCCGTTCGAACTGAACTGGTAGCAGGAGATTTGCAGACATCACTGAATATGGAAGAGCTGTAAAGGAAATTTGACAGGTGCAAAGTGATGTCATAAGGAGAAGACACAATGACGCACAGAAACGATATAAGAATACTTAAAGAATGAAGATGTAACTGAAGAAACAAAGTAAACATATATACGAGTGAAAAGAAACCATATATACAAAGAAGATAAGTAACCAGATGAGTAGTCAATTTATATTCAGAGAAATGCAAGGATGATGAGCCACATAGATGCTTGCTGCATTCGAAAATATAACGCGTGTATAGCGGCCATGTTGAAAAGATGGACGTCAGCTCTGAATAAAAGTAAGCTAAAAGCTTGAAGGAGAGAGATCAGGGTTGCAAAACTGACAGACGCTCGAAAATGGATCCGCACACCAACAAAGGATAGCTATTAGCCAGGGATCAGGGATGCCACAGCAAGAAGTAATTTAGGTTACAAAGGGAGTCAACGAGGATAAGCAATGCACGCAGGACAAATTTCTGTTAGATTAAGTCAATGAGCGAACATCGTGAATGTCAAGTATTGAACAATTAAAGATGCAGAAAGCACATGTGAGATGGAGCAACCAAGTTTCGATCGGCGGAAGAGAGTCATGATGCCCAGGATAATTGAATCAAATAGCACTAAATAGAAAGGTGAGATGGACAAATTCGTGGTCTCTTCACACGTGGTGAAGATAACAATGTACCTTAACTCCCCATAAAGTTCCAGGTAAGAGAACATTCAGCAAGGTCAAGTACAAAGATGAAGCCTTGGTTGAAGACTTGGCTAATGAGAGATGGTAGATTAATTGGGCAACTGGGCAGAAGTCTGACGTTGTTTTCTGCACCTGGCCTTTGTTTTTCTTACATGCTGTTAATGAGCCAAATGTCCCAGTTTGGGAGAGAATGGCAACCCATCATGAGGGCCTAGGCAATGGTGAGCATACATTGTTGCAGGGGCCAATCTGCTGTTATGCTGCTATATTCTGTATTATACATGGTTAGATGGAAGTTCAAGGTATGCCTGCCAGAAGAGGGCAGCCAGTGGTGTTAGTAATACTCATGAGGTAGTCATGAGTTGTCCACCTGATATCGGACAGCCAATATCAAACCTAGCTCCTCTCATCCTGATACAGCCCTGTCTCTGCTCTACTCTTCAATTTCTGATACGCTTGATGCTCTTGCCCCTGTCATGCGGATCCGTTTGAAGTCCAAAGCCAAGTGCAATTCCTGGTATGACTCTGACCTAGCTACACTTAAACGTAAGTGTAGGGCATCGGAGAGGAAAAATTGAGGACTTCCTGATCATCCTCTGACAAACTGGCCTGTCGCCTGCTACAAAGGCAATACAGACTCTCTGTCCTCACCAAGAAGAGAGTCCATATTCAAGCTCGTGTCTCTGCGGCATCTAACAACTCGGCCGAACTCTTTAAAGTCTGCAAGGAGCTGGCCAACCCTGCTGCAGTCTCTACCCCTCCTGTTGCCTCCCAGGCTCTTTGCAATGCCCTTGCCTCTTACTTCATTTAAAAAACCCAGGACATCCTGTGCAACCTCTCCACCAACACTCCTCCTCTTCCCTCTCCATCTGTGCTTGCTGACCCTCCTTTAGCCACCCTCCTTCTCGTCCCTTCCTCTTTTCACCCCTGACGAGATTGCTAGACAAGTCTGATCTATGAAAGCCTCTTCAAAACAGGTTCATCCCTGTTCCTCTAAAAGCATCAAGGACCACATTGACACCCTCGCTCTGGCCCTTGCTGATTTTTGCAACCACTCCTTTGCCTCCGGATCCTTCCCCTCCCCTCTGAAGCACTCCTTTGTGCATCCTCTTCTCAAGAAACACACAGCTGATCCTTCTTGTCCAGCTAACTATCGCCCAATTTCCATTACTTCCTTTCTTGGCAAACCCCTGGAAAAGTTGGCCATCTCTCAATTTAACCTTCATTCCAATTCTGTTGGCTGTCTCCATGACCACCAGTCTGGCTTCAGAGCTGCCAGAAGCACGGAAACTGCTCTCCTAAACATCCGTGAAGATCTGCTCACCAACCTTGACTCTAACATTCCATCTGTCCTCATCCTCCTCGATCTCTCTCTGCCTTCAACACGGTCAACCATACCATCCTGCTCAACCGTCTCCGTGAAAACCTGGGTATCACTGATCAGGCTCTGGCCTGGCTGACCTCTTTCCACTCAGATCGACCCTCCCAGGTCCAACTGGGTCCTTCCTTTCATCTATCTTCCTCTCTACCTGTGGTGTTCCCCAGGTGTCTAACCTCTCGCCCTGGCTTTTCAACCAATACCTGGCAACTCTCGCCCACTGCATTGCCATTTTCTGCTCAAATTTCCAGTGCTACACTGATGACACTCAACTCATTTTCAAGCTGCCCTCTGCCACCTCCTCTCCCTCTTTCATCTCTGATTGCCTAACTGCCATTCAAGATTGGTGTGCCACCAATGATCTTTGTCTGAATGCCAGCAAGACGGAGATCCTCCTCATCATCACACCTTCACCATCCTTTCCCTTCACTCTCTGGCCGGCCTCCCTTGGCCCTCCTCCTACCCCCACCTGCGAGGCTAAGAACCTCGGGGTCATCTTTGACTCCACCCTTTCCTTCTCCGCCCACATCTCTGAGGTCTCCAAAAAGTCAAATTTCCGACTGCACCTCCTCAGAGGTACTCTGCCTTTCCTCTCCTTCCCCCAGAAGCGGTCTGGTTCTCTCTAGCTTGGACTATTGTAACAGCCTCTTTCTAAATCTACCTGCCTCTACTCTCCGCCCTCTGCAACTAATCCAGAACAGGACTGCGAGACTTGTCCTTGGCCTCAAGCCCTGTGATCGTATCTCTCCAGCTCTGAAATCTCTCCACTGGCTCCCAGTGGATACAAGGATTAAATTCAAAACCCTCTGCATTGTCCACAAGGCTTTCTGGGGCCTGGGTCCAAAATACCTTCAGCTATCCCTCCGCAAATACCTCCCCTCTCGAGCTCTTCGCTCCTCTACCTCCAACTCACTCAGGGTCAGTTGTTTTTCTAAGAAACGAGCTGGGGGTAGATCTCTGTCTTCGGCTGGGGCCTCCCTCTGGAACAGCCTCCCTGCCACTCTAAAACTTGAGGAGAACCATCTCCGGTTCCGGAAGCACCTCAAGACCTTCCTCTTTTCTTCTGCCTTTGCTCCCCCTCTCCCCTGCTGATCTGTTCTCTCTTGGCACCGTGCACCTGGCCAAACTCTGTCTTTTGGGCCCAGGTATCTGCTCATCCTGCCACCCTCCCGCACTGCCTCCGGGCCACCCCTTGCACTGGGGTCTGTATCTGTACCCATACAGCCCCCCCTTTTTCTTCCTGCACTTATCAGACCTACCCTGTCTGCTGCCTTAAACCTAGCACTTGCAAAGTGCTGTCTGCATTACCACTGTTTGTTGCCTTTATTATTTATTTATTGTTATTTATCTGTTTCTCCTCTGCTTCGCACTTTCCACCTCTCCCTCCTTCTATGCACTTTTCCCCTCCCCCCTCTCCCATGCACTTGCGCGTTCTCAATGTCACTGGGCCTAGTAAGATCGCTGTTTTGTTCTCCCCTGTTCCCCTCCCTTGCCTTGTCGCGCTCTGAAACACTTGTGTACGAGCGCGATAGAAATACATATTAAAAAAAATATGATTGTACATCTAGATGTGTCCCTTAACCAATCCCAACCCTTGATAGGTTTTTCACTTTTGCCACATAGTGTGATGTCATTCTGGCGCACGAAGAGAGTATATAATTGTTTTTCATGCGGAAATCGCTGAGAATGAACGCACGTCCATTGATGTTTGTTGTAAACTGCCTGTTTTAGATAATTGCTAATAAAACAGCAACTTGCCATATTCAGAATTATTCTTGTGTAATCCCATCCAGTAACAGATGCACATTCCAAAGGACAATAAGCTCAGTTGGCTTCCCTTCCCCACGTTTACAGCATGGGACAATGCGGCACACTCGAGCTTAGCACACTTTCTGGCCTCTCTAGCATGAGGATGCAGTTCAAAACTCCAACATCAGGGCCTTCTGTGCCAAAGGTTCTTTGCCATTTAAAGTCTGTTATTTCAGAGGGCCTGATGCAACATGCCAAACATTAAAGTTCCTTTCTTCTTACGATTTCACATGTACAATTTCTCAGGTGATTTACTGTTCACCCTGGGTCCCCCTCTGCCGGGCTCAGACCCACTTTAACACAAAACCTTCAATTGGTCTCCCTTAGCCGGGCTCGGACCAAATTGATCTACTTTCCAAAGTTTCTCTACTTAATCAAAAAATTGAAGACATTTGACTGTGTCCTGGATTCTGCTTGACCCGTCACAGGACAACTTCACCTCACAATTACTCCTTCTCTTCTTGATATAACCTTTTTCTCACTTTCACTTTTGCCACTTCTCAGCTAGATACCTTACAGAGACCTTTGATTGAGCACCCACATGGTGCCGGACCACTCTGTCAATGGTGTTGTATCTTGCTTTTAAAGTTCAATCACTCATCAGCAGTTCAACTTTACTTGTGTCTCTTATCACATGTGTTTTAACAATGTTCATTCCAGTGCTCACCATACAATGTTGCTGCTTGCAACCCTGGCTTCAACACAGACCAGTCATGTATCGGTCTCCCCAACTCACCGGCTGTGTTGATTTCACTGACGCTGCTTTGTTCTTGGAGCCAAGTATGGTACCATGGCAGCTGGTACTTCTCCACACCTTGATTATTGATGCGGGGGGGGCCCAGGTATCTCCGACACACAATGCAGGATTGTTGAGCTTGTTTTCCTGGTCTGACATTAACTATCGCTCTGATTTATGGAAAGTAACAGCTCCTTGTCGAAAAGGTCATGGGAACATCCCTCTTTGCGATCCCCTTCTGTTTTGCCGTATTTATTCTTTCATTCAGCTGGCGTCTCGGAAATGCTTTTCCTCGTGTGCTTTGCTTCGCTCAACCTGTGCTCCCTTGCTCCACTTTTTATCTTTGTGGGGAAGCTTAATGGGAGTCAGTTATGTGTGATGGTCAGTAATTGCCTGACCTTGCCTGACTAGTGTATTGGGACATATCAGGTACACGGATCGGGTGTTTGTCTGTTTTCTCGAATTGCGTGCTGTCAGTGTGAAAGAGTTTGTGCTGTAAACGGGGGGTTGATTTTAAATTTCGTACCTGGTAGGATGGGGTAAAGGTGTTACAGGGAAGGGGATACTGTGTCTCACCATCCAGTGTCCCACTCCCACTCCCCGAAGACCCCTTACCCAGGTGATCCTCCCACACTGGTCCACCCCCAGGAACTTTGTCCAAAAGTGATGGCCGTGCTCTGGCCACCTGCATGACAGATCCCTGGGGACCTGTGGGCGAGACACTTTCTGATTTCTCACACCCTCCCACCTGACAGTGTTTTTAGACACTCCATAATATCCTGCATAGACTTAGGATCCAAGAAGCAGCCTTACTTCTAAATCTTTAAGTTCAGATCTAAACCCTCAAATGGTGACTGACTTTGAATAGTATAATTTTTACCTGCATCAGTGGCTTGATCTGACCTTCCATGTCATAGCTGAAATCCTACTTGTGGTCACACACCTCTTCTTGCTACTCTCTTTCTACAGTTAGCCTGTTTTAAACTCGCAATTAATTTCTTACATTCATTTTTTGTTTGGGTAAATGACAACTGGGGTTACGCATAGTGTAGATGATATAATAATTGGTCAATAGATTTTCTCGAGAGCCGTAGTACCTCAGGTGGTGAGGTAGCATGTCACCGGTGGCATGTCTAATTGTGACAAGACTGTATGGTTGTTGATTCCCCCTTTACCCTTTCACAGAGTTGCCAGGAAGAATTCAGGGAGAACCCGAAAGGCATTTAGGAACTAATACCCTGCATATACTTGTTAGCACTTTTGGACCATTCACTTAATTTTTGTTACACAGTCTACATGCCCTAGAAGACTCAAAGCATCTGAAGGAATTTGACACCATGCCATCTGTAATGGTATACTGCATAGGTTTTTGTTGATTCTTGCAATGCATAATCAAAGTGGTTTCTCTTCAGGGAGAGGTGCTCTGCAAAACAGCCATGCTTTCCACCAGGGTCTGTTAATTTTTCAAAAGTAATGTCAGTGATTAATCCTGAGTTGTTTTTCACTCCATGAGTATGTAGCATAATCACTGCCATTCATGTAGTGGATATGTGTTTACTTCTGTGTCAAGACGAGGTGGGGGGGTCTGTACTTTCGCTCTCTATATGGTAGAGGAAAGGCACAGAAGACCCCTGCCAAGATTCTCAAATTGGTAACGTTGGACGAGCAATCAAGGCCTAGCTTCTCAGGAGGTGATGCAGGCTGGTTCTTAAGTACAGTGTATCCCCAAGCCCCCACAAAGGAATGTCCACACACTGTATTAACGAAAACACAGTCTTTATATAATTAATATTCAAGGTTATGTACACTTATCACAATAACGCACTTTGTGCTCCGGAGAATCAACAATGATAAATATTTACAGTTCTAGAGTGGTACCACTAATATTCAATTGAAATGAGACCAGCAATAGAGAAGAGAGAGAAAGCAGGCGGATGAAACAATAGGCAGAATACCGGTCCCTACCGCGGACACGGTTCTGAGTGGAGATCCCCCCACCTGGGCAACCTGTAAAATAACGATATATGAAACAAGCCCAGTCCTTATATTGTTCCAGAGTCTCGTTCTCTCCCACAATGTTTTTACCCCCCCAATGTACCTGGTGGAGTAGAGTTCGTCGGCGAGGCGTCGACCGATCCTTCTGGAGTGACTCCCTTTAAGGCAGGAGCCACGGATCGTCGAGAGGCGTCGCGGACTCGTGGTTCGGTGTCGGGGAATCGGCGGCCCTTCTTGAATGTCACCCCTTTCAAGCGGGAGACACGGGGCGCCGAACGTCCGACCGTGAACCGGGTAGAGCTACGTCGATGAGGCTGCAGGCTTTGATCCGAGCGGTGCTCGTCGACGACAGAGCGTTGGCGTCCTGCAAGGATGAGGCGTGCGGGGCGCCTCGGTGACGATAGTTCTGGACCGCAAAGAGATGAAGAAGAACTGTGGCCCAGCAAGGGCGTCGAGTCGTCGGCGTCTCTGCGGTCTTTGGGTGGCGGGAAACCCACCGGTGGATACTCCTCGGCGCGGCGACGGTCAGGCCTTCTCCCACAGGAGATGACACGGCGATGCAGACGAGAGCGTCCGTTGATCAATGGAAAGTTCTTAGGCAACGGGAGCACTGCGGCTCCGGTCGGCGACAGCAGTCGTCGACAGTGGCGGACAACAGTCCGGGCGCTTCACTTTGGGATTCCTCAGCAGTCCCCGTATCGGGTCGGCAGCCTTTCGTAGGTCTGTCTACCAGGGAGCGTTGGCAAAGATCAGCTGTGCACGATGGTCCCTCGTAGCTCGGGAAGAGGGCGCCTTACCAGGTCCTCTCTGGGTCAGTCCTTGGAGACACGGCAGCCTTTAGATCGTGAAGGAGAGCCACGGCAAACCTTCTCTTCCAGCAGGGCCTCAAGGTCAAGCGTCAGTTACTCCAGTTACTCGTCGTAGTGGACTTCAGCTTCTGAACAATTTCCAGTGGTGAGAGGTCCCCAGTTATACTATTCGGACTCTCATCCACACTGCTGGCACACACTCAGCAGCCAATCGTACAGCAGGCCATTCATGCAGTCGGTCAGCCAATCAGGCACGCAGGGCATTCAGGCCACTCTTCTCCCGCTCAGACACTCACAACACGGAATGTGGATTGAGACAAGTACTCAGCCATTCAGCTCTACACACTGCATTCAGTCCGGTTTCGGGCAGGGCTGTCTCAGTCTTTGTCTCTCATGGCAGAAACCAGACAGCCACAACACGGAGTGCATATTGGTCATACTCCCCATTCACCCAGGTCCCACCCACAGGAGGTACCCACAACATACAGTCAGCAGGAAGGCTCCAGTAAGTCTAGCTGGGCCTTCACAACAACACCATATACGGAACTTCCACCCAACAGCCAGTCAGGGGGAAGGGACAGAGTCAGGGCTTCCCAGGACTTTGGGAAAACAAGGTATCAGGCGATAGAAAGCAAGAGGCCACCGGGGCCATCTTGTTTCCTATCAGGAATCAACAGATTCCAATGGCAGGGCCGGGGTACCCCAAAATGGCGGATACCCAGCGCACCTGTCGAATTCAGCATGTAGCTGCCACCAGCCCATACCCTGATCTGCGGGCCACCCACGGGTGCCCAAAAACATACACTAGGGGCACAAGGTTGTACCCCCACCCACGGGTGCCATAAGGGTATCCCATGGGTCTGTTCACCAAACCAAAAAGAGAGCTGCACCGCCAGGAGTCCCGCATGGACTTCTGCGCGGAAAACACGACAGAACACACGATAAGAACAGATAAAGGACAAGGATACGGAGGCCCTGTCCCTCCGATGCATTTCCAGCATCACAGTCGCCCCCCCCAGACTGAGGTTAGGGTGCCTAATCTCCCACGGGATAGACACCCTCATCCAGACGGTCAACATACCTTCTGGAAAGGCCATCTGCATTATCGTGACTCTTCCCTGGTCTGTGCTCTATGGTGAAGTCTAGCCCTTGCAGGCTAATGGACCACCTGAGCAGTTTCGGATTTTCACCCTTCATCTGCATAAGCCACTTCAGGGGCTTATGATCTGTTTGGACCTTGAAGGTAGACCCCGTAAGGTAGGGCCTAAAACGCCTAAGGCTCCAAACTATACTAAAACATTCCTTTTCAACAGTAGCCCACCTAAGTTCTCTACCCTTGAGTTGTCTACTGATGAATATGATAGGATGTTCTCTCCCTTTGTCATCTAACTGGGACAAGACAGCTCCAATTCCGGTGTCGCAGGCATCCGTCTGGACGATAAAGGGTCGGCTGTAGTCAGGCGCACACAACACGGGTGCCCTACACAGACTTTCTTTCAAGCCCCCAAAGGCCCTCTGACAGTCGTCAGTCCAATTAACCTTCCTAGGCTGTTTGGGTGAAGTTAACGCTGTCAGCGGTGCGGCTATGGTCCCATAGTCCGCCATGAAATTGCGATAATACCCAGTGAGGCCCAAAAAGGCTCTCACCTGGGTTTGAGTAGTGGGAGTCTCCCAGTTCTGTACGTCCTGTACCTTACTGAAAAGAGGCTGGATTTGACCCCCTCCTACCTCATGACCAAGATAGGTAACTTTCCCCTGAGCTATCTGGCACTTAGTAGCCTTGATAGTGAGGTTAGCCCTTTTCAAGGCCTGCAACACTTTATCCAGGTGAGTCAAATGCGCTTCCCAAGTGGAACTGTAGACGGCGATGTCGTCTAGGTAGGCCACACAAAAGGCCTCCAGCCCACTGAGCGCATGGTTGACCAACCGCTGGAAAGTGGCAGGGGCATTCTTTAAACCAAAAGGCATGACTCTAAACTGGTAGAGTCCCTCTGGTGTGGAGAATGCCGTCTTTTCCTTGGCATGGTCCGTCAGAGCTATTTGCCAATAGCCTGAGGTGAGGTCAAAGGTGCTCACAAACTTGGCAGCACCTATGGTGTCCACGAGCTCATCAGCCCTGGGTAATGGGTGCGCGTCAGTCTTGGTGACGGCATTGACTCCTCGGTAGTCCACACAGAACCTCCAATCCTTGGTACCCGCCTGGGAACTTGCCTTGGGGACAAGGACCACTGGACTGGACCAGGGACTGGTTGAGGGTTCAATTACACCCAGATCCAACATCTTGGCGACCTCAGCCTGGATGTGGTTCTTAACGGTATCTGACATACGGTAGCACCTGCTCTTGACAGGCACGCTGTCACCAGTGTCAATTTCATGCCTACACCACGGTGTAAGGCCTGGCGTCAGCGAAAACAGAGAGGCATACTGCTGGAGCAAAGCCCGGCAGGCCCTCTGCTGCTCTGCTGTCAAATCGGGAGAGAGCTGCACTCCCTCCACTGAGCCGTCCTGAGGGTTGCTATGCAGCAAATCAGGAAGGGGCTCACTCTCATCCTCTTCTTGCCCTGAAGCTAGCAAGAGACATGAGACCTCTGCTCGCCTGTGGAAAGGCTTGAGCCTGTTGACATGGAATACCTGAGGGGCTACCCCGGAGGCACCCAGGTCAACCAGATAATTGACTTCGCCCATCTTGGAGATTATCCTGAAGGGTCCAGTCCATTTGTCTGCCAACGCTCTCGGCTTGGTAGGCTCCATCACGAGGACTTCCTGTCCCGGAGTCCAATCCACTTGCGAAGCCTTAAGGTCATGCCAGTACTTATTCAATTCCTGGCTGGCCTTGAGATTCGCTGTTGCCTGACCCATCATCTGTGTCATCCTCCGTCTGAGGCCTAACACATAGTCCCCCACTTGCTTGGCGGGACCTGGAGGGGTGGCTTCCAAGCCTTCTCGGATCAAGGCGAGGGGCCCCCTCACGGGATGTCCAAAGAGCAACTCAAAGGGGCTGAAACCAACTCCCTCTTGAGGCACCTCTCTGTAAGCAAACAGCAGGCATGGCAGGAGGAGATCCCATTTCCTCCTTAGGGGCTCTTCCAAAGCACCTAGCATGCCCTTGAGAGTTTTGTTAAATCTCTCAACCAGACCGTTGGTCTGGGGGTGGTAAGAGGTGGAGAACTTGTAGGTTACCCCGCACTCTTTCCACATGGTCTTCATGTAACTCGACATGAAGTTGGATCCTCGGTCGGAAACCACTTCCTTGGGGAATCCAACACGGGTAAAAATGCCCAGGAGAGCCCGGGCAACCACCTTGGCCGTAACCGTCCGAAGGGGTATAGCCTCAGGGTACCTGGTGGCATGATCAACCAAAACCAGGATGAACCGATGTCCACCTGAAGTGGGAGGGTCCAGGGGACCGACAATGTCGATGCCCACCCTCTCAAACGGTGTGCCGACCACTGGCAATGGCTGCAGTGGGGCAATGACTCTGCCTCCAGTCTTGCCAGACAACTGACAAGTTGGGCAGGTCCTGCAGTGGGACTCCACTTCCACTCCCATCCGGGGCCAGTAGAAATGGGCAGAGAGCCTCTGCTTAGTCTTCTTGGTACCAAGATGACCAGCCAAGGGCACCTCATGCGCCAACTGCAGCAGGAAGGGCCGGAAAACCTGGGGTACCACCAACCTCTTGAGGGCACCAGGTTCAGGCTTAGTGGGCTCACTAACAAGGAGCTCACCCTCCCAATAAATCTTGAACGTCCTAGGCACTTCACCTCGTGCCTGGGACAGGGCCTGCGTCCGCAGACCCTCGAGAGAGGGACACTCTCTCTGCCCTTTACAGAAGTCCGCCCGGGAGGGTCCCCCTTCAGCTAACAAGCATTGAAGGTCGGGATGATCCTCCGGGTTAAGAACCTCTCCCACAGGAGAGTCTTCTGCCTCTTCTCCCACAGGAGTTGAGTCCGGGTTTTCCACTGGACCCAGCCCGTCCGGAGCATGGATCCCAATGGGTGCTGTCGGAACAGCAGGAAGAGAAGGTGTTCCTCCCACAGAGGTGGCCTTCTTGGTCTTCCTTCTTCGTGCCTTAGGCCTCGCCTTTGGCTCGGGTACCTGACTCACAGCCAGACCCGGTGTCACCTGTGACCTAGTGACCGCAGCAGCAGTCATGGGAAGACCATCCGAGATCAACCCCAACTCGACTAGATCATTACCTAACAGAATGTTAGCAGGGACATTGTCCTGAACCAGGACAGGAAGCTTTGCTGTCTTGTCTCCAATTATGAGTGTGACCAAGGCTACAGGCGATAATTTGGGAGGCCCACCAGCTAACCTGGTGGTTCTCAGAGGAGCACTAACATAGTCCTCTGGCTTGAGCAGGGTCCTGTCCACCACTGTCATGCTTGCCCCAGTGTCTCTCAAACCAGTAGAAGGCTGGCCATTCAGGAGGACACTTCTCAAAAACCTACGGGTGTTCTGCGGGATAGTCGCCAGTACTTCTGCGTACTGGTCCCAGGCCCCAAGGGACACTAAGGAAATCTCTACGGGAGCACCAAAAGTGATTCCGGTAGAGGAGGGGAGGACGGTGGCCTCCACCTCAGACACGGGGTAAGGGTAGGTCAGGCTGACAGCCTGTACTCCAAGTGCCTTACCTTTACACTTGGAGTCACCCCTTCGGTGATCCAGAGCCCCACAATCCCAACAAGCGCTAGGAGTGCGAGGTACGGTACTGGAACCACTGGGAGCCTGCTTTGCAGCAGGTGGACCACTACTCTTATTCCCACCCACAGAGGACTCATCCCCACTAGATTTTTGGTTCTTAGGAGAGGAAGGTTTTGTGTTACTCGACTGTGACTGCTTGGGGGACTCCTCAGCCTTCTGAGAGGCCCCCTTTTCCTTATCCTTGTCCTTCCCACTGGAGTCCTTAGGGGACACCCGGTGGGAGACCCACTTGTCAGCCAACCTAGCCAGCTTAAAGGGGTCCAAAATGTTCTGGTCAGCAACATACTGACGCAGCTCTGGCGAACAGGCTTCAGAAAAATGCTCAAAAAACAACAGGTGGGATAATTCAGCAAAAGTTTTCACCTTGTACCCATCAATCCATCCCATCATGTTCATGTGCGCAGCACTCACCCAGTCAACCCAAGACACATTCTCTCGCTTCTTAAAATCCCTGAACCTCTTAAGGTATTGGGTAGGTGTCTTGCCAAACTTGGCAATTAAAGCAGACTTCATACACTCATACTGACCCCTTTCTTCCACACTCAGCTTCAGAATACAGTCATATCCAGTTTGAGGTACTCTACTTAACAAACACTTAGCCCAATCTCTTTTATCAACATCATGAATCGCACAAGCCATCTCAAACGCTTCAATCCATTGGAGGATATCTGAACCCTCCAAAAACACACCAACCAAGTCCTTCATAAACTTGGTGGCTGGGGACCTGCCACTCTCAATTGGTTTAGCTGAAGTCTCCACTCGAGCTTTCTCTAACTGGATTCTCTGACATTCAGTGTCCTTATCTTTGAGCGCAAGATCCTTATTCTTGAGCTCCACTTGTTGAGCCAACTCCTCTTTCTTAAGTTCAGCATCTATTTCCAACTTGCGATATTCAAAGGCTAACTTCATCCTCAATAACTCAAGTTCCATGGAATTGCTGGGGTTCGGAACAGAGGCAGCAGGAATGGCGGCATTCCCAGAAACAGATTCAGCGACAACCCCGGGGGCAGAGTCCTCACTGGTTGCATCCCCCCCTTCATCAAGAGTTTCACCATCAGTCTGGTAGTCCACCAGGGCAGCTATCAGCTCGGCCCTAGACTTATCCACAAAGTCTAACTCCCTGGCTTCACAAGCACTCTGGAGAGCCTCTAAGCTCATCCGAGTCAATTTACCATTCGCAATGGTCTCCATTGCTTGTAATGCAGTTATTTGGTACACACCTAAACCTTAATTCAATAAAGTGCAGATATTTTGTAAGTGGCACGGTTATACACTGATTCTTAAAACCATAAGCATCCCACCGCTGCCACCAAGCTGTCAAGACGAGGTGGGGGGGTCTGTACTTTCGCTCTCTATATGGTAGAGGAAAGGCACAGAAGACCCCTGCCAAGATTCTCAAATTGGTAACGTTGGACGAGCAATCAAGGCCTAGCTTCTCAGGAGGTGATGCAGGCTGGTTCTTAAGTACAGTGTATCCCCAAGCCCCCACAAAGGAATGTCCACACACTGTATTAACGAAAACACAGTCTTTATATAATTAATATTCAAGGTTATGTACACTTATCACAATAACGCACTTTGTGCTCCGGAGAATCAACAATGATAAATATTTACAGTTCTAGAGTGGTACCACTAATATTCAATTGAAATGAGACCAGCAATAGAGAAGAGAGAGAAAGCAGGCGGATGAAACAATAGGCAGAATACCGGTCCCTACCGCGGACACGGTTCTGAGTGGAGATCCCCCCACCTGGGCAACCTGTAAAATAACGATATATGAAACAAGCCCAGTCCTTATATTGTTCCAGAGTCTCGTTCTCTCCCACAATGTTTTTACCCCCCCAATGTACCTGGTGGAGTAGAGTTCGTCGGCGAGGCGTCGACCGATCCTTCTGGAGTGACTCCCTTTAAGGCAGGAGCCACGGATCGTCGAGAGGCGTCGCGGACTCGTGGTTCGGTGTCGGGGAATCGGCGGCCCTTCTTGAATGTCGCCCCTTTCAAGCGGGAGACACGGGGCGCCGAACGTCCGACCGTGAACCGGGTAGAGCTACGTCGATGAGGCAGCAGGCTTTGATCCGAGCGGTGCTCGTCGACGACAGAGCGTTGGCGTCCTGCAAGGATGAGGCGTGCGGGGCGCCTCGGTGACGATAGTTCTGGACCGCAAAGAGATGAAGAAGAACTGTGGCCCAGCAAGGGCGTCGAGTCGTCGGCGTCTCTGCGGTCTTTGGGTGGCGGGAAACCCACCGGTGGATACTCCTCGGCGCGGCGACGGTCAGGCCTTCTCCCACAGGAGATGACACGGCGATGCAGACGAGAGCGTCCGTTGATCAATGGAAAGTTCTTAGGCAACGGGAGCACGGCGGCTCCGGTCGGCGACAGCAGTCGTCGACAGTGGCGGACAACAGTCCGGGCGCTTCACTTTGGGATTCCTCAGCAGTCCCCGTATCGGGTCGGCAGCCTTTCGTAGGTCTGTCTACCAGGGAGCGTTGGCAAAGATCAGCTGTGCACGATGGTCCCTCGTAGCTCGGGAAGAGGGCGCCTTACCAGGTCCTCTCTGGGTCAGTCCTTGGAGACACGGCAGCCTTTAGATCGTGAAGGAGAGCCACGGCAAACCTTCTCTTCCAGCAGGGCCTCAAGGTCAAGCGTCAGTTACTCCAGTTACTCGTCGTAGTGGACTTCAGCTTCTGAACAATTTCCAGTGGTGAGAGGTCCCCAGTTATACTATTCGGACTCTCATCCACACTGCTGGCACACACTCAGCAGCCAATCGTACAGCAGGCCATTCATGCAGTCGGTCAGCCAATCAGGCACGCAGGGCATTCAGGCCACTCTTCTCCCGCTCAGACACTCACAACACGGAATGTGGATTGAGACAAGTACTCAGCCATTCAGCTCTACACACTGCATTCAGTCCGGTTTCGGGCAGGGCTGTCTCAGTCTTTGTCTCTCATGGCAGAAACCAGACAGCCACAACACGGAGTGCATATTGGTCATACTCCCCATTCACCCAGGTCCCACCCACAGGAGGTACCCACAACATACAGTCAGCAGGAAGGCTCCAGTAAGTCTAGCTGGGCCTTCACAACAACACCATATACGGAACTTCCACCCAACAGCCAGTCAGGGGGAAGGGACAGAGTCAGGGCTTCCCAGGACTTTGGGAAAACAAGGTATCAGGCGATAGAAAGCAAGAGGCCACCGGGGCCATCTTGTTTCCTATCAGGAATCAACAGATTCCAATGGCAGGGCCGGGGTACCCCAAAATGGCGGATACCCAGCGCACCTGTCGAATTCAGCATGTAGCTGCCACCAGCCCATACCCTGATCTGCGGGCCACCCACGGGTGCCCAAAAACATACACTAGGGGCACAAGGTTGTACCCCCACCCACGGGTGCCATAAGGGTATCCCATGGGTCTGTTCACCAAACCAAAAAGAGAGCTGCACCGCCAGGAGTCCCGCATGGACTTCTGCGCGGAAAACACGACAGAACACACGATAAGAACAGATAAAGGACAAGGATACGGAGGCCCTGTCCCTCCGATGCATTTCCAGCATCACATTCTGCTGCACACAGTCAGCAGCTACAATGTGAATTGACTACATTTGAAATTATCAGGCCACTTCAAATGTGCACATGAAATAGCTGTGTAGTTGTTTGTTTCCCTTGGCACCAGGGAAACATATTAATAACATATAAACATCTTTTGGCACCACTCACTCTGACAAAGGAAACCTGCACAGTGCTGGAGAGTTTGGCATGCCTTAATGCAGTCTGCTGAGGCCTAAAATAACCTCACAGTTAGCTATGTGGCTTTATTATACATATATATACATTTATGCGATGAATGCTCTTCTGATAGGGCTCTCAGCTGCTCACTTGGCTCCCCTAAAAACAGTCAACTACGCTGCAGCAGGTCTTTTTTACAGGTGCACAGAAATTCGAACAAATCACCTCATCCTACGCAAACTACATTGGCTTCCTCTCCAGGACTGAATACTGTTCCAGACTGCATGTATCATCTAGAAAGCAATTACGAGTAGCACACCCGCGTTCCTGGCAGCTAATCCCCACATATCTGGAGGCATGTGCTCATTGCACAGCAAATCGACCAACTGGCTTGAATCACAACTAGTCCACAGAGAGAGGACCAGCAAGCAACCCCTCTCTTGTCATCCACCCACCCACGCTCTGGAACTCGATCCAGGTATCATCTCAGAATGCCCCCAATATTCTGCAATTTTCAAAATCTCTCAAATCTTTTTCAACAGCACCTGAGCAGGAACTAATGCTAATGGGTGCACAGAATGGAACTCACAGTACTGCGCTACTGTTATAAGAAGCAAACCCAAACACTGGCTACCCACAGCCTGAACAGCACCTCGGTGCTCTCAAGCTAGGTTTGTGCTTTAACTCCTTAAGCGCTAATCCTGAATTCCCACAAGGAACCATTGTAGGCTCTGCCTACCGAGGTGTTCAACACCTAACTCCGGCAGGTTCAGTGTTAAACAATAAAATAAAATAAATCAATACTCTATCAAAGAGGATTGTGAGGGAATTGAAGTAATTGCCAATTCCTATTTTGCTGTTCAAAATAACAGTGTATTTAGCCACCATTCATGGCTGATCAAATGAAGGAGCATTTTCTGAATGCATTTCTATCATTCCAGGCTGACAGCAGATGGTTGCACTCCACTACAGTACCCGATTGTTAGAATTAAGTGGAAAAGTAAGACCTCCCCCATGTGTAGATTTGCTGAGTTCTAAGAGTAAGGCTGAATCATATACATCGCAAATGAAGCCTGCTAGCAGTGGGTGGTGAGGTGGGGTCGAGATACAACATAAAGAATGTACTTGGAAATTCAATTTGATCTACAGGGGGCATAATATGTGTGGTGGTAAGGCAGCTAGGGAGATTTGGCAAGGAAATGCATGTGTCCTGGCTTTCTTGGAATCCACCCTTCATTCCTTCCTCAACCCTAAGGTATATTCATGTGGAGTAATGTCAATGGTTAATGCAGAAAGAGATGGGGTGCATTTATTTAAGAAGTGTTTTTGATAAAATCCTAACATAAGGTTTAAAGTACATCAATAACGCTCTAAGACCTGGAGATGTCGGCCTGTACATACCAACCTGGAAACTAGATGTCAAGAGCACCCATAGCCAAGCGTAATCATAATCTTTCCATAAGGAAGCACGGTCGTCCTATACATATCAACCTGGAAACTAGAGCTCAACAGCACCCATAACTCTGCATATTTATTATCTTCCAATAGGGGAGCATGGTGCTATCACTCCTGGAGATGCTAACCACTATCGTACAAACCTATCGGCAGACTCCAGCACACCGTTGCACTCCAAGATCGTAAACCTTAGCCCCTTCAGAGATCCACCACCGCGAACCACCAGGACAGACAAGACCAGCTCATCAGGCTCCACAAAGTAGACAGGAACAGGGACCTCCTACTAGCAGGCACAGACACCCTCTCCTACCAATATGCTCATTCTGCACTTTACACCAACAAACAATAGAACAAAGCTACACCCCTCGATCAATTTCGACCTAGCTGCACATACACCTACACTACTCCTTGAACACCTCAATAGTCTGGTAGAACGCAGAGATACCCCACGAGACATTAGCCTAGCTGCACACACAATCTCTTACACAGGCCCCACGGCAGCCAGAATGAAGACTCAGAGACAAACTACCTTGCTGCACACATTCCACTGATCTCTCACAAACAACTGCACCGCTCCTAGCATTAGAATGCGGCCACCTCCAAACAAAGCACACTTTCTGAACACATACCGAGTGCACATTAGCACTATATCCTACACCGCACTCTCCACTGACCTGGACTACGGTCCCCAAGGGCGTTCAACCGACAACGCTTTGAGATCTTACCAATGATAGATAAGGCACTATACAAATACACAATTACACAACATAACACATATTTAGTGATAGCCCATTGGTTTTTGTTTCTAGTTGGAAATGTTGGCATCTTCAAGGCCCCATCCTTAGGGTAGAAGGCATTGATTTAAGGAGGGAGCACGATTCCTTCGTCTAACAGATCTCTGAGGGACAGATAGAGACCAACAGCTGGAAGAGCATGAAGTCTGAAGCCTGACTGCAATTAAGGAACAAACGACCAGGATGTCCAGTTTCCCTAATGGAGCAGTGTCCTGTAGGTGAATGTGTAGACTTTCCTGGACTAGGAAGTGCAGAGGTGGGCCCTCAGTACCCTAGGGACCCTGCACAGGAACCCTCACTAATGCTAAAGTTCAAGGGTATTAATCCTGCCATTGCTGTTGCTCAGCATAACAATATTTGCTTTTAAGACATCTTTGAGCCTGATGGCCAATTGCTGAACCGCCTTTAAGATGCAGACACTTCATATACCCGGCCCCCTTCTGTTGTATCTGTCCTCCTCAGATCAAGACTATAAGGGCCCTCTTGCCACATCAGGATGCCTGGACCAAACCCCCCACTTATTGCACAAGGTGATGTGCCAAGGAGCTTTCTTGATGCTATTGAATCTCCTTAAGGAGTGACTGTGTGAAGTAGGATCCCTATGCACAGCATCCATAGACCCCACCCAATGACCCTTACATTGGGCCTTAGAAACTGATTAGGAGGACCTGTATCACCACCTTATAAATAACATTTGAAAAGTACCTTTTACGTTTCATCTGTTCATGAATTGTTGCCTACATTTCTCCCTCCATAATAGCCACAGTGTACCGTGTGTATCTAGCCTGGATTATGTGGTAGGTTATCTTAGAATGTTGGGTTTTATTGGTTTCATTAGTAATCTGTGATTAAGTTAACTTATTTTTGGAGAACCTGGCTTGGACATTCCTTTTATCTTGGTATTTACCATACTATTGATTTATTTGTGTATAGGCGCGTTACAAATGCCATATCATATCATATCATATATTTGGATGATTCTGCTGCTAACTCACATCTCTACAGATCCTTCCTTGGTTCATGCTGCAAATATACATATAATGGGGGCACAGTTAACTTTGTATCTGTGTTACCTTTTACACTGACACAGCACTGAGGGCAGTTGTGGTACAAGTTCAGGCATAGCACATAGACGTATTTACTGTTCCTTGTACTTCTAGCCATTCTTGAATTTTGTCTCTAGTACCAAAGCTTCTCAAAGACACTGTAAGAGCGTCTCTAAAGATTCAATGGAGAAGATGATGAGTGAGTGTGAGGATTGCACTGCAGGCTGGTGAATTTTAAATTGGGGCTGGAGGAGCATACTTATTTTTTTGCACATTTGCCCAAACATGCGTGAGCAGCGAATAACAGAGAAAAGTATTGTCAGGGTTCGAAGTTTTTTTTTGGCTCAAGAACATCGCGCCTAGAAACACTTGTGTGCAGGCGCTTTATAAATGACTTATCATATCATCTCTTAAATAATGGGTTGAATTGGAACATTTTAAAGCACACTTTCCATACAATTGGGTTAAAAAAAACATACCATTTGCTATTGGTTTTGTGGGTGAACAGTCAAAAAGTTTCAGTAGATGCCAGGACAGAAACATTAGACAGGAGCATGTTACAACACTTTTTCATGTGTTCTGTGCCAAGGGAAAAATCATCAGGACTACCCCAAAAAAGTATGGCAGTGTTGTCCCGCTTTTAAGTTATTTTTGCCCAAAGCAGATCATGAGGCCTGTGAATAAAATATGGGACTGTTATTCCACTGTTATGCTGTCAGAACAATTTCCAGGAATATATGTCAGCATTGCAATGAAAACAATGTTTTCTTGCTGGCTGTAGCACTATGAAAAGCATATGTTTATAATTCCGTTCTAAATGCCGATGGTTAGATGCTGGGTAAACAAAATGCCAACTCATTATCAGCAGCACTCAGCATGCATCCTGACAGAAGTGCCAGAGGCACACAGTGTGTGGCTTAGGTGTGCACAGGCATCCATAAGACAGTGAGTGACATTTACTGTCACGTGGGACTACAAAACAGGAAACCTGTTGTGGATCAATCAGAATTAGAAAGATGGAGACAGTGAAACCACGGAAAGAAAACCCTGGGTCACCCCATATCATCCAGCACTAACACAACTGAATAGAACTGTTAAGGACCGGCAATCACTATTTAACAAAGATGAGGAACTGAGTGACATCTTCCAGGAACCCCCTATATCTGGGTGCCAAGAAGGCCCACTACCAGCTGCAACTTTTCAGAAGTATTCTTCCTTTTGTCATTTTCCCCAGAAGCACACTGTCACCAGAGCCCTGGGTCTCACTATGATGCACTACTGCAACAGCCTCTTTCTCAATCTGCCTTCCTCTACTCTCCGCCCTCTGCAACTAATCCAGAATAGCACTGAAAGACTTGTCCTTGTCCTTAAGCCCAGGGACCATATCTCTCCAGCCATGAAATCTCTCCACTGGCTCCCGGTGGCTGCCAGAATCAAGTTTAAAACCTTCTACATCGTCCACACGGCTTTCTGGGGCCGGGGCCCACACTACATCCAACTATCTCTTCCAAAACACCTTCCTTCTCGAGCCCTTCGATCAGCCATCTCTAACCCTCTGAGGATCAGACGCTTCTCCAGGCAGAGAGTGGGGGGCAAATCTATCTCCTCTGCAGGTGCCTCTCTCTGAAATGGCCTCCCTGCCCCTCTTAAACTTGAGCCGGACCACCTGAAATTCCAGAAGCAGCTCATGACCTTCCTTTTCGCCTCTGCTTTCTCTCTCTCTCTCTCACCTGAAGACCTACCTGTCTGCTGTGCTGACTGGTGGCCTGGCTATCCTCAGAGTCTCACTGGATAAAAGGCTCCTCCAGGACTAGTCGCCCCTGCACTACCTCCGGCCCTAGGTTGCACTTGGAGAAGCAAATAATTAAGAGACTGCCACGCAGAGCAAGTCAGGGAGATTCCAAGATAACAGAAAGGGGTCTGGAACCCACACTAAAGTGAAACAAGCCTACAGAAGACGTTGGGGAGATCCTGAGACAGCCAAGATGGTTCTGGAACCCACGTAAGAGAGGAGAACTGCAAGAAGCTAAAACAAGGGATCTGGGGCCCATTGCCAAAAAAAGAGACCTTTTCTGGAATTATAAGATCTACAATCAAGCCTGGCAGGATAGTGAACCAGACTTGACGCTACATTTTTGAGCTGGAAAAAGAACAGGAAAAGGGATTCCCCCCAATACTTAGTAACTGTGTTTTGTATACATTTGGAAGAGCACTTAAGATCAGGAACTTTTAAGTTAAAGAACTACTCATTGTTTTTTTTCATCAAGAACTGAACACATGAATCTATATCCAGACCGAGAGGAGCCTCCATCTGGATCAAGAAGACTCCCAGTTTTTCCTTCGTTAGTCTAGTGTGTAAGGGATGGAAATAGGTTTGGACACAGGGCAGTAGACATTTTACTTTACTGGACATCCTGAAAGAGTCCTTAGTATTTCTGTTGCGGTGGGGTAACCCATCATAGAAACAGGGCAAATTAGGTTTTTCCTTTTCTTTTTACTTTTATATAAATAAAAGACTTTCTCAACAAACATGCCACCATTGTGTCATACTCGTACTTCTGCACCCTTACAGAACTCTGCATGGCAAATATTGTTATAAATGACCATTTTACTGTATGCTCGAGAAACTATCCATATGTGCTGTCCACTTTCAATGTTATTAGATCCTTCCACTCCATGTATGAAACACTGCACTTTTCCTTTTACAGCACCCAGCATGGGCTTTGTAATGCTGCTAATATCACCTGTTGTGTAGAGTGTCTGTTCAAAGTTCTTGTTGCTCTCTAATAAACACAGAAATATAAATATAAATGTGATATCGGTTAATATATGGTTTTGAATCAGAAAATAAAGAGATGAGGTTCTTAAGGCAGGTTGGGTATAGTGAAAATAATGACTAGCAAGTTCTTGGATCATATATAGAAGTAGTCCTGGAACCTTATTTTACTGGCTGTATTTTACTGGAACCTTGAATTACTCGTATTTCAGTTGATTGGAACATATCAAAATGTGGTCAAACCTTTTAAGAAGGAATCCCTGAGGACAACCAGTGGGAGACTCACGCTTGCATGATTTATGAGGAAGGAAGCAGCAGATATTCACAGAGGTTCCCGATACACCAGCCTCTCCTCACCTGAGAGGAGGAGCAGAGAATCATTGCAGGAAGCTAATGCACGATTCATGCTAAAGTGATTTTTTAAAGGAGGAAGCAGCACAGATTCAGGGAGGCAGATGATACACCAGTCAGTGATGGAACGACTCACTGGGACAACATGACAGCACCCAGAGAGGCTGCAGAGAGGGGAAGATGTGCTGCATGTGATCTTTTTTCATCTGCACACAACACTTGCTGTGTGCATTGTGGATGCCAAGATTTAACATGGCCAACTGAAGGTATATTACATCTCACATTTCACACCACCCATCAAAGGTCACTCTGGATTTAATGCACCTAAACATGTACACACACATTGGTATGGCACCATGATGGTGAACATCTACTGAGACTAACAGAGGAGATTGCACTTTTAGTTCCTTCCACCATCTCAGAGGCAGACATTTGAGAGTTAAAGATCTTACCTACCAAAGATAGGGTAAGACAAAAACAAAGTGTAACTAAACAGTGAGGGGGATATTGAAAATACCAAGTCCCTTTCTCCACAGCCCCATCCACTGATAATCCATGCATTAATGATGGGGATGATGACATGGATGATGATAAAGACAAATATTATGATCCATCAGAGTGCAGGTGGGAATGTGTGTTGCTGCCAGAAAGCAGTGATACTAAGGAAGGAGAATGACACCACAGATACAGTGTAGAGTCTCCTTGAAAGCCCTGCCTGTCACAGCTCAAATATCTCATCACATCGTTATATGGCACCCAGAATCCCACAACCACTAATGCCAGCACCATCGTACCCAGATGAGCGGGCAACAGAAACTCAAAAGGTGTGCCAATACTTCACACAGAGCAAACAGCAACCACATTTTGTTATCTGCAAATATCTCTGGAAAACGGTGGACCGAGAGAAACCAAGGATCAACCTGGGTACCACATTGATGTGGTCCCATATGCTGTGGCATGTATGCACAGGCAGGGGAAGAAGACAACAGATTTGAAGGGTGTCCCTCTCCATTGAGTATCTGCTGGTTTTCTTTATTGACCCAGAACACTTTTCATCCAAATGTGTCCGAGAAGAAGGACTCCCAGCAAACATCATCATTTGTAAACACGGCAAATCTGCAGGGATCCCTTGCCATAATATTTACAACATCAATTGGAGAGAGAAAACAGGCCAGCAGAAGGAGCATCAACTAGCCCACATTTTGCCCAACTACACTGGCAATGTTGTCAAGTTCAACATGTATGGCATCAGCAGGCAGCACAGCACTGACACCTAGTGCAAGATATTTGAGCATTGCAGCCCCACCCTATGGTGAGGAGATGCTTTTAGAGACTCTCCTCAGTGACTTGGGAAAATCTTGAGTACATACAGTACATCAACAACAGGCAGCAAACCATCAGCTACAAGGATGCTTGATTCCTATCTACTGGATGCTTAACCTGTGGAAAAGCTCCAGAACCAGTACAATATTGGTACAGCAAGCAGTCCATCTTGCCAACAACACTTGTGCAACTTGCTGTTGACTCTCGAAGCCCCCTCCCAAGTGTGCAGTATGAGAGGTGTTACTGCAGCCTAACTTTGGTTCCTAACTGCAGGTGAAGCCTGGCAGTGCTGCAACAAGAACAATTGACGATTATGAAAAAGAAAAATCAATGTATTGCAGAAGTATCTGGATCAACATCTACCCATATTCAACAGACTTGGATGATGATGATGATTTGTTATCTGACACATGTGAGTCACTGAGGAGTTCAGCAGGGTTGTTGTGTGGCACTTGAGGCTGGGAACTGGATACCTTTAGTAGATATTGAGAGACCTAGAAAATGTGCTAGCTTACACATGCCATTTTCCTATTCCACCTATTGCTTTGACCACAAGCACAACGTGTCAAATGTTCTCGTGCTCACTGGCATCCCTTAAAGTTGTCATGCTCTCCCACAGATTGCAGATACACATTACATGTATTGGGCTCCCTCACAGAGAACAGCCACCCTCAAGTTCCCAATCTCTCTCAAAAGGATGCAGCCACCCCTTAATGCTCTCAGGCATTCTAAAATCATGCAGCCATCCCTTACATTTCTCAGGTACTCTCACAGGGCACAGTCACCCCTTACCTTTCTTGGGCTCTCCTACACGGTTCGGCCATCCTCTAAAGTTCACGGCTCTGTCAGGGCACAGCCACCTCTTCGAATTCCTGAACTCTTAGGGCACAGCCACCCCTTAAAGTTCTGTGGCTCTCTTACTGGGAACATTTACAGGGAACATTGTAAAGTTCAGGGGCCATCTCACAGGGCACACCCAGCTCATAAAAATCTCAACTTCTCTCACAATGCAGAGCCTGCACTTAAACTCTTTCAGATAGAGTGCAGCCACCCTTTAATGTTCAGAGGCTCTTTTTAAGGTCTTATTCAGCCATACAGTTTGTAGGTCTCCCTCACAGGTCACCCATCCTTTACATTTCCCAGGCTCTCAGAGGATGCAGTCAACCCTTAAAGTGCTCATTCTCCCTCTCAGGACACATCCTCCCATTGAAGTAGTTTGACTCACTTGCAGGGCACAGCCAACCCCTACATTAATCATGCCCTCTCCCACACCGCGGCCGCTCTTGGGCATGTGGAGTATCCGTGTGAGGCTATCGACTCCCCGTGACTGTTGCATTCTCCCCCTTTCACAGAGACCTATAGGAGGGAAGGACAATCCAGGTGCATGCACCTCTCCATGCTGGCCTCAACTTCCAAGTAGTTCCGCTCCCTCAGCTTACAGGCACCAGGAAATGGAGCCTAAGGCTGCCTGCCTGTCCCATCACCCGTTACCATGGTTTCTACCCAAATGGGGGCACTGCCATGAGCGTGCTGCTCCCAACTGCATGGCCATAGTCACAGCCCATTGTGTTGAGAATGATGATATTGCCTCCTCTGTCTGCTTGTTTAATGACAATCTATGTAGCATTGACTTAGGGATTCAATGCTTTCCTTTTTTAATTTCATTTTTTTTTTAAATTGAGATCGGTTTTTTTGTCTGTATTGAGAGATGGTATTTCTTTGGTCATCAATTATTTTTTTTTTAAAGTGTCTTTATGGTTTTCAGGAAACACCAAAGAACAAACTTGGATCTTAGCTCAACATTTTCATCATTACATGTTCGTCCTTTGTGCCATAGACTTGCATAATAGCCTGGCACACAAGGGGTTCATTGTTCTGCTAATTCCTCTAACATTGGCTCTTTACCTTCTTCCAACAACGTGAGTAATTTGTTATTTTTGAGGTTTTCGATGGAGTTTGCAGGGTTGAGACATTGATGTTAACTAGTTGGCAGACTATATTTCATTGCTATGAAAACAATTATTTAGTTTACGTGTCTGTGAAAAGGGGATAGATGAATGTAAACTTCCTGTACGTGGGTGAGGATCTGTGGGTGAGACGTGTCTTTGCTTAGAACTGGAAGTTCTTTTAACTGGTCACTTTAACACTAACTCGGCATTGCGGGTAAGACATCTCTTGCCTCTGTCTGAGTCTTGACCTGGTTGTCATTGCTTGACTCTGTGATTCCTTCTATATCTGCCTCCAGTGCCTCTTACACTGCATGTGTTGTTCTGATATCTTGTTTAATGGTTTATTAAAATGCAACTCTTTTTGGGATGTTGCTCCTGTTCCTTTTCCTATAGATCCTGTTTTCTGTTAAACATAGTTTTAATTGTTGTCAGACGGTGTGTGTACCAAATTCTAGATGGACAATCACTAATCATATCAACACAATATATCCACTGTTTTCCAACCGTCACATACAGTATTAAAATAAAGCTCACAACCCAATGGGAAGAGGTTTCACCTGTAGTAAGCATTGCTAGGAGCTATAAAACCAATTTGCAATAATTGTTGTACGATATTAAATATGTTTGATGTTTTGATGATTTTACTTGGTGACCGTCCACGCTCTTTCATACTTTTTGGTGCATGTCCTATGACTTGTAATGTTATGGTGTGTTGTGTTGCTGTGGTGTGCACTGCATACTGCTTGCTTTTGCATGGTCCCTTGGCACTCGGCAAGATGCAGCGCTGGAGAGAGATGTTGAAAATCACACTAGGGATATACAAGAACACAATGTGTAGCCTTTGCATTAAAGTCGTTTAATGTAGTCCAGTATCAAAAACCATGTTTGCAACCACCAGCAGGTACATTCCTGTACTTCTTCCCGGAGCCTCCAGCTGTGCACTAGATAGAGAGAGGCCAAGCATGACTCCCTATTACTATTGCCCAATCTCCATCACTCCCTTCCTGGGCAAGCTCCTGGAGAAACTGGCCATCTCCCAGCTTAACCTCCATGCTGAATCTGTTGGTAGTCTTCATGACCATCAATCTGGCTTCAGAGCTGTCAGAAGCACGAAAACTGCCCTCCTGAATACCCGTGAGGACCTGCTCTTGAACCTCGACTCCAACACTCCGTGTGTTCTCATTCTGCTCAATCTCTCTTCTGCCTTTGACACTGTCAACCATGCCATCCTGCTCAACCGTCTCCGTGATAACCTGGGTATCACTGGTCAGGCTCTGGCGTGGCTGACCTCTTTCCTTTCCAATCGACCCTCCCAGGTACAACTGGGGTCCTTCCTCTCTGACATCTTTTTCTCCACCTGTGGTGTCCCCCAGGGATCCAATCTCTCTCTCTGGCTGTTCAACCAGTATCTGGCACTCCTTGCCCACCGCATTGCCGCTCTCTGCCCCAATTTTCAGTGCTATGCGGACGATATCCAGCTCATTTTCAGGCTACCCTCGGCCTCCTCCTCTCCTTCCCTCATCTCTGATTGTCTGACCGCTATCCAGGAATGGTGTGCCGCCAATGACCTCTGTCTTAATGCCAGTAAGACTGAGATTCTACTCATCGGCACACCCACTCCCTCCTTCCCTGCAGCCCTCTGGCCAGCCTCTCTTGGCCCTCTTCCTGCTCTTACCTGCAAGGCAAAAACCCTTGGAGTCATCTTCGACTTCACACTCTCCTTCTCTCCTCATATATCTCACGTCTCTAAGAAGTCACACTACCAGCTGCACCTCCTCAGAGGTTTTCTTCCCTTCCTCTCCTTCCCCCAGAAGCTCACTGTCTCCCGAACCCTGGTTCTCTCGAAGCTGGACTACTGTAACAGCCTCTATCTTAATCTGCCTGCCTCCACTCTCCGCCCTCTGCAACTCATCCAGAACAGAACTGCGAGACTTGTCCTTGGCCTCAAGCCCAGACACTGTATCTCTCCAGGACTGAAATCTCTACACTGGCTCCCAGTGGCTGTGAGGATTAAGTTCAAAACCCTCTGCATTGTCCACAAAGCCTTCTGGGGCCTGGGGCCTAAATACCTTCAACTCTCTCTTCCTAAATATCTTCCTTCCCGAGCCCTTCGCTCATCCATCTCCAACTCCCTCAGGGTCAGCCGCTTCTCGAAGCAACGAGCTGGGGGTAGATCTCTCTCTGCGGCAGGGGCCTCCCTCTGGAACAGCCTTCCTGCCTCCCTGAAACTTGAGGAGAACCATCTCCGGTTCCGGAAGCACCTCAAAACCTTCCTCTTTGCTTCTGCTTTCTCTCTCCCTCTCCCCTGCTAAATTCTTCACTGAAACTGCACTGAATCTGCAACTGGGCCACTCTCACCGACCTCGGTCCTGGGCCCAGCCACTCTCCACTTGCACTGCCTCCCTGGCAACCCCTGCACTGCGGGACTGTCTCTGTATCCCTACAGCCCCCCCTTCCCAGCACTTGTGTTCACTTACCTTGCACTTGCCACCAGCTGGCCCTATTTATTTATTTATTTTTATTCTACTTACTTTGTACTGCACTTCCCCCCCTCCCCTTCCCCTTGCACTTTCTCCCTTCCCCCTACCCCTGCACTTGCACGATCTGAATGACACCTGGCCTAGTAGGATCGTCGTCTTGTCTCCCCTTTCTTCCCCACCGCCTCGTCGCGCCTTGAAACACTTGTGTATAGGCTTGTTACAAATGCCATATCATTTTATATCATTATTACTCAATTTAGCAATAATCCTGCATTCTGAGGGCTTCATTGGCCAGTAACGGCCGGGGATCCAAGTTTGATTGGGCCTTAACACCAGGCCCCGGTGCCATACCCGGTCCTGGGTGCAAATTGTTGCTGTTAGCACCCTAAGGCGAAACTTTGAGGTGCTAATAGCAAAAGGAAAACAGGCACGCTGCTTCTTTCCCAGTAACGGAAGAGGAGAGTCATGGTTGCCAAGGAAATGGATGGCTCCTCGTCCATTTCCTTGGCACAGTAGCAGGAAGCCGTGCCGGAGGAGCCCCCAAGGTAAGGATTGTTGGACTGAGAGCTTGGGGGGATGGGGTTGGAGTGGAGGAGCTGGATTGGGGGGCGGGAGGCAGGGGAGGAGAGAAAACGGCAGCGCCGGGGAAGATCAGGTGTGCAGGGCACTCAGGTTGCTCAGAACCCGGGCTTGCATCAGTAGAATCAGCCTGGGTTTGGAGCAACCTGATTGGATTCCGCATTTGCAAAGGGTGCTAATGATGGAAACGGCCTTACGATGAACGTGAAAAGGAAGCAAAGCTTTTCATCTATGCAAGTGACAGTGTTTGGGGCACTTTAAATAATGAACATGTAATGTAAATTGCACCAATTCACCAGTGTCTGAATGCACAAAATAACAGGTTTTGGCTATTGTGAATAGTCGACTTCTCAACATCAAGGTGGAAGGGTCAGTTAGCATGACATGGCTTCACATCCGAGCTCTCCAGTCTGCAGTCTGCCGACTTAACCCACTGAGCTATCTAGATCGCAGTTATTGATGGAATGATTGCCCCGACAGGAGTATTGCAGTCCTACCAATTATTATAATAATACAAATGCTCTCCTTAAAATGCACTTCTATCCAAATCGAGCTTTAGTCTGGTGAGACTCGTTGATAAACATATGGTCACCTTGGAAAGGATGAAAGGACATTTAAAGCGTTGGCCACTATCTTGCACTAAGCACTCTGCAGCAAGCGCTTTATACCACTGACTATTTAATCATATTAGCACTTCAAGGAAATAGTAACGCAATTCAGATCGTTCGTTTAGTAAATATCTGCCCACCCTGTCAACCATCAATTGCTTATATACATATAATATCAAGGTCATTTCATTAAGCTTACCATTTGCCACCCCCTCAATCACAAACAAGAAATGACAGGTGACCACTTACATATTTTAGGGCGAGCTGTACTTGGGGATGGCAGATGCCCCACGTTATAATCTCTGGACCTTCCCATGTGCCCCCAAACGACTGGTTCTATGTTCATTTTTCCACAATGTTTTTTATGTTTTTTTTAGCCGAAATTCTATTTTTTTAAACTCTGTGTTTTTTTGTGGGGGAGGGGGGGGGGGCTTCCCTGTTGTAATAGGTGGTATAACGCTCAATAGTTCACAGTTCACACACGACCCGCTGTGGATTCTCAGCTCAGGTGTAATCCCAGGCATCTTTACTGTACATGTCTACAGGTATACAGTTCCAGTTGCTTTCAGCTATAATACATGTAAGTAGACACTCAGTGCACCCACCAGCCATCCTCACATCCCCAGCTCAGGTCCCCAACTGACACACATGGAAGACGCAGCTACAGCAATCACCCAACATTCTCCTGAGCTGCCAATCATCACTCACCAACATTTTACCAGCATACATCAATGACCAGCAGGACAGGACAAGACTGAACATCCATTACAACATCCCCCTTCGTACACAAAGTCATACACCACAAGAAGCAACATGCACACCCCAGTCACTCCACAACATGCTTTCAGATGCACAGTCAATGACTTGCTATATCGCAACCAAACACCTTCCATCCGAGACTGTCACTCCCAGATACAGGGATACTACTGATGTAGTAGCAATCAACAAGTTGGTTATGCTTTGCCCAGATCTGCCAGTAAAACATGCCAAGCCATTCCCCTGTAACATAATGTACATGTCCCAATGGCCCCTGGGCCCCAGCCCCTCTCTCTCTCTCTCTCTCTCTCTCTCTCTCTCTCTGTCTCTCTCTCACACACACACACACACACACACACCCCTCCCCTCCACCTCCCCCACATTCATGCACACTCACCCATCTGGCATGCACCCATACAGCTTCTCACACTGCATTATCATGCAGAGTCTCGATCTCACCCATGTACACCTTTCACACTGTATTCTTTCATACGTGCACACTGACATAGACACCCCCTTGCATGTGTTCATGCTTACACACATTCATTTCTCGCACACATGCATACACACTGAAATGTTTTTTTTTCTTTCATGGCTGTTTCAGGGGCTGACTGGGCCATAAAATTGTCTCGGGCACCAAAGAAAAAGTGGGCCACAGTTGCAAATGTCTATTCATTCCGATTGTGACACTGTTTGAATAGTAACTAAGGTTTTTTTTTTTTTAATAAAGTGTGATGCAAATTGTGCAGTTTAAAGACTATTTATTCAGCAACACTGATCAAAACCACTAGCCGCATTGTCAATTAACTCATCAATTAACTCATCAAACTTGCCCAAATTGGCCCAAAAAGTGGCCCACTTTGACCCAAAAAAGTGGCCCACACCAGCATTTTGTGTTTTTGGTTCGGCCATGAGCCTATTGCCCTATAGGCCTGTCCGAGCCTTTCGCTCCAAACTCGAGGTGATGCTGCCTCCTCGGCTTCTATACAGGCCTCCCGGGTCTCATGCTTCACGCAGACAGGAACCAGGGAGCAGGGAGATCTTCCAGATTTCTCACATGCGCGGCAGAGTCAGAGTACCACACTGCCCGTGCTATTCTGCTTCTGACAGGGACTTATATGTAAATGCTCATGGCACTGCTGAGTGGGCGTTTACAGACTTTGGATGGGCCTTGCCCGCTCAAGCCCTACCATGTTTGCCCCCCTGCTTGCATTTCATGGAAAAGAGTGTGCCATATATGGCCTGAGGCTGTGCAGTTACTGGCCAATTTGGTCGGAGTAGAGAGGACAAAGTTGCAGACCAAGGAAAGTCCCAAACCCCATAAGAACCAGCTGAAAAAAGCTGACCCCGGAGCTGCCTTTAATTGGCCATTTCCACATGCATCCCATTTGGCTTCAAAGATTCACTGATGTGCTATTTAGACAAGAAAATAAAGGTGTTATTGAAAAAAATAGCACATTGTGGCCTTTGATGCTGACATTGGTCTCTGATGACTACATCTAGAGGGCAACACTTACATGTATTTATTTATTTATTTATTGCATTTGGTTATACGCCCAAAGCTGGGGGGTATCACGGCATAGGTTACAAGAACACTTTCATACTTGTTGGTTATAAAAAGGCTTACAAGATTATTGGTTACATGAAAATACTTAGAGCTGGTTACAGAGAAAGTTACTAAAAGAATGATTCCAGGGTACTAGTTTACATGGTAGAGAGAATTTAAACCTAGGTAAAGTAGACATTTGACAGAAATATACAGAGGTTCAGGGCTGAAGACCAGTAAGATAGGCAGATGTTACATATAGTGCCTGCCCTAAAGCTAAAATATGTTAAAGAGCCAGGTTTTTAGTAGTTTCTTGAATTGTAGTACATATAGTGACGTACAAGACATGTGATGGCCATGTGATGGCATTATGGGGCATTTGAGTCTATACTTGGCATATAGCAGTTAAAATCCTTTCGGCACCATTACATGTGTGCCGGTCCGGGGAAAATGTGGTAATTCTGGCTATTGCATTTTTTCCAGACCAGCACACTTAAGACCGGTACACTATAAGTGTGCCGGTGGGGGCCATAGTGTTAAACGAAAATCATATAGTGCCTCCTTTTGATTAATATTGGCCTAAGCCTAGTTGTTCTATGGAGAAAACCGTGTTGCAAAGTTCTGATTTTGGATCGTCTTCACCGCCATTTTAGAGTCATCTGCCATTTTGATTTCTGTTCATATGATTCTCTGTTCTAAAATGGTGGACTGTGTTTTTAACTTGCAACCAAGCCTCCCGTCCTTTGAGTTCTGTTAATGTTTAGGTTGTCTGAGAGCCGACTGTTTAGACTGAGTAAAGAGATCTTTTTCTCCATATGAATTGCCGTCTGAGTATTATCCGCGCACATAAGATTCATCCCTGTGTAAACGTTGAGACAATACAAAGTAAATCTCAAGCGTGGACTTAGGCCAAACTATATTGTGAAGGGATATAGGCTAAGGCTTACCACAGGATCCAAGAATATACATCACCATTGTGACTTGATGGAAATGCAAATTCATGTAATCCGTCTGCATATTATTTTGTAAGCTGTATGTGAACTAGGCACAAACTCTAGAATGTAGAGGGGCTGGACAATATTTCTGAGAATTGTATAAAAGTATGAATGTCTAGATGTCCAGCACTCTCCCTCCTATCTTTGATGGGCTGGTACTCATTGTGGGGTGTTGAGAGCCAGATAGCTATCTGTTTCTATGTTTCTTTGTAAACTGAGCAGAATAAAAGCTCTGTGACTCTTTATAGACCGTGTTTGGTGTATTTCCTTTGTGGTACTCAGCCTCGGAATTTCCTTTGCTGTTACAATAGATCTCCCGGCAGGCCTGATCTGCCAGTAGATCAGGCCACTGCCAGCGAAGTGATGCTTGGATATCAGGTGGTGGAGACGATAAGGGCAGTTTTCTGGTATCCGAAACCGGCAAACTCTTAAAGAGGGCCATTGACTTGTTTTTCATGGTGATTAGAATAGGGGTGATTTATGGAGATTAATTGCATGAAGGGTTGGCAGGCATGGACATTAAATTAATCTTTTACTAATATATTACCCTTTCAGGGGTCAAGTCCTAAAAATTCAAGTAGGGGGACTCATCAACAAATGCAATGGGATGTGATGTCATCAGAAATTTGCATTTCATGGTGGAATATGCACATTTCATTCAATTGCCTTTGCACAACCAAGCAAATTGTGCAGGGCAAATGGCATTTGCCTTTCATAAAATCAACACACACACACAACCAAGAGAGGATATTTTCTTCTAATATTGTTTGTATGTTTTCCCTGGGACTTGCAGTACCAAAAAGGGACATTTCACCTTTAGTTGTTTGTTATTTCTCTTCAAGTTATACAGTGCAGTGGGGAAGTGTCCGGCCTACAAACCTCACAACTGTGGTTTGATCCCCGGCTTTAATTCATGAATTCAAAGAGGACATTCAATGTTTCTCATTTTAGCTGGGGGAACTGAGTCCACCCTCTTAATAAAGTGGGTGGATTCCGTCCCCTGCGTGCACCCTCGACTTGAGCCCTGCCCTTCATGCCGGATTCCAGCTTCTAAGAACAGGAGCTTGTTTCAAGCATGTGCCGCTCAGCATTGTCTTGTTTCAAAACCCTGGGCCCCCCTGGCGTCTGGCGTATGTTACCTCTGCATGCATTACATCTAAAGAAGCTGAGAGAAGAAGCTCGAACCGCAGAATCAGTAGCGTTTTAATGCAGCAGCAGAATGTGGTGTGTGTCACAGGTCTTGTTGCCCTGGGGCTCCATCGGAATGTTGCCAAACGTCGAGTGATTCTTCCTGGGAGGTCCCTCATCAGAGTGACTACACACATGTATCAGCACATTAACATTCACTGCTTAGAACCAGAGGCGTCATCACGACCAGGCGGTGTTGCAAGGAGATCCCAGACACACATCCCTGCAATTTTTCTGCCATTAGGAAAGTAATTGGAGAGAGCACTGACGGCCTTTGCAGGACGTTGAGCAAAATGCTGCCCAGGAGAAGACACGTTCATCTTCGTGCGAGAGAACAGGAGCTGATCCCAATAGACCGCGCACTCCTACGTGGAAAAATTGAGGCGGAATTTGCAAGGCAGATGTGCACTTGCACTACATTGGATAACTCATTCCTGCACCGTTCAGCCCTGCCCCCACATCCAAAACCGGAGATGCAAATGTGCGTTGGCTCTTCTTTGCATTTCTGGTGTTCGATTGTTGCTCCATCAGCCATACATGCCTGTATCTGTCTGAACGTTTACTAGACAACTTCTATACAAAATGTGAAGAAGTAAATAAAATAAAAGTTGGGGATGTAAAACTCAATAACAAAAAAGGATACAGGAAATAAATTGGTAAAATACACAGTTCACAAAGCTAGGATCAAAGAAAACAAAGATATCATCACTATATAAAAAGAAAAAAGTAGATGAAAGCAAAAATAAAAATCCTTTTGGTAAGGATCATTAAGGTTTGATGCATGTGAGGAAGGTGGTATGGAGATGGGTTTAGACATATGGGGTACGTCTGTTCTAAAAGATCACCCTCACAATTAGAAATAGGTAAGTGCAAAAGAAAGGGCGCATTAGTTGCTCTAAGGTTTCTGGAGGTTTCTCACCACACAATTACATCAATAAGAAAGCATGGTTAAATCACAGCCCAGACATGTGTACAGAATTTCCTTTCTTTAAAAAAAATAAGAAACATAAGAAATGCAGTTATTTGAATTTACGTTATTTAAAATTGCCTGCTTTTTACTAGTGATATTCCTTTAAATGTAAAGTTAGTTCACTACCTCTTCATTTGTATCTCTTCATTTTTAATCTGTGGTAATTAAAATACTCCAGCCTTATTTTCAGCAGGGGCCGAGTAAACGTCATGAGCAAAGCAAGGGGCTTTGTGCAGCTCTGGAACCGTAATAACCCATTAGCACCTGTGTAATATACCCGGGTGCTAAGTCAGGAACAATGTAAAAATAAATAACAAATGAATGGACTGCAAACGAGAGGTGATCGGAGCATTGTCAGCTTTCACAGACCAGCAACATTCAGTACAAAGATGGCCGCTGAAGAAAAGGAAAAGGGGGCCTTTCTCCATAGACATATTCCCCTTTACATTTTCAGTGTGATGTGTCAGGAGGCGGTTCATGTGGAGAGGCAAGGGGAAGCAGGAAGAGGGAGGATTAGGATGAAAGTGGACCATGAAGCACTACCATTGGCAAACACTGTGCAGACATGAGGTAAGAAACCGGGAGGTGAAGCAACATTTGGATTCGGCTAGATTCTCCAGAGCAAAATCAGTCCTTATTGCTTGGGTTGCAAGTTGTCTAATGGGTGGAGCCACACCAACCGTGTACCAATTTAGCAATATTAGATGGACAGGGGGATCATTACCTTGCCTTAACGAAGCCCATGGCATTTCCTGGCCTGGTAATGCCTCCCCTGCCTGTGTAATATTTCTATTAGTACCCCAGAATGTTGCAGGGGTTATTAACGTTTGTTTTGCTCCAGTTGGGAAACAGAGTAGTAACCATTTCACGACTAAAGAAAAACATGTCTGCAATGGATCAGGGAGAAGGGACAACACGTAGTCCCTTTTCCCTTTCCATGGCGGGCATGAAAAAGAATTTATAAAAGAAAACAATTAAAAAACGAAGGAACTTTGCGAGAGGTGGTGTGAATCGGGAGCAGATAAGTCATGTTGGGCCTGGAAACGACTCGGCAAGGGCCAATGAGCTTGCTTGTTACAAGCTCATTGTCCCTCGCTGGGTACTAATATTAATTACAAACAATATGGGCCTCATTACGACCCAGGCGGTAAGTTACCACCTGGGTCGTACCCTTACCACCATGGTGTAAACTATGTTTACACCATGGTGGAAGGTGGATTTACCACCCCATTCCAAGGTGAGTGGGGCGGTAAATCCCCATTTCCCGTTTACCCTTCCCCATTCCCATTTTTGCCCCATAGGGCATAATGGGAGTGGGGAAGGCGCTAATTACGCCACCGTAAATAACGGTGGCGTAATTAGCACCATGGTCCTGTAGCGCCATGGATTTTAACACCTGCAAAAAGCAGGCGTTAAACTCACCATGGCGCAAAGGGACCTCAGAATCAGGCGTTACGGGTCGGCGCCGTTTACAGCGCCGTTAACCCCTTAACGCCTGACTCGTAATGAGGCTATATGTCTTGTATGAAGAGATGGTGGCAAACCCTGGGTGACGAGAGCTGTTGGCAAACACGCCGAGCATGGGTTCCAGATCATAAAGGTTGAGCTGCGTGCCCTGAAGTTGATGAAAAACGAAGCTGGTATCCAAGGACAATACTGGTTTGACATTGGCTTTCAGTGGGTCCCATCCTGGCTAGAAGCCATTGTGAATATGCTGGTACCTGTCATCGTTTTCATCCTGGTTTGTTTCTGCACGTGCCAAATGGGACTCCGATGTTGTTCCAAAGTAGTGTCTAATAGCGCAATGAAGATGGTTTCAATAGGTGTTTCAAAAGTACCTCATAATACAAAAGAGAAATAAATACAAACTGGCCATCCCCCAAATGTTCTCTACTATGGATATGAAGGAGATTGCTTATACCACACCATGATTGACCAACACCCTGACCCTGAAAATTATGAAGGATAGATTTTGCTGCGGATCGGGGATGTATCCACATGCCATGCACTCCCGAAGAATATGCGCAAACGCATTATGGAAGGATGCCACTGATGTATCTTAATAAGGTGCCATGGTTGCAGTGGGACAGTGTGGCATAGAATATTCTGGTATCTGATACTAGGTAGAAAGGGCATGAAATGTGTGGGATGGTGTTGATGAAGCCATATTTGAAATAGGTGGAGGTGCAGGTGACACCCATGGTCACACCTAACAAATGGCCTCATTACAAGATTGGTGATATTATGGTGGTAAATCTGCAGGAATACCACTAAATGGAAGTTCCTTTACCACCACTTGTTCCGGGTGAATTTCCACCAGTAGCAATTCTGCCAATTTTGCTGCTTTTGGGTGGTAAGCCTGCAGAATTTAGCAATGAGGATTTTCCTATGCCTAACCAAAGTTGTAGTATGGCAGTGCAGTACACTGGTGCGGTAATGAAGCCATTTAACACTGCATTATTGACGTTTTTTTCCCACACGGCTGTACTTGTAATGTGGCCCATAGTGCTTACTTTTCTAAGTAAATTGATTCAGAAAGCAGGTTACCCATCTCAGATTATAACTAACAATGGGCTGCAGTTGGTTTTACATAGAGCAGAGCATTTCCTGAGGGAAAACAGAATATGAAATGCCAACATGTCTTTGTATTTGTATTTGTATTTTGTTTATTTATAATGCGCAAACCATAAGGCCGGGGGCATCAGAGCGCAATTTGTACAAAGTTGCATAAAAAAATACAGACAATAAAATTACATTACAAAATTTACAGTAACAGCATATTAAACCATCTTTCTAATTACATATATTACAAAGATTACAGAGCCACTAGGAATAAACAGAGGTTATACCCTAGGGAGTACAATAACAATGTTGAAAGAATCTTCAGCTCTGATACTGGCAGGGAGGGTGCTCCATAGTTTAGAGGCTAGGACAGGGAAGCTGGTGCCCCCCGCTTTTTGAAGCTTAAACCTGGGGATCGATAGACAATGAGTCTGGGCAGTTCTTAGTGGTCGGGCGGTACAGTGGCAAGATAACCGACTACAGAGATAGATCGGGGCTTTGTTGGCCAGGCATTTGTGCGTTAGGGCAAGTGTTTTTTAGGAGATTCTCTGTTTGACAGGTAACCACTTTAAGTTGGTTCTGGCTTCTCAAATGTGGTGGTTGCGGGGGATGTTCAAGGCTGCTCGAATGGCATTATTCTGGGTAGTTTGGAGTTTGCTCAAGTTCTCTTGGCTGGTACCTAAGTAAAGAGCACTGCAATAATCCATTTTTGCCATAATGAGGGTTCTAGCTAGTGTGACACTGTTGGGGGTGGTAAGAAACGGTCTGCAGGCTGCAATAAGTTTGCACGTGTAAGCAGAGGCAGACCTAACTGCGTTTTTTGTCTGGATAAGGATAGGGTGGAGTCAAGGTAAAAGCTTAACGTTTTGGTGTCTTTTGAGACTCGTATGGTATTACTGTCTATGGTGAATGACTGATAGGACGGCTCCAGTTTGCTCAGGCGTTGTGCGGTACCCAGGATAAGGAGCTCAGTCTTATCGTCATTTAGACATAGCTGGTGTGGGGCCATCCAGGCTTCGATGACCAGATAGACTCCAATGATGGCCTTGGTGTCAGCTAGATAATTACCTGAGATGGGTATGAGTATCTGGGTGTCATCCGGCAAAGGATCTGGTGGTTGACCAAATCAAATGCGGAGGAGAGGTCGAGGAGTAATAGCATTGCTAATTTGCCCTTGTCCTTCAATATTTCGATCTGGGTTTTTAGGTCTATTAGAGCAGTTTCGGTCCTGTGTCTGGGCCAAAATCCGGATTGTCGTAGACCTAGCAGATTGTTGGATTCCAGGTAGTTTTGGATCTGAATGTAAGATGCGCGGTCCAGTATCTTAAGCAAAAACGGTACTGTAGTGACCGGTCGGAAGTTGGTAGGTATACTTGGGTCAAGGGAAGGTTTTTTGAGTAATGGGATCACCCATGCTTCTTAAAATCACCCGGGGAAGAATTGTAGTGTTGAGCGCTTGAATGGTCATGGAGGGTGTTAGGATTACTGTGGAGCACGATAGAACATGGGATGCGAGAGAGTAGCAGGATTTACAATTATGCCACATTTTACAACTGTGTCATTTCCATTTAAGGTATCGGGGGGAGGGAGGGCGACAACCCATACCAGAGTGTGCCCAGCAATGACGATGAGGGCAAGAATCAACAAGGAAGTTTCACATTTCCTTTTATTCGGACTTTTTTCCGCTGGTGTGCCTTTTTAAAATCTTTTTCTATCTCTTGCTCCACATGGGATAGTGGGGGAAGAGAGGGGCCTCCCATGTTCCCCCTTGCCTTCCCACTTCCTCCCCTTGTACCATTACCCACAAACCCCATGCACAGTTTGTGGCAGGAATTAAAATGCCAGTAATTGTGTATTGGGGCTTTTACGGTCCATCGTAATACTGTGATACATTATCACACTCTGATGGTCATATTACAAGCAACATGTAAAGATACAATTCTCTGCAGCTCCATACTGAGGAGTACATGGACTACGGCATCTGTAGGTACCATACCATCTCCCATCTATCATGGATCCTAGTCATCAAGCAAGCAGAGGAAATTAGGCATTTGCAGTGCGTCATTATTTTACCATTCCCGGTTTGTATAAAGGAACGGTATCTGTGCCACCTTAATAAACCGTGACGAATTCTTATGGCAAGGCTGTGTGTTTTATCTGTAAGCATCACTTCCTGAAAGCCGGATTACACTGGAACCCACAGGTGGCTTTAATTCCCCCCGATTTCATGTGACCTCTGTGTTTCCGGGATGCTGGGGTTTTCTTTGAGAAATGCAGTGATTACTCAACAACCTGTTTAATTTGCTTACTTATCTTTGTTTTTGTTCCTGTCCGTGCCTGACTGGCAGGGCTAATCGATTGGACGGCCTTATTTTTAGGAAGGCCTCCGTGCCTGCAACACTCCTTCAGCTTATGATTATGTAAAATGGCGTCGGTTTGCTTCACTTTGATCGCTCCTACTTTGATTTGAAACATTCCATGTTTTAGGAATACTCCAGGCGTGTCCAGTGCACCTGGAACCCTGCACTTTGGGCCCAAAATCCATAAGTGCCAACTGATCCCTTGTCAAGAGTGGCACCGTCAGCCAGGACGAGTTCCTTCGGCAACAGCACCTGTGTTGCAGGAATTGTCGTCCAGGCTCAAAATAGCAAAGGCAAGAAGTGCAAAGTGAAGAGTCGAATGCGTTGTTCGCTTAAAACACCAGGACTGGTAAAGGGGCTCCTGATAAGATATGATTGGTTATTTATAAAGCGCTTAATACCCAGAGGTTTCTAAGCGCGGACCTGTGTTGCTTCGTGTCGTCTTGCTTCCAAGGCGAGCACGTTGCCTCTGAGATATCCTCCCGAGACAAAAAAACAGATGTACAGCTAACCCTCCTGCCAGAAGCTGAAAACCTTACTTTCCAAACTATTTCTAAGCAGTTGCTAACCTCTTACACCTCAGGTTGATAGGCCTTGATTTGGTTATACGTTGATTCCTCGAAGCCCGATTTCATCGTAACCCAGTTGCCCGTGTCTGATGTTGACGCTGAGGGGAATCATGTTTACTGTTTTGGTCCCTTCCCTACAGTTCCCTGTGGGGGGGACAACCCAGCAACACCGGTTCCCTCCCTACCACCCCCGACCACGGAACTCCTATTCCCCTGACACACCCTCATTCCTGACAACATGCATGTGCACATGTAGACCCCATGCACGCAATTACAGACCCCTTACCCCTACCCCTCCGCAAACCCCCTCCTTACCTGTCTGCTGCCTCTTCCTGATGGCGCTGAGTGCAGTAAATGCATGCACTGTTCCTCGAATGGCTGCTGTTCTTTGAAAGCGCTCTGTCAGGGAATTGTTTTCAACCAACTAAGCAAGAACACTTGATTCTCCCTCCCCCAACGAAATAACCATTGTTTCTCAATGAAAATCCCCTAGATGTATTTTTCTGACGTATCCACGGTTGGCTACACTGCCCCCCTACAAAAGAAATTAAAGGGGTGGAGCAAAATTAAAAGTGAAATTGTTTAAAAAATAAATATATATATATATATATTATATATATATTTAGTGAGCAAACTTTGTTAAAGGGATGTTATGTTTAAGCTGCACTAATAAAAAGTTATGAAATTCAGTGAAAAAACTTTGGTAAAGGGACGTTATGGTTACAAGTATAAAACCCCAGAAATTTGCCAATTATGGTAAACTAAGCAACCATAACTTGCGCCACCACTCTGCACTGGTAAGACTAACACCCAGGACATAAAAGATGACATCACAAATGTTCCCATGAGCCATCTCCACCAACACCACCACCACCAGCTGCATGGCCACGGCAATGGAAAAAGCACAATGATGCAGAAAATAATCAAGAGGACCAGAAAGATGAGATGCCTACCTCCAGCACCCAGAGAGAATCATGGGTATGGCGATTTGTGTACCGAACATTAGCCTACCAAGGTCAAATGCATTGAATGCAACATACTGAGTCGTGGACAACCTGGGCAGTACTCCTATGGAACCAACTCCATGCGATGCCACACCAAATCCAACCACCGGGATGCTCTCAGAAAGTCTGTTCCTTTCTCAGGAAGAAGTATGCTGTCTTCCTCTATCTCATCTTCCTCAACAGCTACAGACACCACACAGGCCACTCCTATGGGGTAGAAGATCTCACCAGCTACCTTGCAAGCCATAAAAGAGGCTGTTGATTCATATCTTTCCAAGACAACAGCACTCTGTATATCCTGCAACACACCACTCAGCAGGGGGATCAGTTCAAAGTTATTTTGAGGCTGTAATCAAAGAGCATAAGATACACTGCCCCCTACCTTTCATTTAACCCATGCCCAACATCTTGCCCTATTCACCTGCCCCTCCTTATCTGTGGCTGGTGCCATTTCCCTCACTTCCCTCCCGCACCTTACTTTCCGGCCTCTTCTGCAAAAAAAAAAAAAAAGAAAATACTAAATCAAAAAATACCAACAAAACAAAAGGTTCCTTTAGGAACCAACTTTCACAGTTAAAAAAGAAGAACTAAAACAAAGAGTCTTATTGACTCCATCTACTTTACATTTCTGAGTAAAGTAGTTAGACTCAATAAGATTCTCCAACATTTGGAACATGCTAATGGATATAATGGACAATTGTATACTAGAGAAAAAGATAAAAGGACAGAAACAATTTTCTGCCCCAAACACTTTTCTCTAGCATACAATAAACACTATAATCCATGGACCTTCACAACTTTCCACGGCTCCACAGTCCCCTTTCCAGGCTATGCATCATTAAAAAACTGGGATGGCATGTGCACACCTTCGTACAGGACAACCTGTCCACCCATTTTACATTTAGATTTGTAACATTCCCTAATTGCCTGCTTCCAGTCACACATCCATCCACCAATCACTTCCAATCACTTCCAAAAACTCAACATATAACCTATCAACGTATTAAACTTCCACACACCAACTGGCACTTTAGAATGTTCTACAAATCCTTTGTGTCTGCATTTCCCTTACTCATGCAATGCAAATTTACACAGTGCTCCTATAAATGCACAGATGCATAGTGCAGTGAGAGAAGTGCATAAATAGAAGGGGCAGTACAGATGAATAAACGCTAATGGGGTCCCAGGAGGGAAGTACCAAGGGATGCCAAAGTAGGAGGCCACTGGCTAACTGCTGGGGTTAGAGGAGTCCCAAGGGTAGAGTGTATCTAAACGGTAACAGCCATTTAGCAAAGTTAATTCTATCAATGTAATAGGTTTTAATAAGTGAAAACGTTTCATGATGTTACATCACTGTATATGTTATTAATAATTCCTCTTTCAACATATCTCAAAGAACTATATAAATTCTATAACAAGCATTTGTTGCAACGCATACTTGTGTGCCATTATCAGCAGTGCATGCTGTAGATGCAAGCCATTGTTGAATTGCCAAGGGCATAAGGCTCGGCCATCACCCCAGCCCCACCAAACTAACCCCATTACTCGCTACACCTACCCTGCTTCCTTGCTCACTGTCCACTATACCCGAACAATGGGACCAATGGCCAATGCTCATGGCTTGCAGCCATGACCAGTATCCAAAATTCAAGGGGCATGAGCTTTGGCCATGCCGCATAACCCAGTACGCAAACCAGAGTACACATTTCTCCTTGCTGAGGGCCAGGCTCATTGCCCAGCACCAACGTTATATCACTGTGTTGTGCACTTACATTTTGACACTTTCAACAACAAAAAAAACACAGGATAGATTTGCAAAACCATGCTTTGAAGTTCTTGCTGACGCTCCTCGTTGTTAGGAAAGATTTCTTAATTGTGGGTAATTTTCCTTCCATGTGGCAACCCCTAAAGTTTTTGCTGTTGTTTTCACCATGATCTAGACTTTGCCAGAAAAGTGCAGCCTTCTGCCGCACTCCTCTGGGCTTTCGCTCCATTCTTACGGGGAAACTGACATGCCCTTAAAACAGTCAGTACCGGGAAACGCTGTTTTCCGTAGTTTCTTTATCATGTTGCAGCTTTCGTGCAACATGACACATGAGAGCACTGTAAGCTAAGTTACTGCTCTCTTGGGTCTCTAGCCTTCTACAGGCCCTAGATACTCTGTTTGGATTGTAACTGATCGGTGCAAGTGAATCACGGACGGGAATGGTGGCAGCGATCGTTTCTTGTATTTTGAGCTCCTTTTGGCGTTTTAAGCGCGTTTCTCGCTCTTAGCCCAAAATGGTGGCCTGGCTCCCAAAATGGCCAGACCACGAGGCTCCTTTGTCCTGTCCGCTGACCGTCTTGCCCCCTCCACCTTCCCCAGGTCGAGCCGACCCGGGGCCTTCCTTATTTGGGCATGTACTTTCCCGCGAAACACAGATGCTTTTGCGGGCTTCTACAGGCCTTGTGTGTGCCTCCAGGATGTGGGCTGGGATGTCTGGTCCCAATACACATCCTGGGTGCCAGAGAGTCTAGTGTGGTGTGAATGCCTGGGACCACCGTGGTCCGTGATAGGTCCACGTATGGTGTGAGTGTTTTATGAGCGGATCTCCCGTTGGGTCCCCTCTGTTTTGGCGCAAAGGGAACCGTGGATAAGAGGGGGCTGGAAATGCCACTACCATGTCGATCTCCTGAGTTCTCACGAACAAAGGAATACAGGAGCCAAGTATCCTGCAACCACGAGGCTGAACCGAGGAATCGCTGGTGACCCGCTGAAGGACTGCTCCTCTGCACTGCTGTCGCCTTGTGAAACCCTTTCTACCTCTGATCGAACCAGAAGGCCTGTACTGGTACTTCGACCCTTGGAATAGCGGGGACAGCTATTCTCGGCATCTTCACCATCTCCTGCACGTAAGCCTTCGGAAGTGTCTCTGGGCCATCCAGCAAACTGACCAGCCTACCCAGGAGTCTTGCTCTGTAACCGCCGCCAGGTTGTGTTGTATTTCGAGTCCTTGTCACTCTCACACGATTCGTACACTTGGCATTCCCAGGTCTGAAGTGAGTAGTGTACATTTGGCTGAGATACACACAGCAGCTCCATTGCCCTGCTGTGGTAACAAACTTCGTTTGGGACATCTTTAACTTAACTCTGCTGCAGCAGAATCTACACAACAACGAGACTTCCCCAGCTCCCCTGAACCTGCCAGCACTGAAACTGACGTGGAGAAGCCTGGGTCTGCTTGCATCGGGGACCGGTGAGTAGCATAGCTAGGAACTGGTCGGCCTCCTGCTGGAGCCCATAGCTTTTCCCCGCTGTGTCAAACAGCACGCCTTTCCGTACTCACGCTCTGCTTCTGCCCACAGTGGAGGCTGCGCTTGAGTCGCAGAACTCTGTTCTTCTTCATTTGTGCACCGAACTGAACTGCCTGATTCCCTCGAAGAGACTCCCCTTTTTGCCCGTTGGCACCAGCGTGTGCAGGTACTTTTGAGCACAAGCCTCCACTCTTCGTAGGGCTTGGACTTCCTTTTAGTTAGGTGCCTCTGAAGGTGGACTGGGTCTAATCATTATTTCGCACTGCCTGTTTTCCTTCCCTTCTAGGTGGACTACACATTTTGTGCATCTAACGCTTTAGACTCGTTTGTATTTGTATATATATTGTATCGGTTTGGTATGTGTTGGTTTACTAGAGTTTTATTGTGATTGCTCGCTACGGTAATTGTTGCAAAGGCCTTGGAATAAATGTGTATATATTTTTAATATAACACCTGTTTGGAGTAGTTTGTAAGTGTCCTTGCTTTGTGTGCTCATTGCGGGCTTTCAGTCACCCTCACCCCTCTTGAGACCTAGTCTTGACCGCCGCAATCGCTACCCTGATTGGTCTGGCTTGTCCAGAGGTTACCCTGTTCCAAGTAATTAGGTTGGCCTTCTGAACTTCTGCGCCGCCAGGACAGAGTTTCGAAATCCGTCTTAACAAATTGGTGTACAGCGGTGGGATACGACTGAAGGTATCCAGTGTTGCACACGAACTAAGGCATTTCAAGTTATTCCTACCAGGACACGTAGTGAATTGTCATAGTATAACTTTAAAACGGCGATAGTCCTATCTAACAGTATGGAAGCAAATACCTTGTTAACTTTAAATGCTTCCAAATCCGAAACATTGAAAAAGATGTGTGCGGAGAGAGGTGTTTCCTCTCAAGGCACCAAATTGGATATGATCCAAAGAATCGTGGCGTGGCAAGAAGCGCAGCTTGACGCTATAACTTCTGAGGACAGTGTGGAAGGAGGTGGGGCTGCTCTCACTGGTAGAACCGACGGTTCTGCTGCTGCACTGATCCACTGCGACCACGAGGACAGGGAGGATGAGATGTCTGGTGTTTCCTCTGCCAGTGTTGATGGGGAGGCTATGCTTGAATTCAAGAAGCAAGAGCTGCAGTTTAGGCAGAAGGAGCTTGAGTTCAGCATAGCCAAACTACAAATCGATCAGGCAGAAAAACAGAAAGACAGGGATCACCAGTTGGAACTGGCCAAGCTTCAGGTTGCAAATGGGTCCAAGGGTTCTGGACATGGGTCTGGGGCCTCCTCTCATCTACGGTTTCCAAAAGATCTGCTCAGTGTGTACGAGGAAAGGAATGACATTATGGACTGGCTGAATACGTTTGAGTATGCATGTAAAGTTCAAGAAGTTGACAATGCTGATAAGATTGCCTGGTTACTCAGCAGACTGCCCCATTCTGGCTGTAATGCCATTATGGAAATGTCGAAGGCTGAGCAAGCTGATTTCGCAATGTTAAAGCAAACTCTCATTTTAAAGTTTAGAAAGACTCCGGCCCAATATTTAAAACGATTCCGAAAGTACAAGAAAAAGGAAGGCGGTACTTGGGTATCTTATGTCACTGAATCCTTAAAAAACTTGACTGGCTGGGTCGAAGGTTATAAGGTTTCTACCTTTGAAGGCATGATAAATCTTGTCATGCTGGAACACATTTTTGCATCTTCTTCCCCGAAGCTTAAGCAGCATTTGGCCGATTCGAAGGAGATAGATCCTAAGAAGCTGGCCATTGCAGCAGACTTATGGGTGTCACGTTGAGTGTCCCATAAGGACAAAACTCATCCTGGTAAGCAGGAGGAAGGGAAAAAGTCCAAAGATAAGGAGGGTGGAGAATCTGATAAATCTTCTTCTCAAAAGGGCCACAAAAAGAAAAATAAGGGTAAGACACAAGATAACTCACAGGGTAGTGGAGGTCAGCTTCCGAAACAGAACTCTGGTTACAATAAGCCTCCCTATGTAAACAGACCCAATGGATCTTGTTTTGCTTGTGGAGCAACTGACCACGTGAAGGGGGATCCCCGGTGCAAGGTTAAACCTTTGGGGGTCCACTCCGCTAATCTGGCCTTCTCCTCCTACGAGGAAGAAGAGATTACAGGAGCATCCTTCTCCACAGACTCATTCCCCAGTGGGATAGAAGCTGAGGTAGTTTTAGTTTCCCTGGGTTCCTGGGAGCCTAAAGTCGCAGAGGCTTATGCTAGGATTCCAGATAATACCAAGCACTACTTTAAAGACAGTGTGCTGATCAATGGAGTAGATACTCAAGGTCTTAGGTATAGTGGGTGCCGTCGAACTGCAGTGGATTCTACCTTGGTAGACTCAGAGGAAGTTGCCAGAGCTACTCTGATGCCCACTAAGTTGGCTGACGGCCCACTCCGCATGTTCCCAGTAATACCTGTAAATCTTACTTTAAATGGTACAGCAGTCAGGATTCCAGTGAGCATTCAGAGAAACGTCCCAGGAAAGGTCTTGTTAGGCAATGATCTCAGAACTTTAGGGATCGTAGGAGACACTGCCGACAGACCCTACACACGGTCTCAAGCACGGGCAGCATTGGCCAAGACCAATACGCCGCCCCAGCCGAAGGGGAAACCCAAGGCGAAAGGAGTAAACAAGTCAAGACGAGGGAAAGAGAATACTCCCCCGAGCTCGCCTACCACTGCGGTGGAGGAAGTTGGTCAATCGCCCGGGCCTGACGAGGAGGTGGCGATGCCTGAAGTATTTGACCCCAACGACCATCCTGAACTAAAAGACTTGTTAGTAGAAGGTGGTCCTGATAGGGAAGAATTCAGTAAAGGCCAACGTGAGTGCCCATCTCTGGAAGGCCTAAAGAGACAGGCCTGCTCCCAGCTTGAGGGTGAACCTCCTGGGGACGCATTGGATTTATTGGGAAGGTGGACTCCTGTATAGTGAGCCCACAGAGTCTAGAAGGAGACCATAGGAGGTTGGTGGTTCCCCTTGCTGTAAGACCCTTCCTCCTGCAGTTGGCGCATGAAGTTCCCCTTGCTGGTCACCTTGGTATTAAGAGGACCAAGCAAAGGTTATCCATGCACTTCTACTGGCCCAAGATGGGGGTGCAAGTAGAAAGTCACTGCAGGAGTTGTGCCTCCTGCCAGTTATCTGGTAAGGTTGGCTCGACAATCCAAGCTCCATTGGTACCACTCCCAGTTGTGGGAATACCATTCGAAAGGGTAGGGATCGACATCGTTGGTCCCCTTGACCTGCAAACATCCTCAGGCAATAGGTTTATCCTGGTGCTGGTCGACCATCCTACCAGATATCCTGAGGCCATCCCATTGAAAACTGTAACTGCCAAGTCAGTTGCAAAAGCATTACTTGGCATATTTACTAGGGTTGGCTTCCCTAAAGAAGTTGTGTCGGATCGTGTCAGCAACTTTATGTCGAAGTATATGCAGGCTATGTGGAAAGAATGTGGGGTCACCTACAAGTTCTCTTCTGCACACCACCCCCAGACCAATGGTCTGGTGGAACGTTTCAACAGAACGTTAAAGAGCATGATTGGGGCTCTGGAAGAACCTCAGAGAAGAAAATGGGACCTTCTTTTACCATGCTTACTGTTTGCCTACCAAGAGGTACCACAGGAGGGTGTTGGCTTCAGCCCCTTCGAACTTCTGTTTGGTCATCCTGTACGGGGACCCTTAGCCATAGTCAAAGAGGGATGGGAGATGCCCATTCCCCCTGTTACTACCAACGTAGTAGATTATGTGCTGGGGCTCAGAAAACTTATGGTACTTCTGATGGGCTTGGCTAGTGATAAATTGAAGGCAGGACAAGCGCTGGTGAAACATTGGTACGACCAGAAAGCTTCCCTCATCAACTTTACACCTGGTCAGCAAGTCCTGATCATGAATCCTATAAGGCCTCGAGCTTTACAGGACAAATGGTCATGCCCTTACACAGTGGTGGAGCCCCTGGGTGAGGTTAACTATTTAGTGGACCTTGGACGGCCTGGACAGGCTCCAAAAGTGTTTCACATAAATAGGCTGAAGGCTTTCGTCCCAAGAGTCGAAATCGCAGCACTGCTACTGGCTTCAGATGTTGAGGAAGAGGAGTCTGAACCTCTCCCCGACCTGTTCCAAAGCGGTCCTTCAGATAGCTCCTTTGAGGGTGTCCGAGTGGCCCCTCACCTGACTTCTGATCAGCAGGCTGAGGTGAAAAGTTTGCTTAGGCAGTTTTCCCCCCTGTTTTCACAGTCACCTGGTTTGACACCTTGGTGCAAACATAACATAGATACAGGAGACAGTGTACCTACCAAAAGTAGGGGATACAGGATGACAGACAAAGTACGGTCTTATATTAAGACCGAGGTCAACAAGATGTTAGACCTTGGGGTGATTGAACCCTCTAGTAGTCTTTGGTCCAGCCCTGTGGTTTTGGTTCCAAAGGCAGGCACTTCTGTATTGAGGTTCTGCATGGATTACAGGGCTCTGAATGTTGTCACCAAGACAGATGCACAGCCCTTGCCTCGAACAGCTGAGCTGGTGGATACTTTGGGTGCCTCCAAGTACCTCATCACGTTTGACCTCACTGCTGGCTATTGGCAAATAGCTTTAGCAGAACATGCCAAGGAGAAGACAGCGTTTTCTACTCCTTAAGGCCTTTACCAATTCAGGGTAATGCCGTTCAGGTTGAAAAATGCACCTGCCACTTTCCAGAGGCTTGTGAATCATGTGTTGAATGGGTTGGACGAATTCTGTCTTGCATATCTGGACGATATAGCAGTTTTCAGTGCCACCTGGGAAGACCATGTGAAACACCTCGGGATCGTGCTCCAGGCTCTTCAGAAAGCACACCTGACCATAAAGGCTAGTACACGCCAGATTGGACAAGGCTCAGTGGTTTACCTGGACATGAAGTAGGTGGAGGGAGGATACAGCCTCTTCCCAATAAAGTACAAGCAGTACAAGACTGGCCTACCCCCACTACACAGACCCAAGTGAGAGCCTTCATAGGACTCATGGGGTATTACCGCAACTTTGTGGCAGACTATGGCACCATAGCTGCCCCTCTTACTGCCCTCACCACTCCGAAGAAACCCAAGAAGGTAACTTGGACTGACGAGTGTGAGAAGGCCTTCAATGGCTTAAAAGACTCCTTGTGCCAGGCCCCTGTCCTCAGGGCCCCTGATTATCAAAGACCTTTTATTGTGCAGACGGACGCCTCTGACACTGGGATAGGGGCTGTACTATCGCAAGTAGATGAGAAGGGTAAGGAACACCCTATTGGTTTTATTAGTCGCCAGCTTAAGGACAGAGAGCTCAGATGGTCCACAGTGGAGAAAGAATGTTTCTCTGTTGTGTGGGCCCTACGGAAGCTGAGGCCCTACCTCTATGGGACCCACTTCACTGTGCAAACTGACCAAAAGCCCTTAAAGTGGCTAATGAACATGAAGGGAGAGAATCCAAAGTTGCTTAGGTGGTCCATAAGTCTACAAGGCTTCGACTTCACTATTGAGCATAGGCCAGGTGTCCAACATAGCAATGCTGATGTGTTGTCCAGAATGTTTAACCGACCTGGACAAGAGACTCATCCAGGGGTGGATTAGTTCCCCCTGTCCATAGTCTTGGAGGGGCGAGTGTTAGGAAAGATTTCTTAATTGTGGGTAATTTTCCTTCCATGTGGCAACCCCTAAACTTTTTGCTGTTGTTTTCACCATGATCTAGACTTTGCCAGAAAAGTGCAGCCTTCTGCCGCACTCCTCTGGGCTTTCGCTCCATTCTTACAGGGAAACTGACATGCCCTTAAGACAGTCAGTACTGGGAAACGCTGTTTTCCGTAGTTTCTTTATCATGTTGCAGCTTTCGTGCAACATGACACATGAGGGCACTGTAAGCTAAGTTACTGCTCTCTTGGGTCTCTAGCCTTCTACAGGCCCTAGATACTCTGTTTGGATTGTAACTGATCGGTGCAAGTGAATCACGGACGGGAATGGTGGCAGCGATCGTTTCTTGTGTTTTGAGCTCCTTTTGGCGTTTTAAGCGCGTTTCTCGCGCTTAGCCCAAAATGGTGGCCTGGCTCCCAAAATGGCCAGACCACGAGGCTCCTTTGTCCTGTCCGCTGACCGTCTTGCCCCCTCCACCTTCCCCAGGTTGATCCGACCCCAGGTCTTCCTTATTTGGGCATGTACTTTCCCGCAAAACACAGATGCTTTTGTGGGCTTCTACAGGTCTTGTGTGTGCCTCCTGGATGTGGGCTGGGATGTCTGGTCCCAATACACATCCTGGGTGCTAGAGAGTCTAGTGTGGTGTGAATGCCTGGGACCACCGTGGTCCGTGATAGGTCCACGTATGGTGTGAGTTTTTTATGAGCGGATCTCCCATTGGGTCCCCTCCGTTTTGGCGCGAAGGGAACCGTGGATAAGAGGGGGCTGGAAACGCCACTACCATGTCGATCTCCTGAGTTCTCACGAACAAAGGAATACAGGAGCCAAGTATCCTGCAACCACGAGGCTGAACCGAGGAATCGCTGGTGACCCGCTGAAGGACTGCTCCTCTGCACTGCTGTCGCCTTGTGAAACCCTTTCTACCTCTGATCGAACCAGAAGGCCTGTACTGGTACTTCGACCCTTGGAATAGCGGGGACAGCTATTCTCGGCATCTTCACCATCTCCTGCACGTAAGCCTTCGAAAGTGTCTCTGGGCCATCCAGCAGACTGACCAGCCTACCCAGGAGTCTTGCTCTGTAACCGCTGCCAGGTTGTGTTGTATTTCGAGTCCTTGCCACTCTCACACGATTCGTACACTTGGCATTCCCAGGTCTGAAGTGAGTAGTGTACATTTGGCTGAGATACACACGGCCGCTCCGTTGCCCTGCTGTGGTAACAAACTGTGCGGGGTCACTTCGTTTGGGACATCTTTAACTCAACTCTGCTGCGGCAGAATCTACACGACGACGAGACGTCCCCAGCTCCCCTGAACCTGCCAGCACTGAAACTGACGCGGAGAAGCCTGGGTCTGCTTGCATCGGGGACCGGTGAGTAGCATAGCTAGGAACTGGTCGCCCTCCTGCAGGAGCCCATAGCTTTTCCCCCACATTTCGTGCATCTAACGCTTTAGACTCGTTTGTATTTGTATATATATTGTATTGGTTTGGTATGTGTTGGTTTACTAGAGTTTTATTGTGATTCCTCGCTACGGTCATTGTTGCAAAGGCCTTGGAATAAATGTGTATATATTTTTAATATAACACCTGTTTGGAGTAGTTTGTAAGTGTCCTTGCTTTGTGTGCTTATTGCGGGCTTTCAGTCACCCTCACCCCTCTTGAGACCTAGTCTTGACCGCCGCGATCGCTACCCTGATTGGTCTGGCTTGTCCAGAGGTTACCCTGTTCCAAGTAATTAGGTTGGCCTTCTGAACTTCTGCGCCGCCAGGACAGAGTTCAGAAATCCGTCTTAACACTCGTGCATATTTGCTGCAATTCCGTCTAGCACTTCAGGATGTAGCCACAAGCAGGATTTGTTTTCCCAGTCAAACCTATCCCGATTTCATAAAACTTTACCACATAGCCGGTCTCTGGTGGCCATGCCCACTTTAACCCCATAGACGGTCCCTTAATGTAGTTGCCACTAGCCAGATTGTCCGGGTAATGGCCTTTCGGCCATGAGCCAGACAATCTGGCCACAGGCTATACCTCAGTCACCATAGGTCTATCACTATTTTTTGTATCTACGTTATAACATTTTTCAAAAAATAAAACATAGACACATTTGCAAAACCATGCTTTTGAGTCCTTGCCATTGCTCCTTGCATAGGTTTGCTGCAAACCCATTCATATTTTAGTTTGTGAAAAGTGTCAAAATGCACGTACAAGAAATAGTCATATAAATTACCATATCTTCACAAAATCCATTGTACCTACATTATGACACTTATCAAAAAAACATGCTTTCGGGTCCTTGCCAATGCTCCTTGCACAGGTTTGCTGCAAATCCATCCATGTTTTAGTTTGTGAAAAGTGTCAAAATGTACATACAAGAAATAGTCATATAATTTACCATATCTTCACAAAATCCATTGTACCTACATTATGACACTTAGACAAAATAAAACAAGGACATATTTGAAAAACCATACTTTAGGGTCCTTGCCAATGCTCCTTTCACAGGTGTGCTGCAAATCCGTCCATGCGTAATCTTTTGAAAAGTGTGAAAATGCACATGCAAAAAATAATCATATTACTTAGCCATATCTTGGCCAAATCCATTCACACTTTTACGTTGCAAAGTTGGGTTGGGTCTATAATCTATAATCTTTCTGGAAAGTTTTCTGCAGATTCATGAAACAGCAACAAAGTGTTTTTGTCCCCCTTGACAGGTTCCCACCAAACTGTGCAAACACATTCAAATCTGGATTAAAAATCTGTTTGTAAACTTTTGTGCAGATTCGTCAAATAGCACTATATGTATAGGCCTTTTAAATATTTTTGGACCCCCACTCTAATTTTACCAACTCTATCACCAAACTTTGCAGAACCATTCACGGTCGAGTCCAAAATGTTATTGCAAATGTCATGCAGTTTCATTGAGTGGTTTCAAAGTTATAAGCCATCCAAAAACTCCTTTTTCACTCACCCAATTATGCAGAAATATGCATGGAAGCCCCGAACATCTACAATATTCGCGAACATTACTGGAAGGTCCCCTGAAACATATGTGATGTTCGTGCACATGGGAGAAGAATAAAACCCCTGATTTTGGGCTTTTTCCCATTGCATCCTCATCACCCCTCGCCTCTCCAGAGATAGTTTCTTTTTTTTTGACAGGGGCAACATTGTTTTGTTTTATATGTCCTTACCCTGCTATCTGCGGACACTGGCTGCTGTCCACGGATCCAACATGGTGACCGTTTCAAAAAATATGATGCCCCTCACGCTTCTCATTAACCAATCATTGGGCGCGTACGATGTCGGCAGACATCATGCCAGACCTCGATTGGTCCAGCTGGGTGTCTGCAGACCAGTCCCAGATATCACCATTTATTTTGCTACTTTTTGGCCATTTAAAAAAAGAAAAACGACTGGATTGATTTACACCAAATTTACAAAAGCACACTTTCGGACCAAGCCGTTGCTCCTGGTGACAATTTGGGGAAAATCGTCCAGCAGTTTGGGCTGGAAGCATGAGCCTCATTTCTTTGAGGATATGCACAAATGTTGTGAACCCCCTATAACTGTGCCCCTTCCCTTGATAAAACTGTACCAAACTTCACAGAATCATTCCGGGGGGGCCGTTATATATTTTGCAAAGTTTAGTGAGGATTCGTTCAGGCAGGGTGAAAATATAAGCCACCCAAAAACTGCTTTTACTATGGGTTGAGCAACTTAACCATAACTACAGGGCCGCTACCACAGCCCGTGTAATAAACAATCAGGGAGTAATCAGTCTTGTATTTCTATTGTGGTTACATTTTTGAAGCTTTGAAAGTGTGTCAATGGCTACTTCTATGGGCAGTTCTTATTTACAGGAGGCAATTGCTTCATCTACAAGGAAGAGAAGGGACAATCGTACACGCTGTCAATAACTGATATATTTTGAATGTTTGTATAGGAAATCTATCAGTAGCATGGAACATGGACAATAACTTCTCTAGAGAGAATCTATGACAAGGTATTTGGAGCACTTGCCTCTGGGACAACGAGAGAGAAATGCCAATGGTGATGTTGTCCTTATGCTTGCGTTTTATGTGAAATACTGCTGTTTTCTGTCCTTTGCAGGAAAGGAGAAAGACATGTATGTGGTCCGGGCAGGATTCAATGTACCTCGTGATTAAAGGTGAGGCGGTTTCACTGTAGAACTCTTGCATGTGTTATGGCTGGTTGATGGATGGTTGGAGTCACAGGGGACGTTCTGAGCTTTTGTTTCGCTGTGTCGGTCTACTTCCAAGCAATACAATCTCTGGATCTCCAGATCCCAAAAGACGCCTGATCACATGATTCTTCTGTCAAATGCCTGGTGCGCCTGAATCTTTCATGCATGCACAGGCTTTGCATCTTTTGTGTTGGATGCGCTGTGTCCAGTGCTGAGCCAATCATTGGGTGAAGGTTGTGTTGGTCTGTATGAGGGTACCAGAATGACCTGGATGATTTCTCTCAGCTTTCCATCTTCTTGAAGCGCCTGTTGCATGTTCCAGTCAGTCCTGCATCCTACTTTCAGATGCTGGGTGGGGGCTGGGGTGGACGGTGTTCAGAAACCTCCTGAGGAAACGAAAAAGGAAACAAAGTGATGCCATTATCAAATATATTATTATTTTTACTTATAGTAAAAGCTTGAGTCCCAGCAGCGACGGGGCTCTAGTGGTGCCAGATAACCAAATATGCCGGATAACTGAATGCCAGATTTACTGATGTCAGAGAGGCAACAACAAATCAAGACGGTAAAAGAACAGAGCTTCCTAGCTTTCTGCCTTCACTCTCCGATTCAGAACTTTGGTTATCCAGCTTCAGAACATTTTCTAGCATTAGATTACACCAAACAATACTGTTCGTGGCAATGATAGGCGTGGTTAATACATAATTCCAGCTATTAAAGATAACAGACCTTCTTCTAAATCATGTTTATATAGATTTTTCTGCCGGGTTCAGTCAAAATACCTTTGCACGTTATAAGAATCATTAGGCATACAAAATGCAAAACACATATAACACATAATAAATGTTATAAAATGTACAAGTACACTATGCAAATTCATGTTGAAAATAGAATAAAATGACAATGTATAAAAACCAGGAAGGACAAGAATACTAATACTAACACAATATACAATGTCATCAAACCGTCAATCTGAAAGAGTGTATAACCCATTGAAAGAGCTGTGTGTGTAAACTTGCATGGGATAAAATCAAGACTTAATTAAGCAATAAGCCCCTCGTTTGGGTGGAATTACCGCTTTAGGTAATGCCTCCCAGCCAAGGGCTGACTTCTTGCTATTAATACTCCGGCCTGTTGGACCGGGGTACTAAAAGCATCTTTCTTCAGTTGCGAGACCTGCCTGCGCAACTGGAAAAAAAAATCTTTAGAGCAAGCCATTGAAATAGCGCGGACTTTCGAACTTGGAGAGAAGTGTATGAAGGAGATTCAGAACAAGAATGACAGTGTTGATGTTAAATCTGTACATGTCACCAGTGAAGGGAAATACGAAGGTGATGAAGAAACACTTGTTGCCGCGGTGAAAAAGATAGTAAAGTCAGATTTTAAAAGGATACAAAGGGCCTCATTCTACCTTTGTCTGGATCCTGGCGGTAGATCCACCAGGAGACTGGCAAATGTAGTTACCATTCCCAGTGCCATATTATGGGTGCCGGAAGGGACGGTGTCAATCCCCATTCACAGAGTCCCATAGGTCTCCATTAAGGGATTTGCCATCATTACCGGCACCGGCAATGCTGGTGGCAGTGATGACAGCTATTTTTGCTGGTAGGGCACCTGGTTTACCTCCAGCATTTGGCTGGAGGTAACCCATGTACCCCACTGGCAAACCGTAATTGGCCAGTGCGGTAAAGTACAAGTATCCATGAATACTGTCACTTTTTTACTGCACCGGCCGACGTAGAATGAGGCCCTAAATCCATTCTGCCTGTGCATGGCAGCCATTGAAAATAGAAAAAAAAGTAAATAAATAAGGCAACTGCCATGGAACAGAAGAAGAGACTACACATAGTCCCTTCTCCCTTTGCATGTCGGCCACTCGCATGACGGAGGCAGCAGCAACCAGAGCCTTGTCGGGCTGGTAAGGAACCGGTGAGGGACAATCAAATTGTTTGTAACAATCTGATTGACCCATGCCAGGTTCTAATTCATGTTAAACCTACAAACATGTATCTAAAAAGTTCTTCCTCATTATCCAAGCTCTATAAATAGGCTTTGCCACTGTGCAAACCAATGCTGGAGCTTCTGTCTTTTTGCATTTGTCAAGTACATCTGTCATACAATGAATGTTGTTCTAAATGAATATAGTGTTAAGTACAATCTCCTAAGTCTAATATATAGGGGACATATAAGGAGAAAGTGACAGACTGATTCTCTAGCCATGCAACAGAAAGGGCAAATATCCGTTTTGAAATGAGCCCAAACGTTGAGAAGGCCTGATAGGGGAAGTATGCCTAGCCTAAATTTGATGTAAAGCGAGCGTGTGTCAAGTAATCCAGGTAAACTTCGTAACCCAGTGTATTTTTAATTTCCCAATATGATGTAAGGCACGACGATTTGACGATATTAGTGAATATGTGTACTTCTTCCCTTAACTTGAAAACTGATTTTACCATTCTCTTTGAAACTTTCCCGATTAGGGACGGGTTTGACCAAATTTCCAGGTGCTCAATGTAAGATGCTAAATGTTTGATATATTTGCACCATGGATTGGAAGAGCCGCCACTCTGTGCCATAATATCTTGTATAGCTGACCTATATTTCCTGAGGCCTGGGGTTCCCCATAAACGTACCCAGCAAAATGGTGGGTTTAATACTTGAAGCCGATTAATGCCTTGCAAATTGAATTCCAAATGCAACTCCTGAGTTGTTGTACCCTTCAGTAACATTTCCTGCCTGATTCCTCATGCTTCTAAGCATGTTCTTATTAACCAATTTAATAGTAGACAATTTGACCTCAAAGGGCGATGTGCCGAGGCGCCCCTGCAAGGATTTGAATTTGAACATGGACCTTAAGGCTAGACCCGTGCCTGAGGTAGGGGTGAACTGGATGATCTCCACACAGCCCTTTAACATGAGTAGCAGTACCCTTCAGATAGATGGGGATGCAGATTCATACTCAGGCATCGAATAATGAAGACAACTCAATAGTTTAGCAATGTGAGTCCGTTTTAATGGCAAGTTCATAAAACGGGGAGTACAACGAACATCAGCAATCGCTCTCTTTACTTTTAGAAAAAACACAATATTTATAACAAAAACTCATCACTGCTGATGTACAACCTGCACACGTACTAACGTCATTCTACGTGGCAATCTTAAAAACCTAACATGCAATGTGATTGGTTATAGGAAGGTAACTTAATATAGGTACTATATCTGTATATGGTAACAGGGAGAGGGGACTGGATAATTAATATCAGGTGGAGCAACTAAGCCCTCCCTTCAAAAATGGTCACTATGAACGTCACTAAAAGTATGACGTCCCATTGACTCTACTCACTACAGGACCCTAGATTACATGGTCCACTCTGATTGGGTTGGCATCAACCCCACTCATACTTTTCCATCTATGTCCAGTAGCACGCAGAAAGAACATCCAGGTGCACAAAAGCTTGTCTGTACCCCAGCTTCCCACCAATTATGCTACATTCAATCATCACCTCAATAGTCATGTGTCAATTACTGCTTTGTAGTTTGGCCTTGAGTCTGCTCTGTGTGCTGAGAACTTTTAAGGAGTATGGGCATGACGGGGATCCAAGCGTAGGTGTGAAAGTTTCACTCTTCCAGCCTGCCTTTGTCACGTGACTGGACACCGTGAAATCGGCTTTTCTCTGTGTCTTTTCGTATAATTGATTTCATTCTACCAATTCTCTGACGTCTGTGGCTTATCTTTACCTTTCTGAACAGGATCCTCTGTTCTCTTCTCTCCTTAATTGTATCCATAGTTGGCTTATTCCAGCCAAATAAGACCTTGGTTTCTTGGCATGGTCATCTTAGGCTGAGTTTTGCTCTGTATTGATTCACGATTTTCTTGCTGCGACACACTCCATTTGAGGCCTTTTGCAACCTTTGTTCAGTTCTGCTCATATGCGTAGTGGACTTGTATTTATACATAAAGTGCTTCTTGAGGTATATACTTGTAAATGTTGGCGCTTGCCTCAATCTATTGACTATTTAGCATAAGCTAGCTTCACGATTTCTTTGCCTCTTGCAGTTACTTGCATCTGTACACGTTTAAACTAACTAAATATCTTCATCGTGTGTGTGGCATAAGTGTCTTCATCTTGCCATCAATTTCTTTCACCTTGAACTCAAGATGTCACTTATCCATGATATCTCCTTGGCATTTCGTCTCTTGTCAGTATTCTCACGTTATTATATCTTCTATATGTGTGTCAGTCCGATTTCTTATGACGTCACCATTCATCTTCCTTCATTATCTTCTTTGCTTCTTCTTGTACTTTATTCAGACAACTGTCATATTGGTTAGAATGTAGGTATGGCTTTTTTAATGAATACCTTACTGTCCAGGTTTTCTTAGGTGTTGGTATATTAATAGGTGCTGTTATACTGATAGATACTGGGCAGAGCCCATGTGCTGCTCTCTGCTGGTTTAACTGCTCTTTATGTGTCACATATTTTGGTGTGAACTCAATAGATAATGGGAGGGGGGCGATACTCGACACTTCCTCTTCAGGGGTTAACTCTTTGAGCTACACTCTCAAATCAATAGGATACTGTATATTTACTTTGATTTGTTTGATCATTTAAAGTATACATTGGTGCTATTTTTACGATCCACTTTACACTAGACCTCAATTTTAAATGACACCTGGTCAGTCCTAAAAGAAAGCTCTGAATATTTAAAGAAACTACCAACATTCAGAAATAGAAGATATTCAGAAGCTGTGAGTAAAACATGTGGGGTATCAAGGAAGGATTGATAGGCACAAGGCAGACTAAAGAATAAAATCCTGAGAACTAACAAAACCACACAGGTGGAATAAGAACATACTCAGTAATAGAGGTGCGGGCAATCACTGAGCCACCAAACGATGTATAGTCCTGAGAGGGTCTGACTAAACAGAATTATGTACCCCCTTTGTCTAGTGCCCGTCTATCCTTCGTGGATGTGGGATAGGGTGGCACAGGTTATCTGCAGTTCTGCATCATAGGGAAACAGGGTACCTTACAAGCCCTTGGTGATCTTGTTTCAAGAGATGTGACCTATTTTTGCAGATCATTGTTGTCAAGTGCTCAGGCCCAATTGGTTCCATTGAAGTTCTTGAAAACTGTGTTTGTTTGTTTGTGTAATATAAACCATGGACTTGAAAGGAGGTGTCCCTTGAGATATGGGGGTCTTCTGGTGATCCTATGAAATTAACATATTGATCATATCAGTTAAACAGTCCTAGATGGTTCCATCTGCATGCATCCCCTTGTTCACCCTTTGGCTTGATTTTAATCCGCCCTACCCAGGCCCAGTGGCTCCAGAGTTCAGATGTGAGGATGGTTCTTAGCGAGATGCACCGAATCTTGGACGATAGGGTGGCTTGCATTAAGCAAATTTGTAGGAGGCTGTGTTATGTTGTGTTAAGTGGGATTGAAAAACACATTTATCCAAATGATAAGTGCCTAACTCTCTCTTCTGTTGGTCTGCTTGAATCAGGGTACAGACCGGATCTGTTCCTGGTGAGATGTCCTCGGGAATATTGTTATTCGTAGGACTGCGGCAAGTCACTCCACGAGGATGAATATGGGCGGAAAACATTCTAGAGAAATGCTTCGAGGAGGGGATCCCGTTTGTAGTTATGCATGTGTATGGTGGAGCAACGGTTCCACACATCATAATTTCTAAAGAAGTAAAAACTTTGCAAGAACCAAGCATTGCTCATAGTAACATGACCAATAGATCCAGAGTTTAGTTTTGGTGGGTGCTAACAGTTTATGCAGAACCAGGAAACATTGCACATGAAAGACATTTAGTAATGTAATATGTATTAACTTGTGGGATGACATTACTACTGCCCCGCAGGAGTACAAGGATGTTTAGTGGCTAAATTGCATACTCATCCCTGACAGTTCTACAAAGCAACAGTGATCCCATTCAAGAGATACACCTCCTTCGCCTTCTGATGCGGGGAGAGGGCAGAGTATCCTCTTAAGGGGGTTGTGAATGTGAATGAGATAAATGTGATGACAATTAGCTAATTGTCTTGTTTTTTGTTTTATGTATGCCGTGAGGCCTGCAGGAGATTTGGCGCTATGTCAAGAATGAAGATAAATAAATAGCAATCCAAACAGCAATAGTACAATGGTCCAAAATAAAAAAATGTTCAAGCAAGGATCTATAACAATGTATGCTTTAATTAAACACAGTGATATGCAATATCATTATACTAGAAAAACACTAAAAAAAACACCCCTGTGGAGAGAACACAGAATATGCAGAATATGGTAATGTAATGGGGAGGGAGGAACCAAGAAAAGAACAATAATGGCACACAAAAGTGTATGTTTTTGTTAGAAAAGGTGGTTTAGCAGTTACTAGGGTACCGATAGTGGAGAAAGTGTGGTGCAGCCTCTCACCAGTACCTTTATTAGTTATGGGTTGTTTTTATGACTTTGAACCAAGCTTCTCAGCATTTTGCAAGTAGATCGAACAAGAGAGGCAGGACTTCGTCCAACAGCAGTTCGCCCCACATGTGCCCTGGGGATCGGTAGTTAGCAGAGCGTTCCTCTTCCTTGCAACATCTGCATTCACGTCAAAATTGGAGGACTTTGGAAATGACTGCTCTTCTAACTGGGTCCAAACAAACTGTTTCTGATGTCCCTAAAGGGCCAAAGTGAAGCAATGAAGGAGTGGGAGACCCCTTCCCTATGGCCACAGGGGTTTGGGTACAAGCAAGCCTGCCTTAAGGGGTCAATTTCCTGCTAAAGTAACAAGTAACATGTGCCTTCTTGCATTATACACAAAGTGCTTTGCTGTGCAGGAAGTGAAGGAGACAGGAAGGAAATATATGCTCACAGAAGCCAACATGGAGGAACCCTTCCTCCATTCCATTCTGCCCTGCTCTGCCTGTCTAATCCTGCCCCCTTCTCAAGCCAGAAACGTCAAAGGCTGTTTGGTATGCAACACCCTGGTGTGAGGCTGTCCCTTTTCTTTAGGGTGTGCTCTTTGGATGGTTGGTTTCCATGCAAATCCTGCTTAGAGGTTTCTTAGCTGTTGAGAGGTGTTACCCACACTCAACCCGGCAAAGGATCAAAGAGAGGCACAGTCCTCTTCCCCATCGTCCTGCTGGCTCAGCAGAGACAGGCACTCTGGATAGAATGCACACATCTCTTCTATAGCAGCCTTGAGCACACTGTGTTGATGTGTGCATGCTACAGATCTGCTGTGGCTTCAAAAATTATGTGAACTACCAGCCACCATACCAAAACTGAGGCATGGCTTAGATTTCAAGATTACCCTGCCACCAGGCATCAGTTTATCATACTTTTTATGGTTTTGAAACAGAGGTTCAGATTTAAATCCAACCTCTCATGTGCAGTGACTTTGCTGTTGCTGCAGCTGTCAAACCGGGCATCTGTGTCCTCTGAGCCTGCTCCTTACCTCTGTAGAGCAGCAGCTTCGGATCAGGGAGACTGTGGCAGCAGGGCACAGGGGTACACTATGATTTTGGTATGGTGCTTAAGGAAAGGGGTGTCTGATTAGCAGGCATATTGCTAGGTCTGGAAATGATCTGGGGCTACACTAATGTCAGGACTGTTGGGACTCGGGGCTAGCTAGCCTTTTGGTTGTAGTTCCTGAGCTTCTATCCATGGGTACAACCAAAGACCTGTAAGAGGATTCAATTCAGCACTACAGCTAAGTTAACGCCTAGTCTAGAATACTGAATGAAAACCCTTATTGATATATCTTTAGGTCCAGTTCATGCGTTCTGGATGACTACCCCTATATAACACCCCTCTCTTGGAATCCCCCTGACCCCACTGAGCCAAGAAGTAGTTCTGTTTTGCAAGTTTAAAAGGTTTATTCGATAATTGAAAATATATATATATCACACTTTATAATAAATTAATAATTGAATATCACACTTAATCTGATATGATAATGATTAACAACGGAGAATCTGGCACTAGCACACTTCCTTATAATCACTAATGAGTTGACATGAAATGGATGAGATAGCACACTGGTAAATAGGAACAAAAGAAGAATAATGTGATAGAGAATGCTTTATAGAGTTCAAATGGATGGAATGTTGAATGAATGAAATGCAGTATAGAAAATACTCAATATGATTTCAACAAAACAATGTAATCACTTTTCTCTGGCAATCCCCTCCCCCCCTTGATGCAATGCAAGGAAATGGAAGGAAGCACACAGTTCTCAGAAATGCAATCAACTGTAATTCAGTTCACCCCAGCAAGCTTACACTACAGAAAACAGATAGGAGTTTTGAAGACACAGGCCCAAATGCTTTGATATGTGCTAGCAATGGATGAGAAATATGCTGGAAATGCTTTTAATTCCCTTTCAGAGGTTCAGGGTGAGTGGTATCTAGTTAATATTAGTCCAGGCTCACACTAGCAATGATGCAGGGATAGTTAGCAGGTTAAACGAATTTCTGGCAAATGGAAGGCAAGCAGCGGCAGTTTTTACATGTGAAGAAATTTGCAAATCGCGGTAAAATTCGCGAATGCGTGTTCCGCGATTGCGGTAAAACTATAGGGGTTAGGAATGCGGTTCTAGGTTGGTAGGAAAGCCACGATTCTAAGCTTTCAGATAAAAGTTACTGCAAGTCTCTAGCCCAAACGGTCGCGGAGATATGACCGATTTAATAGAGGTCGTTTTGGTTTTGCAAATTTTAAAAGCTCAAAATGACAAGTGACACATTTTTGCAGCTAGAATGACAGGTGACAGATTTGGAGCTATCAGGCAGTTCTACTTAGGTTAAATAGATTGAATTATATGAATTTAACTAAGAGATGTGTTCTGAGTTTTCTGAGTACTCACAAGAGATTTTGAACCGGAAAGCGGCTTGGTCACGGATCTGGTCAGGATTTTGGGATTGGACTCCGGTCTGGTCTCTGAGTACAGCACTGCTTTCTCTCTGGGTACAGCACTGCTTTCTCTCTGGGTACAGCACTGCTTTTGGATTCAGGAGATTGATGAATTTGAAGTCTGTATCTCTGGATGTTGTATGGTCCGTCAGAGTGCGTTGCAGCAAATGGAATTGAAGGTCTCTCTCTGTCCTCTCTGTCTGCTTTTATGTGTTTTTGAAAGTGGGTGTATATGCAGCATCACTAGACTTGCCCCTCTCACTTGTCATTGGTCCAGCTTTAATTTCTCACTTGATTGGCGAATGAACTGTGAGTCAGGGTGATGTCATTTTATGGCTTGCCAAGAGGGCACTCCCCTGTCAGATTGCACACATTCTATATTTGATAATAAAAGACATATTTCACAGTTACACAGTTGCTTGAAATTACATATACCTGGTGTGGCTGAATTTAGCCATGTCTCTGTCCAAATCTGCTCTTTCTAGGAGCTTGCATTCAGAGATGGCACATAATTGACTTTTTAACTGATTTTTCAATTTCTGACATGGACCCAACTTTACATGCATGTGCGCAGGGAGTATGGACATTAACTGATGAAGTTTCAGATTTTTAACATGCACACATTTAGAGTAATATCCTCTTTTCCGCTAAAACCGCCCTGAACATACCACTGGTTCTAAAAACCTCTTAAACTGTGGGCAGAAAAATCACAAGAATTATGGTATCATTTATAAAATGTTCACATGTCCGCTCTATGAATGATCCATCTTTTTAAAGTTATGTTCTGGCTCCAAAGGGGTGTGGTTTTCTCTCAGCACAAGGTAGAAATACTGGTTTATCCAGTTCTGCCAAGCCAGCTTGCTCTCACAGGCAGTGCCCCTCCCCTGTGTTTCAGGAGGAAGCCACTTTTTACGACTGCTGTAATAAAACCTTTGCCTGAGTCAAGATAGGCTTTGTTCAGAGCTCCTGTAGAGCACAGGTAATTCAATTATCAGATAGATGGCATATCCTTAGTGTGGCCAGCAAAAGGCAGATTGTCCTGGGACCACAGTTGTGACTCAAGTTTCAATCCTGATGGGGGTAGCTGTCAAGCAAAATCAAGTTCCTTAAACCAGACTTTAGCTAACTGTCATGTTTTTTTTGTTGTTGCTTTTTAAATTAACTTGCAGTTTTACACATGCAGCTAGAATGCTGATTCTAAGTGCAAAACTATGACATTTCAACAGTTACAAAGGCATGTGACACCAAACATAGGTCACTCATTTAATCTAAACATTTTCGATTTTAGTGTCTTTAAATCCAGTGCAACTTAAACTGCTGACTGCATAGCAGTTTTGTTATAAGCATTGTTCTGGGCTCTTCATTTCCCAGATTTTGTAGGCACACAAAACTCCATTCTGCCAAATGTCTGCTGGTGTTCAGTGAATATTTTGCACATATTGCAATGTTTGAAAATAGGCATTTTGAGCCTGCCTTCAGAGAAACACAAGGTGGTTTTAAAACGCCGGCTTTTGGATAGTGGTGAGTACTGGTACTGCACCCCTTTTTGGGATTTAACAAATGAATTCCCCACAATTCTAGGTTGCATTTGGCAATCAGCATTTCCATTCCCAATGGTTTCAGACTACTGTGCGGGTAGTCCAATGGTGGTTTTAAAGCGCTTTGAAGCTAACCGGCGCTACTGTTTTTCCTTTGGCAACCCATTTCCCTCATGGCAACCCGGCCTTTCATTCTCGCACTGGTGGGTGGCAAGTGAGGCAACCATTTTAGTGTGCGCACAAACTGCGCAGCTTTCCTGGATTTCGGCGCACATGTGGGTTTTCCGCCATCTTGAATTTTCTGAGCCAACAGCACCAATTGTTGTGGCATGATAGCTTAACCGTGGGTCAGGACACCCAACAAACCCCCCCCACGTGACTGCCCCTTGAATTTGAGTCGATGGGGAGTCGCGTGCACAAGGGTTTTGACCCATGCACCGGTCTGTCCGCATAATCTTCTTCATCTTCTGTAGATGGCACAGTTCAGCATCTTCTTCTCCATCCGGTACTGATCGATAGGTTCTCCTCGCCGGTCCTGATGTGAATATTGGGCGGTCCACTGGGGCCATTGGATCTTCGTTCCCGGTCTCCGGATCGTCCTTCTTGGTCATTCTTCATGGTCTCATCTCTCCTAGGATGATAAAGCAAAAGCGGCAATATCTACTCATAGACGATTTTTTCCACCACTGTTGAGATAGTGGGGCAGCATATGCATTTTATCATAACGAAACATTACATTCTTATTTTAATAAAAACAGTATGACTAAGAGACAGTTTCATACAAATCACAGTATGTTAGAGACTAGATGTGGTATGTTTTATGATTGGAACTGAATTAGTCTGATACAGTACCCGCTAGGATTCCAGAGGATTCCTCCAGTTGTTGCAGAGTGTGCCTGGGATGGCAACATTTCAACTGGTTTATGTGGACCCACTTGTCTTCCCCCTCTGCCGAACCGCCTTTGGGGATGCGGATCTTGTAGGCCACAGGGGAGATCTTATCGACGATCTCAAAGGGTCCCTTCCATGTAGGCAAAAATGTGCGCTGCTTGGCCTGGTTCCTTTGGAAGTTGTATAGATAGACCCGGTCTCCCACCTGATATTCCTTCCTGGAAGTTTTCAGGTCATAATGGGTCTTCATGCTATCAGCCGATCTTTCTAGATTCCGCTGAGCATAAGCAAAAGCATGTTGGAGGTGTTTCCTTAAATTCTCTACATACTCATGAGTAGTGGAGGCATTTATCAGTGTCTGCTCTTGGGTCCTATAGAGCAAATGCTGAGGAAGCACCATCTTGCGCCCAGTCATCAACTCAAATGGTGACATTTTGGTAGCAGATGAAGGGGTAGATCTGATGGCCATTAGGACCAGAGGTAATCGGATATCCCAACTTGGCCCAGAATCTGCCACAAACTTCTTTAATATGCTCACAATTGTCCGGTTATATCTCTCTACTGCCCCAGAAGAAGCTGGTCTATAAGCAATATGCAGCTTTCTCTTGACCCCCAGTATCTCCCACATCTTTGTCATTACTTCACTGGTGAAGTGGCTACCTCTGTCTGACTCAATCCTTTGAGGTAGACCAAAACGGGAAACGATGTGGTTAATCATCAAGGCAGCTGCAGTTTCTGCCTTGCAATTTGGGGCTGGGAGACATTCCACCCACTTGGTAAACAAGCATGTCACAGTCAACATGTACTTATTCCCCCTAGCCGAGCGAATCACAGGGCCTACAAAGTCGATTTGTAAATCTGACCATGGTAGTGTCATCCCCCGCTTTTGGAGAGGCGCACGGTGTGTGAGGGATGATGGCTGAAATTGTGCACACACAAGACAACCCTTCAAATATTGGTCGAGGTCCTGGCCCATGTGTGGCCAGTATGCAACCTCTCTTAAGATTTCCAATGTTGTGTGAAACCCCCTATGACCGGCGGTGGCCGCATCATGGGTGTGACTTAACATCAGGCTTCGGAATGAGGTAGGAACCACCCACTGATCGTGGCCAGCTTTGGATTTCCTTACCAACAAACCGTCTTGGACCCGGAACATTTTTGGACATTTCATCAACACTCTTAGGTCCTCTTTCCCAATGTAATCGGTATCCGTCAGGGGAAAGTTCTCAGGGTCCTCAAGGTGCTGGTAAAATTTACCAATTATTGGATCCCCCTTCTGAGCAGTAATCAAATCAGCATCAGGGGTCTCCTTACTCCATTGTGCAATTGAGAGGTCGTTGTGAGCATTTGTCTGGGACCTAGTGATGGCAGTGACCTGGATTTCCCCCAACAGGGACTCAATCTCAATTAGATCCCCTTGGATGGCCCCGGTTTTGGCCAGCTGATCAGCTAAGTCATTTCCAGTTTTGTCTGGTCCCTCTACTTTGGAATGACCCTTGATCTTCTTCCAGTAGATGGTCATCCCATTCGATGTGACCAGATCATCAATGTTTTGGATCAACTTCCCATGTTTCAAGGGTTTGTTGTTAGCACATAACATGCCTCTGGTTTTCCAATTAACCAGGTGCTCCACGAACCCGTTCCGTACATAATCCGAATCTGTGATTATGACCAGTTCGTGGAGTTGATGCTGGACAGCAGTGAGGATGGCCTGATGCACAGCCATCAATTCTGCCACCTGACTACTTCGGGGACCAATTTTGTATCCAGCGGAGGGTTCTGGGGACTCATTCACCCATGCATTCCCTACGCCGGCCACCAGTTCTTTCTCCCCGTCGTTGTCAACATGGTAAGATCATCCATCCACATACACAGTGGGCATTCCCTCACACTTGTCTTCTTCAAAGACTTTGTGGGGGGAATTAAGGTATGCCTCCATGTTGTCCTTTATTTTTAGACTTTCGTCCTCGAGACAGTTTTCTCTGGCACAATCATGCAAGTCAGCCAGACCTTGCGCGAGGGGACTCTTCTTGTTTTGGCCATATCTGACCTCCACAGGAAAGCCTTGCATTGACAGAATCCAGGAAGTAATTCGGGAATTACTCACATTTCCGGCCCGGATTCTGTCACTTTGGAGATATTGCAGAGGCTGGTGTGGAGTCTCCACTATGATGTGTTCCCCCTGGATAAACGGGCGGTAATTCTTCAATGCCCACACCGTTGCCAGGAGTGCCTTCTCACAATCGTTGAATTTTTCCTCCACAGAGGATAAAGTTTTGCTCGCATAGGAGATTACTTTATTGACCTTGTCATGCTTTTGGTATAATACGGCCGTCAAGCACGTATTAGAGAACCCCGTCTCCAGGAAGAACTCCTTGTTTCTGACAGGGTAAGCTAGGCAAGGCGCTTGTGAGAGGCTTCTCTTGAGTTGTTTTACTGCCTCGGCTTGTTCTGGACCCCATTCCCACTTGACCCCCCCCTTCAGGAGATGAATCAGGGGTCTGGTGATCTCTGCGTAGCCCTCAATGAACTTTCTGCTGTAATTAGTCAGTCCAAGGAGGCTCCTTAGTTCCCGCAGAGGTGTGGGGTCTTTCAGTTTCTGAAGTGCTTCCACTTTCTTTTCCTGGGGACAGAGACCCTGAGGAGTAATCTCATGCCCCAAGAAATTAACACGGGTCCTACACCACTGTGCTTTCTGAAAGGAAAGTTTTGCTCCGGCGGCCCTCAACTGTGTCAGAACATAACGGATCTCCGCTATGTGTTCCTCCACAGATGAACTTTTGATGAGTACATCATCTACATAAGCCAGGTTACCCCTCGCACCCAGGTCGGGCATGGCCTTATGTAGGAAAATGTTGAATTCATTGCCGGAGTTGAGGTATCCGAAGGGTGTCCGGGTCCATGTATACTGCTGGCCCCCAAAGGTAAAAGCCAGCTTGTATTGGTCCTCCCTACTGACAGGCACAGTCCAGTATCCATTGGTCAGGTCTATTGCAGTGAATACCTGTGACCCCTGGATCTGGGCCAGCCCTTGGTCAATGTAGGGCAGAGGCCATCGGGAAGTATGGACCCGTTTGTTGAGCTCCCTGAGGTCGGCGCAGAGTCTCCACTGGCCGTTTGGCTTCAATATTCCCAGCACCAGATTATTGAAGGTGCTGTGGACTGGACGGATTATTCCCCGTGACTCAAGGTTCTTAATTATTTCAGTAAGGGACTCCATCGATGCGAGAGGCAAGCGATATTGCTTCACAAACACAGGAGTCATGCCAGGGTCCGTGGGGATTGTTGTTGTGTGGATGTCGGTGCAACCACAGTCATATGAGTCTACCGCAAAGAGATCTTGGAAATCCAAGAAAACTTGTTTCAACTTTTGCTTTTGTTCCAGAGTCACACAGGCGTCAGCTAGGTTGACTCTCTCTTCCACCATCTGCCTGAAGCCTGGAAAGACTTCTGGTTTGGCTATCTCCGCGGCCTCCTCCAGCTGGGTGGAGAAGTCCCTGGTCAGAGTGCTGATTTGGACCGGAGGCTTCAGGTGGGGAAGGCAGCCCTCATGGACCTGGAAAATCACCTCATCCCTCCTGAAGTCACAAGTCACATCTTCCTTACCATAGGGGCAGGAAGTGTACACCAGGAAGTTCCCCCCATGCCGGGTGAAAATCCTGTCTGGTGTTGTATTGTCCTCACTGTCACTGTCAACACAGTCCTTGGGGATTGGTCCTAACAGTTCATTTCTAAGATCAATGGAGAAATGTCGGTCATCAACCGCCATTCCAATAATGGTGCCTGCGGCTAGAGTAATACTCTTTAAGTCGCTGTTATCCACCTCTATTAGAATGGTGTCATGTTCTATGTTGACTAATGGAGTTGGGTTTACCCCCAACCCTTGCTGTTGGAGAGAAGCATTTAGATGTATGTAAGCATCAGGGTTTTTCAACTCTTGTCCCCTTTTAACTTTCACTTCCAGGGAGAATTGTCGGGTCCTTTCTGGGATGGTGACTTCCTCTTTAACCTGAATTTCAACTGCATAAGGTAGCAATTGAGCTGACCTAAATGCTTTTTCTGGATCATCAAAGCCCATGGGATTATCCGCTAATCGGGACCAAGCTTTGAAGTTTATTAGGTCCAAACTAATGGCAAAGCGATTGAGAATGTCACTGCCTAAGTAAAAGGCGGCAGGGACGTCTCGCACGACCCAACAATTGTGGACTATGCTCTTGTTGCCAATGGAGATTTTGAGCATACACCTGCTTGGCAGGAGATGTTTGGAATTAGGTGCTTCCAGGTCCATTTCCCATTTGTCTATCAGTTTGAAGGTGGGAATGGCTGGATCTTTTGGGATTTGGCGGAACATGGCTTCGCTGATGAAGCTCTTACCGTTGTTCACACACACTCGAGCGAGAACAGAGTCCTTCCCATCATTTAACTGAACAGGGATGAACAACTGCTCTCCAATTTGCTGAATATCAGCCAGGCTTTGAGCTGATTTCACATCTTTCTGGACTATAGGAGTGGGAGTTTCTGATTGTGGATTAGTATAGAATTTCAGAGTGTTTCCTTCCAGTGTGGAATACCACCTTAAACTGGAAGGAAGATTGATTTTCAGAAATAGAGAGGACCCCCCATCACCAGTCTGTTGTCCTACTGCTATTACTGTCACGTCTGGAATTTGTTTGTTCTGGAAGTGAAATTCTACTTGGTCAGATTTTTGTTCAACCATGTGGCATGTGCCGTTTAAACTAACATGGTTGACACTCTGTTTTAATTTTATTGGTCGGCTAGTCTGGGTCCAGAGGACCTTGTTTACGCAATCTATTAGGGGTGACAACCTTCTCAGGAGGTCATTCCCTAGTAAACAAGGGGTGCCCTCTGGGGTCACAACTATGACCGGGTGTTTCAACTTGTGTCGCCCGATCTTAATGTCCAAGTCTGCAGTCCCCTCGACGGGAATTTCCTTCCCGTCAAAGTTCTGTAGTTGTCCAGGAAGAGAGGTGAGAGGAATTTGGTAATTCTCTCCCCTTCCTGCATTCAGTTCGTCAAAGGCCCTTCTGGACAGAAGGGTAGCTTGAGATCCAGTGTCCACCAGTGCCGAGATTGTACCCTGCCCCTGTACTTGTACCGGGGCATAATATCTTCCCTCCTTCTCCTCAAGGGGGCACAGATAATGTACATTTTTGGACAACTGGTGGGCTAATTTTCTGGTTTTGGACATTGCTAGCGAAGAGATTTGGGCAGAATTCTGCGGAGAGTCTTGGGAATCTGAAAGAAAAAGTTGGCAACTGGAGATCAGAGCCATTGTGGGTTCCCCTGGTTCCGGTTCTGGGCCGCCCCCCCTTTTTGGAGGCAGTCACAAGGATGGGTTTGAACCAGGGGATTTTCTTGCTATTGGTTCTGGTATGAGATGGTGGGCGGCGGTAGCTCAGTCTCCACATCTCCCCAGTCTGGATTTGCATCCCTAGGGACCCATTTTTCTTTGGGAGGAGTTCCCCCCTCTCTGAAGGAGAAGATCCTTTTCCCAGGATCCTCTGAGGATCCCTCTCCCTCAAATTGGAAGATCTGTACCTCCTCCTCAAACTGAGTCTGTTTGGGTCTTTTGTTTCTCCTACCCCCCCTCTGCTCCTTAGGAGGCAGACTTTCAGGGGCAAGAGATTTTGTTTCCGGTTCCTGGGTTTCCAGGGGCTGTTTACAAGTGAGGAAGGAAGCTTCCTCCAAGGCTTTACACCCCCCTTCCCTTTGTGCCTCCTCCCTGGGAACCGGTGAGTTATCGGGGTGCTGCCCCCGTCATTGTTCTGGAGCACCAGGTCCAGAGTTGGGTGCGTTCTGCGCCGGCACGCCCATCTGAGGGTTCTGCTGAGCCCTCAGTATGTGACCCAGATCCCGCGCCATGTTTTGAACCTGGCGCTCTATTTGGGAAACCCGCTCAGGCTGATACGGGGCCCTGTTTTCTCCCCTGGGCTGATCCCGGGAAGGGTAGCTGTCCCTCCTCTGGTAATACCCCGGGTTGGGAAGATTTGGGTACCCCTCCACCCTTGGCCTCCCCTCTCCCAGATTCAGTGGTCTGGGCTCAGGGAATTGGGGAAAGAAGGATGGATGGTTTTGGGGCTGAAAGTCAGGAGGATATCTGGGGAAAAAGTTCTGCCCAGGGTTTGGTAAATTTCTGCCCTCCTGTGGGAAGTTTGGAGGTAAGTTCCCTGGGTTAGGTGCTTGGCTGGATCCCCCCCCTTGGGCTGGAGGAGTCCACACATAACCCAGGATGGGTCGATTTCCCTTGTAACGGGGACTTACATAATCAGGAGAGCGAGGGACCCCATTTGTGGGGCTGCCTCCCTGGCTCCCTGTCTGTGACTGGCCCGAGGACCTTCTGGGCCTAGCATTATTAGGTGCAGGTAGGTTTTTAGGCCCCCCCATCTCCAAATCCAAAACGGGGGTGACCTTTACCTCAGCCACCTTTGCAGCAGCAGGGGTGCTGTTGGCTTTGGGGTTTTTCTGGGCATTGCTTTTATTTTCTATGGGCTTCTGCACCTCATAGATCCGGGTAGCCTGTTCAATGACCCAGTCTAAAGATCTTTTCTCGTGAAAATCCCTCACGAGCTGGGTCATGATATATTTGGGCAAGGCATGGAAAAACGTATTAATAAACTCTCTACTATCTGTGCGCACCCTTCTTGTGGTCTGTGCAAAAGCACGCTTTAACTCCTGCACAAATTCTTGTGGGGCCTGATCCTCCCCACATTGCAAATTGTAGGCTGCCTTGCGAGCCTCTTGAGGATTTCTGTGAACAGAAAAATGTTTCAAGATGGCCGCCTTATAGGTGGACCATCTTGAATGATTTTGGTCCTCCAGCCCCGCAAAGAAACTGGAGTATTCCGGGGAGAAGGTCCACTTTACATATTGAATACAGCTTTGGCTGTCCTTCAAATGGAAAGTCTCCATCATTTGTTCAAACAACTCTAAGTGCTCCCAAACAGAATACTTAGCGTTCTTATGGTAAGGCGTGATGACGCTCCTGATCGCCTTAATCTGTTTTAAGGGGTCCTTAAGCAAGGCCCTTTTTGCCTTATTGGCCTTTTTGGTTCGGGTAACCCTTGTCCATTCTTCCTCGGACTCAGAGGCACTGCTCCCAGAGGTTCCCGTCTGTTCTTCCAGGTTTTCCCGGATTCTGCGAGCCTGGGAATGGCTGGCAGAATGTGGGGACCTGGTCTCCTGTGTCCTGCGCAGTTCAGAGGAGTCTTCAGATTCCTCCTTGCTGCCAGGATTTGATGGGTACCCCCTCCACTGACCTAACTGGGCAGAGGTATTCAGGATGCCCTTAATGGGCCTACTCTCCTGGGGTTCCCCATTGAACTGTACTGTACTTGGGTGCCCATACCCGGATGCCCACCCCTCCATTCCTGAGTGGTACTGGCCTATGAGCCCCATACTCTTAGCTGGATAGTAATCTGCCATCCCTGCGGCCCTGTGCTCATGTGCGCCAGGGGACATGGGGGTGGTAGAGTCCAGGGACTGGGGGGTATGAGGGCCTCTGGTACTAGGGCTCCTGAGGTTATGCTCCGGAGTTTCCATTTCCCAGCGAACCTCATCTCTATCCGCCCCTGCTCCCTGTTGCAATGCAAGAGCCTGCATTTGTGCTTTCAGTTCCTCTGTTAAGGCCTTACTCGACTCTATCAGTCTCTCCTGCATCGCTACCTGTTGCTGGAGCCTCTCATTGTGCTGGCAGAGAGCCTCATTTTCCCTCTGTGCTTCCTGGTTGGTCCTGGAGAACTGGGCCAGTCTTTGCTGCAGGAGGGTTACCTCCTGGGCAATGTCCCTATTGGCTTGCTCCTTTCTTGCTAGAGCATCCTCCACCCTTCTGGTGTGCTCTACCAAGTTCTGGTTTTCTTTTTGGAGGTCACCCAGCCCCTGGTGGGCCAGGTGATTTTCTTCCATTTTCCTTTTTAAATGGCAGACTTCCTGGCCTAAGGCGTCTCTTTCCTGACTAAGAGCCTGCATTTGTGCCGCCAGGTCGTCCCTCTGCCTTTGAAAGGCACCAGCTTTCTGGCGTTCTTCATCAAACTCTGCCTGGGTATCCAGGTCTTTCAAGATCAGCTTGTTGCTCTCTACCTTCACTCTATCTAGATGACTTTGCAGGGTGGCTACCTGCTCCGTGCATGCCCTGTTAAAGTCTAATTGTTGCTCCAGCTTTTTCTGGCTCTGCAGTAAGGAGTCCAAACTGTCTTGGTGCTCCTTCTGCAGAGCCAGAAATCTAGTATCCTGTTCTACCTTTTCCTGTTGCAGCACATCCATATCCTTCTTTATTTTAATGATGTGCTGCCTACTATCATCTTCTGACTCCTGGCTCCTCTGCAGCCTCTGCTCAGAAGAGACCAGGTCAGATTGGGCCTTCTCTAACGCCATCTGTTGCCTTTTTGCCAGATCATGGCCTTCAGCACATTCATTCTGTATGGCTCCCATATATAAATATAAATATGCCGCTATCCTAACAATCTTGTCGTGTTCATCTTTGGCCTTAGGAGCCATATATAGTTCACTCAGGGCCACATGTAATGGACCCTGATCTCTCCATAAGTCTGACCCTGTTTCCGTGACCTGTTGCATGATGGCCTGCAACCAGACTGTTTGGTCCTGGTGAGTCCACTTACCTCTCACAAATAACTTATGTAAGAAGTGCTCTCTGGCTATTTTCATATCTACCAAGGTCGTCATTCTAGAGATTGGTCTCTGTCCTGACTTACAGAAGTTAGTATTTTATTTTTGCAGAACAGAACTTTTCTTGGAGTGTCCCTTTTGAGGAATGCTTCACAGCGTAATGCAGCGTGGTGATCCGACCGGATGTATGTTTCCCGTCAGTTAGCACACTGTATTAAGCTGCACAAATGGTAAATCTAACCCAACGTCTCGACTCGAGCCCCCAATTTGTAAGAGGATTCAATTCAGCACTACAGCTAAATTAACACCTAGTCTAGAATACTGAATGAAAACCCTTATTGATATATCTTTAGGTCCAGTTCATGCGTTCTGGATGACTACCCCTATATAACACCCCTCTCTTGGAATCCCCCTGACCCCACTGAGCCAAGAAGTAGTTCTGTTTTGCAAGTTTAAAAGGTTTATTCGATAATTGAAAATATATATATATCACACTTTATAATAAATTAATAATTGAATATCACACTTAATCTGATATGATAATGATTAACAACAGAGAATCTGGCACTAGCACACTTCCTTATAATCACTAATGAGTTGACATGAAATGGATGAGATAGCACACTGGTAAATAGGAACAAAAGAAGAATAATGTGATAGAGAATGCTTTATAGAGTTCAAATGGATGGAATGTTGAATGAATGAAAGGCAGTATAAAAAAATACTCAATATGATTTCCACAAAACAATGTAATCACTTTTCTCTGGCAATCCCCTCCCCCCCTTGATGCAAGGCAAGGAAATGGAAGGAAGCACACAGTTCTCAGAAATGCAATCAACTGTAATTCAGTTCACCCCAGCAAGCTTACACTACAGAAAACAGATAGGAGTTTTGAAGACACAGGCCCAAATGCTTTGATATGTGCTAGCAATGGATGAGAAATATGCTGGAAATGCTTTTAATTCCCTTTCAGAGGTTCATGGTGAGTGGTATCTAGTTAATATTAGTCCAGGCTCACACTAGCAATGATGCAGGGATAGTTAGCAGGTTAATCGAATTTCTGGCAAATGGAAGGCAAGCAGCGGCAGTTTTTACATGTGAAGAAATTTGCAAATCGCGGTAAAATTCGCGAATGCGTGTTCCGCGATTGCGGTAAAACTATAGGGATTAGGAATGCGGTTCTAGGTTCGTAGGAAAGCCACGATTCTAAGCTTTCAGTCGCGGAGATATGACCGATTTAATAGAGGTCGTTTTGGTTTTGCAAATTTTAAAAGCTCAAAATGACAAGTGACACATTTTTGCAGCTAGAATGACAGGTGACAGATTTGGAGCTATCAGGCAGTTCTACTTAGGTTAAATAGATTGAATTATATGAATTTAACTAAGAAATGTGTTCTGAGTTTTCTGAGTACTCACAAGAGATTTTGAACCGGAAAGCGGCTTGGTCACGGATCTGGTCAGGATTTTGGGATTGGACTCCGGTCTGGTCTCTGAGTACAGCACTGCTTTCTCTCTGGGTACAGCACTGCTTTCTCTCTGGGTACAGCACTGCTTTTGGATTCAGGAGATTGATGAATTTGAAGTCTGTATCTCTGGATGTTGTATGGTCCGTCAGAGTGTGTTGCAGCAAATGGAATTGAAGGTCTCTCTCTGTCCTCTCTGTCTGCTTTTATGTGTTTTTGAAAGTGGGTGTATATGCAGCATCACTAGACTTGCCCCTCTCACTTGTCATTGGTCCAGCTTTCATTTCTCACTTGATTGGCGAATGAACTGTGAGTCAGGGTGATGTCATTTTATGGCTTGCCAAGAGGGCACTCCCCTGTCAGATTGCACACATTCTATATTTGATAATAAAAGACATATTTCACAGTTACACAGTTGCTTGAAATTACATATACCTGGTGTGGCTGAATTTAGCCATGTCTCTGTCCAAATCTGCTCTTTCTAGGAGCTTGCATTCAGAGATGGCACATAATTGACTTTTTAACTGATTTTTCAATTTCTGACATGGACCCAACTTTACATGCATGTGCGCAGGGAGTATGGACATTAACTGATGAAGTTTCAGATTTTTAACATGCACACATTTAGAGTAATATCCTCTTTTCTGCTAAAACCCCCCTGAACATACCACTGGTTCTAAAAACCTCTTAAACTGTGGGCAGAAAAATCACAAGAATTATGGTATCATTTATAAAATTTTCACATGTCCGCTCTATGAATGATCCATCTTTTTAAAGTTATGTTCTGGCTCCAAAGGGGTGTGGTTTTCTCTCAGCACAAGGTAGAAATACTGGTTTATCCAGTTCTGCCAAGCCAGCTTGCTCTCACAGGCAGTGCCCCTCCCCTGTGTTTCAGGAGGAAGCCACTTTTTACGACTGCTGTAATAAAACCTTTGCCTGAGTCAAGATAGGCTTTGTTCAGAGCTCCTGTAGAGCACAGGTAATTCAATTATCAGATAGATGGCATATCCTTAGTGTGGCCAGCAAAAGGCAGATTGTCCTGGGACCACAGTTGTGACTCAAGTTTCACTCCTGATGGGGGTAGCTGTCAAGCAAAATCAAGTTCCTTAAACCAGACTTTAGCTAACTGTCATGCTTTTTTTTGTTGCTTTTTAAATTAACTTGCAGTTTTACACATGCAGCTAGAATGCTGATTCTAAGTGCAAAACTATGACATTTCAACAGTTACAAAGGCATGTGGCACCAAACATAGGTCACTCATTTAATCTAAACATTTTCGATTTTAGTGTCTTTAAATCCAGTGCAACTTAAACTGCTGACTGCATAGCAGTTTTGTTATAAGCATTGTTCTGGGCTCTTCATTTCCCAGATTTTGTAGGCACACAAAACTCCATTCTGCCAAATGTCTGCTGGTGTTCAGTGAATATTTTGCACATATTGCAATGTTTGAAAATAGGCATTTTGAGCCTGCCTTCAGAGAAACACAAGGTGGTTTTAAAACGCCGGCTTTTGGATAGTGGTGAGTACTGGTACTGCACCCCTTTTTGGGATTTAACAAATGAATTCCCCACAATTCTAGGTTGCATTTGGCAATCAGCATTTCCATTCCCAATGGTTTCAGACTACTGTGCGGGTAGTCCAATGGTGGTTTTAAAGCGCTTTGAAGCTAACCGGCGCTACTGTTTTTCCTTTGGCAACCCATTTCCCTCATGGCAACCCGGCCTTTCATTCTCGCACTGGTGGGTGGCAAGTGAGGCAACCATTTTAGTGTGCGCACAAACTGCGCAGCTTTCCTGGATTTCGGCGCACATGTGGGTTTTCCGCCATCTTGAATTTTCTGAGCCCACAGCACCAATTGTTGTGGCATGATAGCTTAAACGTGGGTCAGGACACCCAACAGACCTGGGGCTACAACCACCTCAGCCCTACCCCTAACAATGCCTCTGCTGATTAGTAGATAACTCTTTCTGAGATGTACTACTTGTATTCATTTTACCTTTAATACAAAAGTAAAAAAAGCCAGGTGTTCCACACCCTTGCCAGATGCCAATCATTCACAATGTGATTGTATTTGTTTGGGTTTAATATCACTCAATTATTTAGTTGCCAGGTACTCTGCAACAGTGGGCTGAAGATAGACAGTATGGTGCAAAGGCAATCAACATGCTGATTTAGATGACGTTGGCAGAGTATAGGAAATTGGGCTCTGGGGGGTGCTAGCCAAGTTGGTCAGCAGACAAGCCACTTCTCTTACTTGGACAGTGGTCTTGTGTTTCCTGTTGAAGGCCAGTTAGAGGAGGTACTATTTTAGTTGCTTTTGCAATTCAAACCTACGTAGCCTGCTCACCCTCATCAATCAAAATCATTTCTGCTACCCCTGTGCCCTTGTTACCTCCTGGGTGCATCCTCCATGAACAACGCTCAATCCCTTCACAGTTAGATTTGCACATTGTAAGTCCCATAAATACAAACAATTCAAACCAGTGAGAGCTGTTCCTGAACTGATTTTCAGAAGGTATTGTCTGCAGTCAAGAATGAGTTTCAATATGGTGGTAGTAGTTTTGGGTGATTGTTGTTTACTCAGTCAGTGTGTTTCTTCAAGTGGAAGGCTTTACATGTGCTGCCGAAATGTTTCATCTCCTGCTGCAGTGAGCTGATGTGCATCCTGTGACACTGATATAAGGTGATTACAAAACGGCTGTCAGTGAATTTCGGAAAAAGACACGGGGCCTCATTACGAGTTTGGAGGCAGCCATGGTGCTTTTAGCACCATGGCTGCCTCCAAACCGGGCTCCATTACCGTGTTCCTTCAATGAGGTATAACCGGGTCATTCCAACATTGGAGGACCCAGTTATTCCTCCTTGAAGGAACCATTCCCCATTCCCATTTGAGCCCCCATAGGGGCTCAATGGGAATGGGGCGGGAGGTAATAATGGGCACATTACAAATGATCCGTTATTACCTCCCTCTTCCCCTCCGGGTCCCGCAAAGGGAACCTCGTAATCGGTGCTCACGTAATGAAGGGTGCCGGTCCCGTACCGGCACCGTTCATTGCGTAAGCGCCAGGGACGTAATGAGGCCAACTGTCCTCATTATGAGTTTGAAGGTATTTTAGAGGAAAATACTCTGAACTACCACCAAACATATTTACTGTTACTGCCACTTGGGCCCTCATTCCGAGATTGGAGGTAGCCATGGCGCTATTTGCACCATGGCTGCCTCCAATACCGGGACCGGCCCTGGTCTGGTTGAATGGGGACTTACCGGGTCATTCCGACCATGGAGGACCCGGTAAGTCCCCATTCACCAAACCATTCCCCATTCCCATTTGAGCTCCCATAGGGCTCAATGAGAATGGGGAGCATGCTAATAACGGGCCCGCAAATAGCAGACCTGTTATTAGCGCCCTGGTCCCTTAGTGGGACCCATAAAGGATGTGTGGTCAGACCACACGTCCTTTACGGTTCTCGCTAAGGGACCTCGGAATTGGGCGGTAAGGGATTACCGGCACCAGGCTCCTTACCGGTGCCCAGTATCCCTTACCGCCCACCTCGGAATGAGGCCCCAAGGTCATGCGGAATTTCTGCCTGATTGCAAGTGGTGATAGCAGTGTAAATCTGCATTTATTTTTGGTTCATTGGACCCAATGAGGATTTTTTGTGGAATTACCGCTGCAGTGATTCCGCCGATCTGCGGATTATTTGGCTTTGAGTGGCAAAATTTACCTCCAGGGTTTTGCTGGAGGTAAATCTTCCATTCAAAGCCAAAACTCATAATTTTACCACTTCCCACCAAACTCGTAATGAGGCCCAACAGTTTTATTCAGTGAAATCCAGGTGGTAAAATCAGTGTGAATAAGCACAAGGTTGGAGAGAACATTTAGAGATCGTGACCGTTTTGTTGCATCAGGTTTCCTGTTATTTTCGTAAGTCAGTGAAGTTCCCAATGTGGCCTTTTCTTCCACGTTTCAGGATCAACCATTCATAAGTGACTTTATCTGGGTATTCTTCAGGGTCGGATTGGAAAAAGAGACTTTGGCACCAGCTATACCACTTAACGAAGCAGACACACAGCTAGAGCTTATCATCTGTCTTGTAAGAGCCAGGTGTCACTGCTCTACTGTTTATAATGTTGTGCATGTAAGCTCTATGCTCTTGCCTTGTAACTAAATCGCCTTCTTGTAACAGCGCCTCGATGCCCTGGGGCTGTTTGTGCACTTTATACATTTAAATGAATAAAGTTTAAGACCAATTTCCACCTCTCCATAGTATGGCTTTCGCGTATTTCCCAGTGGTGCAGCACCAATGTAAGAGATGTAGAAAGACTAATAAAATGGTAGAACGTGGGTCATCAAATACCATCTCCCTACTCCACCTAAAATGTGGCTGGCAGTAACCTACTTAAGTCCCCAAACAATAGGTGTAGAAAAATATAACTTTAAGGGTTTTGATAAATAGCACCAACACGATCCACTTCTGAATTTAATAATATAAAGTGCCAAGGTTTAAAACAAACTATATGGCAGTAATAGTAGGCTTGATTTCAGAAGAATTATATATGTTCATCCAGAAAACGACATTAGCTCGTTTCTGCTGTTATACTTGTCAGAATTCATCAGGACTGTGATCCAGTAGGTATCTTAAAGACAACCCCATGTAACACTTCTTTGTGTTGCCCTGGCCATCTATGCTCGTGACCCCCTCCCCGCCCCGCGTGTTACATGTACTGCACATGTTCTTATGTAATGCTTTATCACTGAGGCAAACGTCTTTTCACGTGAATTGATATGTGTGGACATTGGTGAATAGAGCAAAGAAAATGAAATGGTTAATAACCTACAGAAAACACCATCTCCAAAGATTCTCCAGTAGCTCATAGGATACCCTGACAGCTGAGTACACATCTTGTCAGGGAATAATAGCACACATTAAAGATGGTGTTTCCCCTTGCAGTTTAAGCAAGGCATGATGATGGCATGATGATTTAGTGGATTCCAAACATGGGGAACACATGAAAGCTGAGCCAGAAACAGAATAGATAAACGTCATGCCTTCATCAGGCACCATACTCCTGAACACATCCTGGATGCAGGAGCTGTGGCCTCTTCCTGCTCTCTCAATGAAGGCCAGTCTTCAAGGAGAGCCAGGCAGGTCAGACTCTGGAAACTAGTGAAAGAAGTGTGTCAAGCCCCTTTACTGAGTATATAGTCGTGGTGAGTGGGGACACACATAGAACTCGAGAAGGGTGCAGGTCCCCAAAGAGGTCCGGCTGGGAGCAGGGCAATGGAATCATGCCCATCAGGACAGTATCACTAAAGACATTGTGGACCATCTACATCCAAGGAACAGTTCCCACAGTGTTTGGTGTCCATCACAAATCCACAAGCCCCTTAGAAGGACTACTTTACCCAGTCCATGAGCTCAGAGGTGGAAATATAACTTTATCAAATTATCAAAAACACAAAGCAGACGTGGGCATGAGTAGCTCAACCGAACATCTAGTGCCTATTACAAAGCGTCCAAAAACGGCATTCATCTCCAGTGACAAGAGCCACTTAGGTAGTCGTGAAAGGAGATGCGGGCTGGTGGATTTGAAACCCAGAGGTCCAGTTATTAACACATCTTTGGCAAGGGCATTATCGGGGACAGTGAGCTGTTAGTGATGGCGCAGCATGCCAAGTAGGCCATTGTTGCCATTAGCACTCACCTCATGTCCCGAAAGTTGTGGTTGCACAGGGGCGGCGGGCAATATGCAAAGCAGCAGAGGAATGTTGGGGGCATAAGCCACACATGTACAGTGAGTCAATTTTACAGGTAGGCGTGAGATTGAGGGAGTTGTGAGAAAGCCATATTGGTGAGAGAGCAGAGGAATGAGGATGAGATAGGAGTGTGGACACACTGGCACTTGTATCGCAGTGAGCCACCGCCCACACATGTATTTGCTTTTTTCCTGATTGGTGGCACACAGACAATAAATAGAGAACTAACTACACCATTCCAGTCTCTTTATACTGTGACACTATTCATAAACCACACTGTCCTTGCACAAATCTTATATATACACACACAATGTTGTATAATCTCTCAGTTTAAGCACTGTATTCTACCTCAAGATGGTGCCCACATGCATAGAGGCTTGCCATGCCGTCATTAAGTTTATATATGCCTGCATGAGCTTCAAAACCATTGGATTGACAGTGTAGAGGTTTGAACACTGGACTGGAAAAAGAGTGAAGCAATGGGAGATACAGGTGAAAAATGGGAAGGACAGAGGCCATGGAAAGAGACGAGGGACGACTGGGGCACAAAACAAGACAACAAAGGGGAAGCTGTGACAAAAAGGACTGGGGGGGAATACAGGCTGACTTTGGCAGATCATTCATGTGTTTTCCGTATCCTTATTGGCTGTCGCAGGTCAGCATTAGATCCCAGGTGCTAATTGTGCTTAGAGCTTACCATCTTGTCTCAAGAGTAGAAAGCACGGCGCCCATGGAAGTTTCAATGTTTTGGTCACTCTGAAAATACAGACATCATTTAGATTTTGTATTCTCACAATGATCATGTGTACACAGATCTCACATGGCTAACGTGTGAATGAATTGAATGCAATGCCGTTTTCACAGAAAAAATAAACGCTCATTTAAATGTATCCTTTTACATTGGCTGTGGATCCATTGCCTTTCTCTAATGTATAGGTGTTCAACGTTCCTAAAAGCTCAGCAACGTGTTGTGAACCCTTGTGTTTTCTTTTTTTTTGTTTTACTTCATTTCGAACAAAGGCACCCCGTAAAACAGAGAAAGGTACGTGACCACAGAAGGTGGTACCTGTCTACATACGCACAATTCACGCAACAATTTGGCATAGCCGGTATGAGGCTGCACTGCAAACACTTTGATCAAACGCTGATCCACACATAATAAAAACGGCTCGCCAAACACTGCGCTAGTCTCTGATCTCATTCACGTGTGCATTAAAGGCTGTGTCCAAACTTCTCACTCGCTCTCTATATCTCGCTCCTTTTATAATAAAAAAAAAAAATCCCTGTGAGATACACCCGGTTGGCTTAGCCGCTCTATCTTGAGTTCTTTACATTGTTTACTTGTCATCTTTGTCCTGGGGAATGCCTGCAGAAAAATATATAGGGCCTCATTACAAGTCAGGCGGTAAGGGGTTAACGGCGCCGGTAAAGGTGCCCGGCGCCGTCAACTCCGTACCGCCTGATTACGAGGTCCCCTCGCGGGACCCGGTGTGCACGTCTGGTTTAACCAGACGTGCAGAACGGGTCCCGCAAGGGGGAGAGGGAGCAAACAACAGGCCGCTTGTAATCGGCCCGTTGTTTGCTCCCTCTCCCATTCCCATTCAGCCCTATGGGGGCCGAAATGGGAATGGGGAAGGGCAGGGTCCGGGTTCCCAGAGGGAGGAATTACCAGGCCCTCCGAACTCAAATGGCCCGGTAATTCCTCATTCTGGGAACCCGGACCGATTTTGGCGGCAGCCATACCGCCAATAGCGGCATGGCTATCTCCAAAATCGTAATGAGGCCCATAGACTGAAACTGGTTTGGCGACATCTTGCACATTGCTGCGTAATACTGTCTATACCTAAATGTATTACACATTATTTAAACAGAAACATTAAAGGAAATCATGCATTTGACCCTCAATGCCGTAGAAAAGATGAATGCAGATGTGCCACTACTTGATTGTCTTAATTTACTGTTCAAAGTAACGGCTGACTGTCCCTGCTCAACACAGACCAGAGATTTGGGTGACCAGATTTTCAAATCTAATAACCAGGACGTGGTGCCGGTGACATAGAAGAAGGACTGAATTTATGAGAGGCTGGGCTGCGTGCACAGAAAAAAAGGATTAAAAAGAGAGCAACACTAATCTGCTCCAGCGCAGGACCCTCATTGGACGGAGGACTATCTCTTTTGTCCTCTTTCTGACAACACTCTGAAATTGTTACTGGTTATGTGTGACTATCAAGTGCAGATGGAAAGCATTCCTATTCTGGAATTGTAGTATTCCTTTTATAATGATTGCTATGATTGCCAGAATTCAAAGGATAAACCAGCGTTAAATGCATCACTTAGACGTGATTTCAGGAATGCCACCAGCCAGGTCCTTCCCAATGGTAGCATGCTAATCCCACCCGAAGATGCACTCGAACGACCAAGCTATCGCCATGGGCGACCTAGGAAAACAACAGTGAAGATAAACTCTGTCCGTGTTTAAGGTATGTATAAATCACGCCACATCACATGCCGCAGGCACGGCTCCTCATTCATGCACTCGAGAATGGAGCTACGGTTGTGTCTAATTCGGTCTAGCTGCTCGCAGAGCTGTCCGCACTGAAACCCCTGACGTGCCTCAACACCTCAGCCATTAGTATACAGCGACTACCTATGACAAGCTGGGTACACATCGAGCCTCCTGCACTAGCGCTTTGTCATGACCACCCACAGCATCCTTCCACTTGCCTGACCTCTTGGGTTGCTTACTGGAGCCTAGCCAGCCCTTCTAAATCCTAATCCTGGCAGATTGCACACACGCATCTTAAAGTAAACTCTTAGAACGTTCCCATAGCTGGACTTTGGTCCCCGAGAGCGTTCCAACCACAAAGCACATTGAGGCCATATAAAAAGGGAAATGGCGCTATATACATGACGGCTACAATACAATACAATAGATAAATGTCAGTACTCTGCTAACAACAAAACACGTCTAGGGCCCTCACTTGAGAACCTTGCTGACTGGAACCCTCCTCCCGAGCTTCTCTCACAGTAGGGAAAGCAGTGCCCCCTGAAGGGAGCCATTGGGCCTCATTACGACCCAGGCGCTAATGGGTTAACGGCGCCGTAAAAGGCTGCGGCGCCGTTAACCTATTAGCGCCTAATTACGAGGTCCCTTTGCGGGACCCAACCTTAACGGCTGGTGTAGACCAGCCGTTAAAGTAGGGACCCGCAAAGGGACCTTGGTGCTAATTACGGTGCCGCAATTTGCGGCACCGTACTTAGCGCCTTCCCCATTCCCATTGGGCCCTATGGGGCAAAAATGGGAATGGGGAAGGGCCATGGAGGAAGGGGGAATTACCGCCCCGCCAATCTTGTAATGGGGTGGTAATTCCCCCTTTCTCCATGGCGGAGTCGGTAACTTACCGGCATGGACCATGGTGCTAATAGCACCATGGTCTTCCGCCAGGGTCGTAATGAGGCCCATTGTCCTTCTGCCCCCTCTCCCCCACCGCCTTTTGAAGTATCCCAGAAATGGGAGGCAGTTCACCATTTGCTACTTCAAATAAAGGTTTATCACTGTTGTTTGGGGGCATTCCCAGAGATAGGGTGAGGTTGATTGTAAGATTGAATACGTGCACCATTTTAATCCTGCTGCATATTCTCACCCCACCATCTCTCGAAAGTCAGCACATGTTTTTATTTGCCCTTAAGCTTTTGGGTGCCAGGGCAGACTCCCAAAACCCAGAACATTAGGTCATCGCTCCAACGACATTTAAAACTTTAGTTAAGGAGACGAACACCCCTATAGAGTTGGAGACATGTTCATTAGATTTTTAATAGTACTTGCCAACGACATCCTGTAATCTCGACCTACACTCACTGCGTCCTTTACTGGAATGCTTCACCCTGAATCGCAGTGAGCCTCTGCCCACACATGTATTCATGTATCCCCCATAGGCAGCACAGGGACAATAAAGAACTAACTACACCATTCCAATCTCTTTATACTGTGACACTGTTCATAAACCACACTCTCCTTGCACAAGGCTTATAGATACACACAATGTTGCATAATGTCTCCGTTTCAGGACTGTGTTCGACCTCAATATGGTGCCCACATGCACAGAGGCTTGCCATGCCATCATTAAGTTTATATATGCCTGCATGAGCTTCAGAACCATACCATTGGTAGTGTAGAGGTTTGAACACTCGACTGGAAATAGAGTGCAGCTAGGTTCGCCCTTTGCTGACACCACTGTACTTTAAGTTTACCCTATTTCATTTTCTCACAGGGTGGGGATGGGTTGTGAAATACATATCTAACGTACACAAACATCTTGCATGTTCACAAATGAACCAAATGCCTTTAATAAATGCCTGTGATGGCGTTTGTCGCAAGCCGGATACCTCTGGGCCATTTGGCGTGCGGTACTAATGTATTACTTTAATGTAAATGCTGATAAACTGTGCTCTTGTTCTACCTTGTGTGTGCACCTTATATCCAGAGCATTGTTAGTGCTGAGGTTTAAATACTGGACTTGAAAAAAGGGAGCAAGCATGTGAGTTGGTTTTCAATCATGTGGCGAATGTGCTACTTTTCATTTTTTCTTTTTTCTTTCATAGGACATGGATGAGCTGCTGACATTACCTACACAGACACGATCCCATGCAAGCGGATGACTTTTCCAGCAAAACTATCAAATGCACTAAGTTTTCTTCAGGGTATCTGAAGCGAGGGAACGCGTCTCTAGTGAAATGTGTTCCAGAAGCTGTATTGATGGAGGGAGGCTCGTTTAAGGGATACATGGTCTTGTGGGGTAAGTTTTATTAAGTGAAGGGGAGTGCATTCTGGGATAAGAAGTTGCACGTGGTTATCTGCATACTGACTCAAACCTTTGAGGATAATTGTGGTATATGAAACCTCAATGAGGAAAGTAGAGATAGTCCCTCAACCTTTTGTCTCATTGTTTTAGAATATCTCTGGCCCCTTCCACTCACGCTAGTAAAGCAGCTATAATTGGAGCGGCCACGTGCATCTGCACGTGCGCATCCAGGAAGTGCTTCAGAAGTGCTGTTTGGCTGGTCGTGCTGGCTGACTGACTCGTGGAGAGAACACAGGGTGAATTTCAAACTAGCGTCCTGATCTTGACTCAAACCTTTGTGGACTATTGTGATCTATGAAAACTCCATGAGGAAAGTAGAGATAGTCCCTCACACTTTTGTATTATTGTTTTAGATAATCTCTGGATCCTCCCACTAACACCGCCAAAGCAGCTACAACTGCAGTGGCCGTGCGCATCTGCGTACGTGCATCCAGGAAGTGCTCCGGAAGTGCTGGTTGGCTGTTTGCTGAGTGTGGGTGAGGGCTTAGTTTAGTTCAGTGATCCACTGGCTACTATGTGAGTGAGTCTTACATTTGCTCTTATTTGGATTGCTCAGTTACTTTAAGAACTAAAATTGGCAGTCTGAACAAGCTGGTCAGGAATATTAATTGGGACACTGGGGTGGATAGCCATGGCTGAAGACACGGATACGACAACTGATAATCTGTCGGAGAGGCGGAGGTTGACAGCTCACAACAATTAGTGAGTCATGTTGGCACACCCCCCTCTAAACCCTCTGAACGACCTTTGAAGCAGCAACCTCTGCTAAGCCTGCACCATGGGTATCCACAGAGGGTGAATCAAACTTGCACCCAAAAAACTATTAGTAAGCCTGGTACTGGGGTGCGAAAGAAAGTTAAAAAAATTACCCGTTTTTATCCTAAACAAGGTGTAATAAATGTCATTCATGTGATTGATGAGAATATCGTGATGCTTGAGCTTGTGACTGATTTAAGTAAACTATTGCCGTGCATTCGGTCAACATTGATTGAGAGGGCAATGTGCCCTTCAAGCACTACCAGCGGCCCAATTCTAGCGGTGTTGGAAACATCCCATGACAATCATGTGAGGCCTGTCTGGTGCTCCACAAAATGAGGATTTGGTGAACAGTGGATCGATCGAACCATCTATTGAACCATGTAATGAACCACATGTTGGCAATTTGTGTGCATGAGGCAAATGAAAAGCAACGCCTCACTAGTGGGAACATGCAGGATGAAGGTTCTGAACATGCACGGTGAAGGTTCTGATGTCCCGTTAATGGACACGGGTCCTTTTGAGAATGAGAGTGAGGGGGGAAGAGGGGTTGGGTCATAACATCTCGTCCACTCCATTGACTGAATGTCATGTACAAGCTGACTTAGGGCGAACCTCAGAAGCTGAATTAGGCGAAATAGGTGTAATGTCGGGAAGAAGTCAGATCCCTTTGACACTCAATGGGGTGCTCATAACAGAAGACATGGGGCCTCATTACGAGGCTTGCACTCACTTAATGAAGGGGGCCGGTACGGGCCAGGCCCGCTTAATTCCGTCAGGGCTGATCACAGGGTTCCCATCGCGGGACACGGATCGGACGATTGGTAAAACCAGACGTGCTTTCTGGGTCCTGCAAGGGGAAGAAGGAGGTAACAACGGGACACTTATAATGTGCCCGTTGTTACCTCAATCCCCATTCCCATTGAGCCCTATGGGGGCTCAAATGGGAATGGAGAATGGTTCCTGCAAGGAGGACTTACCGGGTCCTCCTATTTCGGAATGACCTGGTAAGTCCCCATTGCAGGAACCCGGAAACGGAGCCCGGTTTGGAGGCAGTCGTGGTGCTAATAGCACCATGGCTGCCTCCAAACTCGTAATGAGGCCCATATGGTCTCTGCAAGAGAGGCAAATCTTAATAATTCACATAATTTAAATGTGAGCTTGACGGGTATATCGTCTATGGAAATGTTTGAGACTTTTGATAATCTATTGACTATACTGATAGGAAAATGTGAACAAATAGAAAGAACCATTGATTTTCAGTCAGTATCACTGCATAAGAGTATCAATCGAGGCAGGAGGTCTTTTAGACATTGAAGCATCCACACTGACATTAAGAGAGCATTGCACAAGCTGTAAGGTTTGGTCAGAAAAATACATTAATGGTGAAGAATGTTGTTTTTTTTAAACATAAGGATGCCAATCTCCTTAACAATGAACCAACGCCAGGGCATGGTGATTCAGAAAGAATTACTGCGGCTGGAGACCAGGGTCTTCAGGGAATTCAGACAATACTTCCTGAGGTCATGGTGAACAACATGGTAGGAATCCATCATAGTGAGCAGTTCAAATCATGCTAAAGAGTCGCAGCATGTAAACTGATATAAGCAAATATTTGTGTGATGCTGCTGGTGATTCTAGACACCTAAATAATAAGATTGGCACTCTAGGTGCTAGTGAGCAGCCAAAACACTCAGTAAAATGAAAGAAAAAAGTCCCAGTGGGTGTAGGTGACTGTGCTTCAGAAGCAGTAAAACAAATGTTTGATGAAGAAAACGGACAAGGGTCTCGTACATTAGTAATGCAGCAGGAGTACCACAAAGGGCTATGTTGATAACCGAGTATGCAGTGAAGTCTAGCGATATGATATGATACGTTATTTATAACACACTTAATACCCAGAGGTTTCAAAGCGTGGACCCAGGGATCAAACCTGTGCTGCCCCACGCCGTCTTGCTTCCAAGGCGGCACGTTGCCCCTGAGCTACCGTCCCAGTGGCTGTCAAATTAATGTGGTCTCCCAGACAATTAGAAGTGGTGCGATTCAAAACATTGCGCAGGTTTATCATAAGAATGAACATCATGCAAAGCCATAATGATGAGAGTGTGGAAACCGTCAGGGCACTGCAGATGAGGTATCGGTCTGGTATAGATCGGCACCCCCCTCAAAATAGTGCCACAGTGCTGCATTTTTAAATGAAATCGTTCCCCTCTGTGTCACGACAATGGAGGACATTATGATTGTTGATCAGTTGGAGGACAAGTTAAATGTGACCTCCAACATATGGTTTAGATCACATTCCATAATGCAAGACGCTTTACAATACGAGGATGATCTCTTCAAACTAGGATATTGTTGTGGTAGGATAAACATGAAAAAAACAAAACAAATAAAGAGCCAACATCAGGAACACACAAATGACTCCATCTAAAGTAGTGGCACCGGCGGGAAATAGGGAACGTGCCTTGAACGTGAGTACTGTAAGAGGTGAGAGAGTTAATAGAGAGTCTTCTGATAGAGGTGAACGTGTGATACAACACGGAGAAGTTTGTGAATAAAGATGGGTACCGGCAATGGCTCTCAAAAGCCTTTAAGTCTCATTTTTCAAAAGCACCTCAATAACACTAGTTTGGTGTGCTCTTGGAATACCCGGGGGTTTGCCCATTTGTCTGCAGATGATGGACTACTGTAGAATATCGATCTCTTTGGCATTGTAGCATTGCAGGAGACCTGGATGACGATGCCCTGATATTATATTATATGGCATTTAGAACGCACCTGTACACAGTGTTTCTTGTGTACAGGCTCCTTCGACAGCCTGTACACAATCTATTTCCCTGTGAAATAGATGGTTGTAGCACCTCGCAGAAAATGTCAACATAGGGCCCCATTGGTGGACTGAGAGGTGTACCTCTGGTTACTGTTCAGCATCCATGGAGCCTAGAGGACACCCAATGGTCAACCCCTGTGATATAAGCTGTAATTATTAGCTGTGACCTGCGAGGGCATAACAAGCTCGCAGGGACGTCATTTCACCAAAATGCGAGGGGTAGCGGAAGTGACATCACATGACACTTGACCTCTGATGACATTACAGGAAGTGATGTCATTTGACCCCACAACGGGAAACTACAGAACACCACCATTTGTCCCTTGACAAACAGGAAGTGCCATCACATAGCATTGTTTCTAGGTAGACTATGAAAAATATGGTTACAATACCGCTGCAACGTGGTATACATTTCATATAAGAATGGATCACCAGGCAGAAAAAAAACATGTTATGACTGCAACTTGTGAAAAGCAAAATACATAGTTCTGAAATGGATGCTTTTTCTACTCTACATGCTTTTTGGAGGATTTTGTCTGCATTGTGAATTTAAGGTGTTTAAGAACAGACTAAGAAAGTGACTCACCCCCTGAAGGGTGCCTGAAATAAACCTTTAATGAGTCTAGCCATGTTTTTATGGAATTCCAGAAAGATAAATAGCTCAAATAGCCACATGGCATTGGCCACAGGCCAGGAGTTTCAATTTGTAAAAATAAAAATAGCATTTTTTTTAGGGGTTTAAAGAGAGACCACAGGGGTAGCAAGCGAGAACTCAGTGATCACAAGTGCGACCCCTGGCAACCCCAAAATGACGTCCTGGAAGCTTCAATTAATCCAATGCAGTGGCCAATAAATCTAAAATTGCGAGAGTCAGAAACATATTGCATGAGTCTAATCCTGGTATCCCTTTCTTAGTTGTAGGAGATTTTAATGCTCAAATAGGCACAAGTGCCTGTGCACCGGATCAGAGCTATTAAATACAAACAGGCACGGTGGTGGGTGGACCACATTATTTGAGTGGCACAACACGACCATCCTAATTGGCCACTGTGAGGGTGACGCCCTGAAAGCACACACACACATTCTTGCAGTGTTACAAGACATGGCCATACTAACACGTGAAGAAAGCGATCATCTTCCCGTCTGCGTTTTGCTCCATGCATGTTAGGGTAGTAGTCGATTTGAACTAAATGGTGACCTCTGTGTGAATAATGGGGCAAACTGAATAAGTTGGAATCCGGTCAAACTTGAGAAAGCTAGGAATGTTGCTGATAAAGTTCTTCCCAGGTTTGCAGAGAGATGGCTTAACGGGCGCACAAATAATAGACTTCTATTGCTAGAGGACGGAAGTTAATTGCGTCCATGAAAGACGTCACTCAAAAAAAACGCAGCTATAAGGGCCCCTGAGAGCGGTGGAAAGGGCAAAATAATCACAGTCGATGATATGATAACTAATTCAGGCTGCGAAAAAGAAATTGAGGCGTGATATTACGCAGGCATTACATATAGGAGGTGAGTTGAAGGTAGCTATTACAGCAAAAAACATCAAAGATCTAAAAGAGGACTATCGTGGGAGGTAGTGTGAGTTATGGAACACATCATGCCAGTTCTAATAATAACATGGGCATTTGGCCGACTGTGCGGGGTGGGGGGCACCAAAAGAAATCTACCTATTAACAGTGTAGCTGAGGAGAGTTGGCAAATTCATATCGGAAACACTCTCGGGGCTACGGCACCCAGTGATGAGGCCTACATTAACGTCAATCAGAGCTGGGTTTGTAAATCTACAGTTGTTGATATCACCCAGATGTTCGTGAAATTGCTGACTCCAAGCGGAGTTTGTCCGAATGGGACCTGCAACGGTCTCCGGAAACTATCCCCGGGGATATGGGCCATGGCTCTGAATACTCTGTCTGTGCCGATTGGGACCCATGCCCAGGTTCATCCCTCCTGGAAAGAGAGTACAATCCTTCCAATTCACCAAAAGGGATGCTGGAAAAATCGAATGAATCATCACATGCTTGCCAATTTAGACATACCGGCCAGAATATTCACAAGGGTACTGCTGGGCGAATTAAACTAGTGGATCACAGAATGTAAGATTCTCCCCCAAACCAGACAGGCTTTAGAGCCAAATCTAGTACTCTTCACATCTCCTCACCTTGATATCTACTATCGAATATGCTTGGAAGGGACATCAACTGCCCGTCTATGGGGCATGCATAGATTTTAGTACAGCGTTTGACACAGTCATGAGGAATAGACTGTGGCACAAACTTGTTTCTTGGAATAATCCTCACAGCATGTTAATAATTAGCTGTCTGCTGCACACTGATACCGGTGTTAGAGTGAGGTTGGACGGTGAAAGGGAGAGTGTCAAATTACTTCCTGATCTCAAGGTGAGTAAAGCAGTGATGCATCCTGGCTTCAACTCTATTTAATCTGTATTTGGCAAACCTAGCAGCAGCCTTAAATCTTGATGCTGCCTGCCCAGTGATAATTGGGGCACTTAAATGTGACTGGCTTGGCTGCCCCAATTACCTTCTCCTCCTTGACTATGCCCCATAGGGGCTTTAACTCAAGCTTGATGCGTTGGGAAATATCCAAGGAAAAATGGCCTCCGCATCAATATAGAAAAAAACAAGATTGTGGCATTCCAGGGGGAAAATAAGGAAATGAAACGACAAAACACACGTGGAAGTTAGATGAGAAAGTGGTTGATTGTGTGGAATGCTACAAGTACTTGGGTGTTGTAATTGACAATGGGCCTCATTACGACCCTGGCGGTAAGTTACCGCCAGGGCCGTGACTTTACCGCCATGGCGTAAACTACGTTTACGCCATGGCGGTAAGGGGATTTACCGCCCCATTCCGACCTTGGCGGGGCGGTAAATCCCCAATCCCCATTTACCCTTCCCCATTCCCATTTTTGCCCCATAGGGCATAATGGGAGTGGGGAAGGCGTTAATTACGCCACCGTAAATTACGGTGGCGTAATTAACGCCAAGGTCCGTTTCCGCCATGGTTTTTTACACCCGCTAAAAGCAGGTGTAAAATCCGCCATGGCGGAAAGGGAACTCGGAATTGGCGGAAAGGGGTTGGCGCAGCTAACGCTGCCGCAAACCCCTTTCCGCCAGGGTCGTAATGAGGCCCAATGAGTTGACTTGGACACCTCATTGAACAGAGAACATGGACAATTGCATGAGAATTACACATGCCTTGAGTAGTTTTATAAATAAACAGGGAAGGTGTTCCATTAAAGGAATGGTTCGGTCAGAAATATTATTGGCCAAAAAGATGTCCAATAATAAAACAAATATCTAAAATATATATTTTGTTTAAGTCCCTATGGAAAGTTTCGAGCAAATGAAGCTCAAACTTTAAAATTGGAAGCACTAGGGGGCATCCATTTTGTAATTTCAGGCAGCCTCCTCGGCTCTGCCCTTGCGGCACTAAACAAGCAGCAAAACCCCCCTACTGGGAGCTTTTGCTTACTGCAGCCTGAGCAGAGCTGAGGAGGATGCCTTCACTTTCATTTTACATTTTCTGTGCTCCCCAAGACCAGGGAAGCACAGAAAACGTAAAATGAAGGCAAAAAGCCAAGGTACACCAATGAAAAATATTATGTTGTATTTGTGATTGCCGTGGTTGGAAAACCACGGAAATCACAAATACAACAACGTTGTTATTCAGACAGCAGCAGCTTTTGCGTGGAGTCTCCTGGGCTCCCTCAACCCTGAGGGAGTCCAGGAGACTCCCAGTGAAAGCTGCCACATTCAGAATAACAACATTTTTGGATCTGTAAATACTGCAGCATTTACAAATACAAAAACATTGTATTTCTCACTGCGGCAGCTTTCGCTTAGAGTCTCCTAGACTCCCTCAGGGTTGGGGGAGCCCAGGAGACTCCACGCGAAAGCTGCCGCTGTCTGAATAACAACGTTGTTGTAGTGAGAAGTACCGCAGCATTTCTAAACACCTGTGTTGTGTTTCTGCCTACAGCAGCTGTCACTTTGGCGAGCCTGAGAGCCCCAAAGTGAAAGCTGGTGTAGGCAGAAACACAGCGGCATTTCATAACACCCGTGTTGTGTTTCTGCCTACAGCAGCTTTCACTTTGGGGCTCTCGGGCACCCCCCGGGGAGCCCGAGAGCTCTAAAGTGAAAGCTGGTGAAGGCAGAAACACAGCAGCATTTCAAAACACCCGCGTTGTGTTTCTGCCTACAGCAGCTTTCACTTTGGGGCTCTCGGGCTCCCCCCGGGGATCCCGAGAGCGCCAAAGTGAAAGCAGCTGCAGGCGAAACACTGCAGCATGGAAACACAACTGCGTTGTGTTTCTGCCTGCCTTGGCTTTCACTTTGGGTCTCCGGTGCTCCGCCGGGGGGCACCGGAGACCCAAAGTGATAGCCACGGCAGGCAGAAACACGATGCAGTTGTGATTCAAAAACCCAGCGGTTTTTCTTTCTAAGTTTCTCAGGCTCCTCTGGCTCCTCCGGCTCAGAGGAGCGTGAGAAACTTAGAAAGAAAAACTGCAGCATTTTTGAAACACAACAACGTTGTATTTATGTTTGCGGTAGCTTCAGCTTGGAGCCCGGGGGGATCCAAGCTGAAGCTACCGCAAACATAAATACAATGTTTTAAAAGCTGCGGTTTTATTTCTAAGTTTTACGGGCTCCTCCAAACGCACAGCTAGTGTTTATTAAAAATAAAAAATTGCATTTACCGAGATGGAGCTGCAGCTTTCCTGCCTGTAGTCTCTGGTCCCCGTCCTCTGAGTCTGGCACCAATGAATCAAAAGCCACCCAGTGGTAGATTTTGTTTAATACAGCTGGCTCGCTTTTCCTCCATTAGTGCCGCAAAGGCAAGCACAGGCGGCATCCATTTCATAAAATGGATGCCCACTAGTGCTTGCAATTTTAAAGTTTGAGCTTCATTTGCTCGAAACTTTCCATAGGGACTTAAAAAAAATATATATTTTAGATATTTGTTTTATTATTGGCCATCTTTTTGGCCAATAATATTTCTGACCGAACCATTCCTTTAGAACAGTAGTTTTGCTCTACACATCAACCATATGGGCTGATGCATGGAATTATTTGCGGGTAAAAACAGAGATTTGTGTGTCATTCTGCCCGCAAATCCCTGTTTAACAAATGGGGATTCACTGGCAGAATGCCACACAAATTGCCATTTTTCGGCACAAAAATTCCATGAATCAGCCCCATAGTGTCTTGCTTGCTGTATGCTGTGGAAGCGTGGGGGACTAAATTCAGGGCACAACTGATTAAATTCGAAGCTAAAATCTTGTGATTATTGTTCAGAATACCAACATCACTTCCAATAGAATATATCTGGTTGGAGTTTGATCTCAGGAGAATATCAGCCGTAATTGATTGCAAACTAATCATGGGTTATGAGAAACTTAGCCATTTAGATAATGGCACAATGTTTTCATTTATGTATTTATTTATTTTGTAAAGAGCCTAAACCCTTAGGCATCCGGCTCTGTTGCAGACGAGTTACGTTATACAGAGCTTCATTAAACACATTTAGACCATAGACAGGCAACATTACAAGGAGATCTTCATTAAACCCATTTAGCCAATAGACAGACATTAGTACTGGGAGGGTTGGACAAATGTTAGTGTCCCATGGGGGTTAGGCTGATAGCCAAGTTTTCAGTGCTTTGTGGAATGCCCAATAAGATTCCTGAGCTCTATGCTTTGTGGGAATGGCGTTCCAATCGTTTACCGTAACCAAGGGGAAGCTTATCCCTCCACCTTTGAATCTTTTCACTCTTGGCATGGTTAGTTTGAAGGCATGGGGGGATCTTGCAGACCTGTTAGGCTTTACTCTTTCGATTTTCTGAGACAGGTACTGTGGGATGGTTTTGCTCAGGCATTTGTGTGTGATTTCAAGGGTCTTGAAAATGATTCTTTCTCTGATCGGTAGCCAATGAGCCTGTTTTCTTGCGGGTGATATGTTCTCCCTTTTTGGGAGGATCAGTGCTGCTCTGAGGGCATTATTCTGGATTACTTGTAGTTTGCTGAGATGCAATTAAAAGTAATGGTTTATGTCATGAAGGCATATAATGCAATACATGATTATGAGAGATGGTGTACCCTTTGAAACCCATGGGAAATACATAAAAATTGGTTGAACACATATGATAATGAAAACAGGCAACTGAAACAGCCCAAGCTAAAGTGATGGATAAGGAAACAAATATATAATCATACCAAGGAAAATGACTGTGTACACTTGGCATAAAATATAAATAGTGGCCCCTTTGTTGAATATTGGATGGGGTACAATGCTGTCCCGAAATACGTTGAGACTTTTCCCAACAGTGCCGTAATAAGACTATCTCCTGCTGAAAAGTAATCGTACACAGGCTCTTGAAATAGAGGATGCTAAAGTGGGCATAGCACTCTCTGAGCGAGTGTGTTGACTGTGTGGAAAGATGGTGATAGAATCAGCTGAACACATCATGTGTCATTGTAACAGTCTGAACACCAGCAAAGTATTTGAAAACCTATATTAATAAGACACACTGGGGGTCATTCCGACCCTGGCGGTAGGGGGTTAACGGCACAGGTAAGGATGTCGGTGCCGTTAACCCCCTACCGCCCTATTACGAGGTCCCTTAGGCGGTCCCACCAGGACTGGCTGGTTTTACCAGCCTGTCCTAGCGGGACCCGTTAAGGGAGCATGGAGCTAATAACGGGCCCGCAATTTGCGGGCCCGTTATTACCTCCTTCCCCATTCCTATTAAGCCCTATGGGGGCTCAAATGGGAATGGGGAATGGTTTTCGAAATGGGGACTTGCCGGGTCCGCATAGGTCGGAATGTCCCCGTAAGTCCCGATTCCGACACCACGGACCCAGACCCGAGTTTGGAGGCAGCCATGGTGCTAATAGCACCATGGCTGCCTCCAAACTCGGAATGAGGCCCACTGTGATGACATGTCTTGGTTGTCGTTGCTGCTATTAGAAGGAAATGATGCAAATCTAATTTTTTATATGACAAAATGTTATGATACATTCATGGATAAGAGCACTCTCGGTAGGGATTTTTTACATTGTGTAGTGATGTAATTATTCTGGAGAACAATGTATGCTTTTATGCTCATCATATTTGTGTGTTTATGTTTTTGTATGTGGCACATATGTAAATCCAGTTGTTGGCTACATGTATATTATAATAAAAATAATACAAAATAACAATTTTGACCATTTAACATGCCCCAAACATCCATGTGCAAATGAAAGTGAAAAGGAAAGTATGAAAACTTCAACATTTGTCCCAGTAAATAAATATGTTTTGGGAACATCTTCTGTTTGCACTGTGTTATGCAGTGCACACCCATGTAGCTAAATGCTCGTTTTGCAAAAGCACAATCATAATACTAAATAGAACAGTGCAATTGTTTAATAAATCTCTTGAGTCCACGCTTGATGAAGTGAAAAGGGAATTCTACCTAACCCTCATTGACTCTCACTCCCACCATCCTCAACGGCTACAGGACACCCTAAACTCACTCCTCACTTCTCCTAAATCTATGACTATGAAATGAACTCCACTCCCACAGCTAATGACCTAGCTGAATACTTCACAGCAAAAATGTCCAGAATTAGAAACTCTTTCCTGACCATCCTCGCACACCCTCCTCCTACATTTTACACTCTGCCTACCCTACCATCATCCTCTATCTCCCACTTAAGTCACACTAATACTGACAAAGTCCTATCTCTACTGATGAAGGTTGACCCCTCTTGTGCCCAATGAGACCCTCTTGCTCCTCAGCTTGTCAAGCCTATTTCCCCTTGATTGGCCTTTCACCTTGCTGAACTCTTCAACCTGTCATTCGACTCAACTTCCTTTCCCCCTGTTTTTAAAAACAGCCACAGTTCCCTCTCCGAAATTTGCAGGGGGCTGACCCAAACCTACTGGCTAACATTCACCCTGTGTATCTCCTTCTGCTCTTCTCTAAAGTGCTTGAAAGTGTTGTGTTCAACCATTTTACCAATTTCTTAGACATCCCCAACCTTCGCGATACCCTACAGGCAGGTTTCTACTCCTGCCACTCCACGGAAACTGCTCTCATGAATGTGTACAGCTTAATCACCTCTGCTAAGCACTCCAACCTATCCTCTATCCCAATTCTTCTTGACCTGTCTGCAGCCTTTGGCACTATTGATCACTCTGACCTCCTTAATACTCTCTATCTTCTTGGGATTCGTGATAGAGCCCTTTCTTGGATTGAATCCTACCTTGCACCTCGCCAATTCTCTGTCTCTTGGAAAAACGACACCTCTCAACTCTCTCCTCTAACTGTTGGTGTTCCACAAGGCTCTGTCTTGGGTCTGCTCTTCTTTACACTCTGCACCTCTGCTCTTGTGGCACTAATCTCCTCCTGTGGATTCTCTTACCAACTCTTCGCGGATGAAACACCAATCTTTTCCTCTATTCCTGAACTCTCCTCTGAACTCTCTATCAACATTCCCAACTGTCTCTCTGCCATTAAATATTGGATGGTTTTGCACTCTCTGATTGCAAGCTCTACTAAAACAGAGGTGCTCTTCTTGCCTGCCAAAAGCTCTCTCTCATCGCTTCCTCTGTCTATCCAGTTTCCACCTGAAACTCTCCCCTACACTTCTTCAGCTAGAAACCTCAGTGTCATTTATGATCCTTCTCACACCCACTCTACTTTCATTTCCAAGATTGGAGCAGCTCACCTCAACCTCCTAATTGTTAGCTAACTCAGGCACCTCCTTGCTTTCAACACTGCCAAGCATCTATTAACGACTCTCGTCTTCTCTAAATGAGAATTCTGTGCCAGCATCCTCTTTGGTCTTCCCAACTATGATTTTTATTCTCTTGAGAAGATCATTAACGTTGCTACCAGGACACCCTTTGAACTCCCTCACTTCACACCTACGTCTTTGTACCGTCACCATGCTGTATGGCTGATAATGCAAGTCAGGACCAGATTTACATTTCCTCTCCTGGTTCACAAATCTATCCACGGTAAGGCACCACTGTATCTATCCTCCTCTATCCAACTTTGCAAGGCTTCTCATAAACTCCTCTCTGGCTCCTCGGCTACCCTTGTGGCTCCTCACCCTCCGTGTTCTTCCTCTCACTTCTGCTACTTCTCTCATCCTGCTCCACTTGCATGGAATCATCTTCCCCCAGACAGCCAAGAAACAGTCCACATGGATTTGTTCAAGACCAAACTTAAAGCCTATCTCCTTGCCTCCGAGTTACCATCTTAACCTACCTCTCATCTGCATGCTAGCTCACATTTCTCACCTCACCTCTAACCTAACACTCCCTCATTTACTCTGCCTCCATTCTAGCACTTCACCCATCATGATCACATCCTGGCCATACCGCCTATGTTCATTGTCCTTAATTTATGTATGTCAACTTATGTTTTATCCCCAGTGACTGTTCAATTTACTCCCCTACACAACCTGGTCAGAATGTCCCTCTAACTCACCCCATTCTAAGAAGCTCACTGCTGCCCGCCAAATCTGATCTCGTATCTATTGTACATTAATTTGTGATAAAAAGAGCTTTGCTCCTCCTTTATTCAAATACATATATAAATATTGCCTAAAAACTACAATTATTTCAATGAAGGTGCCTAGAGGCCCTCTGGTATATAGTTGTGCTATATAACTGAATCCCTTAAGCAATGCTTGCCTATCTATTTATAACCTATTTTCGTCTAACTCCTATTACAGGGAAGGCAAATAAAGTGACGGGGTGCAGACAACAAACCCCGGGCCACGCTTTTTAGAAGTGGCTACAGATGGATGTGGAACCAGTTACATATTGGGATAACTTATCATCTGTTACATTATACTTGGAAATTAAAAAGAAGGAGATCGACTCTCGGGCAGAAAGAGCATGTTTTATTGAGATGGAATACTGGGAGCAAGCCAGGCATTTTCCGTTTAATAAAAGCTTGGCAAGGCCTCTGGAATTCCTGGGAATCAGAACAGCATGGCAGGAGCCTGCCTGTCATGGAGCACATGCATTCAAGAAGCTCTTTAAAAAGAAACACTGAGAAAAGGATGTTGCTTGACTGGGTTCTTGCTAGGGACCGGGATGGATTGGCCAAAAGGGCATTCTAGAGGTTCCCTGACAAGCGGTTGCCTCTGATGGGCCGGGGAGCTCAGACAGAGTCACTGTCAAGTTACTCATATCTCAATTAACCTCCGATGCTGCAGTGTGAGGTAAAACCCTAAAAGGGACTAAAATGGGTTATTTCAATACCACAGAATGCCTGCAGATGGTGAAGAGGAGACATAATACCAGACGTCCCTCCTTTTGCTTGAAGGCCCTGCAAACAGCAGCTCGAATTCTCTGCACTTTTGATGCTGTCACCTTGGATCCCCACAGTGGTGGTCTTTGCCTTCCGCTATGCTATGGGTCTGCATCCTTCAACTATCTAGATGTTTTGGACTGCAACTCCCATAATCCCTCAGCATTGACAGTGCTGTCTTGGGCTGATAGGGGTTGTAGTCCAAAGCATCTGGAGAGCCAACGGTTGCAGACTGCTGATGCAATGTGGAAAATGTTTGTACGCAAGCAAACCCACCAGTTGCAACATCACCACGCACCAGGAGTTTGCAAATGACATGACTATCCAACTTGAGTATTGAGGTCACATTACTTGCTGACAAGCAGAGCGAACACATTGCCAGCTGCCAGCAAATGCAATGTCTCATTAATTGATCGCAAGGGATGATGGTTGGCTGCTGGATGCTGTCTGTTACTGAACCAGAACTCTCTTTAGGGGCGGACTACTGGATTTGTTGGAAAAAGAAGGAACAGATGTTAGAGTGATGAAAGATGAAATAAAAAGGAACACTGGTGAGAAAATTAAATATAACTACATAAAGAAAAGAGGGGAGGAGAAATTAGAAGAAAAGAGACATAATGGAAGATCAGAAAGAAAGCAAACAAAGGGCACACATTGGATAGACAAAGAAAAGTGCAAACAGAAAAGACAGTGAATAAAAAATGAATTCAAGTAGACGATGGCAAATAGAAAAGGTGCATAGCATTTGCAAGAAAGAAAGAAAGAAAGAAAGGAAGGAAGGAAGGAAGGAAGAAAGAAAGAAAGCAAGAAAGAAAGAAAGAAAGAAAGCAAGAAAGAAAGAAAGAAAGAAAGAAAGAAAGAAAGAAAGAAAGAAAGAAAGAAAGAAAGAAAGAAAGAAAGAAAGAAAGAAAAAACAGGCTGTGATTGGGAGTGGGTATGCAGTGGTACCTACATTTAGTAAAGCATTACATTTCTTCCAGTGTGTGTGGAAAAGGTATATTACAAGTTACCAAGTCGTTTTGTGACCTTATACTCTAAACTCCACGGTGACTTGAAATATTCCAGCAACATGCATCTGGGTGCACTTTCTCACTTGGCGGGTGTGTTTGTGATACTGCAGTCTTTCCTGAATCGTTAGCCTACGGCATGAGTCTGCCCTCTGCAAGAGATGGTGTTGGTAGTACTTCATTTCTATTCCTCCATCGCTGCCACTCTCTAAGGTTTCACTCCAGCTCAGGGCTAGGGCTCGTGGGACCACCTGGAATCTTTCCGATATTTCTTGCAATCTCGAGTCTTGTGCTTTTGTCAGATAGAGTGTGGCAGCTCTATCATTTCCATTCTCATTTGTGAAATTACATCAGTCTCCTTGCTCCAGTTTTCATTCAGGATTTTGGCAAACACTCACATGTTGTTCCATATCTTTGTTTTCTCTACGAAGATAGAGTTGACCCACATGTTCACATCTTTGGTATGTTATATCAAGGATCATTTACAGTTTCATTGATTTCTTATGTCTCTCTCTCTCTCTCTCTCTCTCTCTTTCTCCCTCTGTCTCTGGTCCACCCGTGGGTCACCCCGCTGGCCTCGTCTTCTCTCAGGAAGCTTTCTCCTTTATCTCTTCTGAGGCTGGTAACCTTCCCGTCTACTCTCACAAGGCAATGGGTAAGGCAAAGAGCTGGACTCATAAATTAAGATCAGATGGTGTGTACCTTCCTTTATATGGTAAGGTAAGCAACATGTATCTTTTTAAACGTGTATCTTTTTTTCAAATAGTTCTAACCCGTTGTACAACACTTCCCAATGACTCCAGAAGATGGCATCCGCCAGTGAAAATGTCCTGTTTATGAACCTAGAGTTGAGTCTCCTTCAGAAGTCCATCTTCGAATCCTGGTCTAAGACACAGTAAATTGGAGTTCATTGTACCATCTCCATTTCCTTTCGGCAATACCTGTGAATATCAAGGCCTTGTAGTTAAGATAGTTAAGACATTGTTCCCAATGTTGAGTACTTGGTTCAGGATGAAGCACATGTTGACATCATTGTACTTCATTCTGCTATGCAAGTTCCTTTGCTGTATATCACCAGCTGCAATAGCACTGTACTGCACAAAGAGCTACACTAGGGTAGTTTATTTCACAGATCAACACAATGATACACATGTTGAGCTTCTTAAAGCTAGAACACCCAGAGTGTTAACCCTAATGCACATCTGGGTGGTCAGTCATAATGTCGAAAAAAAAATGTCGACAGACAAAAATGTCGACAAAAAAATGTCGAAAAAAAAAATGTCGACTTTCGTTTTTTTAAATTATATTTTTATTTTAGGGGTTCGGGACTAAAAAAAAGGGAAAAATTAAAAAAAAAATCAAAAAGGGGGGCTGGGGGGGAACCCCCCCATTTCGAAAAAAAAGGCATTGAAAAAAAAGGTCGACATTTTTTTTTTCGACATTTTTTTTTCGACATTTTGACTGTCGACATTTTTGTTGTCGACATTATGACTATAAACCGCACATCTGTTGGCTGCTGGCTCTGTAGGACCAACAAAAGCACTTCCGGAGGCAGTCCTCCTAACCTCATACGTCACTGTGGTCACACAAATAACCGGACTATGAAAAGTGGTTCACATGACCATCAGCAATAAAATCAAGCATATTGCATTCAGAACAATACTGAAAGATCATCTTCTCTGTGCATCCTCTCTTAATCAAGAAGCTCATTAGAGCGATGCTGCTTGCACTTTAGCAGTCATCCAGGCATGCATTCAGTGACCGCGCTAAGTTGGAAATGTTATGCTATCTTAAAATGTGTTAGACGACATTCACACCCGGGGAAGGGTGCTCAGGCAATCAGTTGGCTGGAATAGCAGGTGATAATAGACATTCTCCCCCCACTGGTTTGGTGAGGTCCTATGAATGGAAACACTAGGGAGCAGAGCATCATAAGAAGATAGACCTGCTGCCTGGTAAGGAATCTTGGAGGGGTAGAGATGTGGACGGAGTATCTCTGAGATAATGTCCATGGGATGTGATCTTGCCTCAGCGATGTGGCCAGAGGGAGAAATGTGATGTATGTAATGTAATGTAAAGCAAATGTCTAAAGCGCCTTTCACCAGCAAGGGCATCATGGAGCTAACATTTCTGGAACCGACCAGAGGAAGCAGCGATTAAGCTGTGAAAAGATGTTTTCAGGGCACGGCAGAAAGAGAGGTGATCCTCATGTGCCCCCAGTAACAGAGGAACGGAGCTCCACTGAGAAGCCGCCACCACAGAGAAGGAATGGCCGCCTACGCGAACCAGCCTAAACTGGGGGACCATAACCCTCAGGGAGGAAACTGAATGCAGGTTCCGAGTTGGAACATAGGGACGGAGTTTAGCCTGTAAAAAATATGGGCCGTTCCCATAAAAGGCACGGTGGACCACACACAAAGCCTGAAACTTAATACGCCTGGCCATGGGGAGACAGTGCAGTTTTTCCTGAATCGCTGTGGTGGGACACGTATGGGTATATATGGGTGAGGACAGGGGCACCTTGGGCAAGAGACTGTAAGGTGACAGGCTTGCATGGAATATGGAGGCAACCTGCACAGCAGTGTAAGTGTCAGGGAGGCAGAACTGCTGCCAAAGGCAGTCATCATAAGTCAGTGAGAGCATGCACTGGAAGCACCTCTGTAGTTTTGCTGCATGGATGCTAAACCTGGAGCTGGGGTATCTTTGTTTCAGCATGGGTCCTAGTTGTGGAAAGGCTCTGTTATACATCTCTGCACCTTTAAGGGTGAGATACGAAGCTGGTGGGAGAGAAAGAACCGAGGAGGAAAAGGAAGAGTCAGAAAGGGACATTTTTTGTTCATAGTGACTGTTTAATAAAGAAAGACGTATGTGACACGACCTCCGGCACTGTGTCCTTTATTCACATTACCCAATCTGGGTAAGAACTGGTGATGAGGCTATTTTACGGTGGACCGGAGCATATACTGCCGGCGGGTGATCCCACTGCACCATCATCCAGCAACCGGAGGGTGCTCCCACCGTGCCACCACATTCTGCATATTTCTTACGTGCCAGCGCCACACCCGATCCCGGGTAGGAGAAAGACACCACTGCAAGCACCCTTCACACAGCGGTCCAGGAGGGGAGTGAGACACGGTTGTTCCTTGTGTTGGCCGCGCGGCAATCCGCCAGCCATTGCCTTTCTTGTCTCATCTGCAGGCCCACGTGAGATAATACGTGCAGCGGCACAGCACACACACCAGCTCTGTGGCCTACTTGCCACGTTTGTTTGTCTCCCTCCCCCCTCCAGCTGCATGCGTTGCCATTGCTCCACCGACTGCCCACTGGCTGCTCAAGGACCTGATTATAACGCTGCCTGTGAGGAGGCAGCTGTACTCCCATTACCGAATCCCGGGGAGAGAAACCGGGGAAGGTCAACCTAGTAGACACGTCTCCATCACAGACAAGCCGACAAATCTGAAAAAAATAATAATAATAACGAAAAATGATATATATATATATATATATATATATATATATATATATATATATATATATATATATATATATATATATATATATATATATATATACAGAAGAGAAGGGGAGTGGAATTGAAAGTCCCACGAAGGGTCGTGCACACTGAGCAAAAGAAATGAGCAGGTGCAACACGTTCTGAGGCCACACAGACAACAACCACCCCACATCCCTCGGATTGAGTGAAGGCCTGCTGCCAGCTGTGCCATGACACAGAGTCAGATTCAGAAGTGCGGCCTATATATAGGCATGTTATAAATGCCATATCATATCATATACATCAACTCTCTGACTAACTGGCCTGCCGCCTGCTCCAAAGGCAATACCGGCTCTCCGTTCTCACCAAGAAGAGAGCCCTTATCCAAGCCCGCATCTCTGCGGCATCTAACAATTCGGCCGAACTCTGTAAAATCTGCTAGAAGCTGGCCAACCCTGCTGCAGTCTCTACCTCTCCTGTCCCCTCCCAGGCCCTCTGCACGGCACTGGCCTCTCACTTCTTTTAAAAAACTCAGGACATCCTCTCCTCACTCTCCTCCTGTCACCTCCCTCGCTCTATTCCCTGCTCTTCCTCTGGCTCTTCTGCAGCCACCCCTCCTCCCTCCTTCTCTGCCTTTCCCCTTTTTTTCTGCTGACGAGGTTTCCAGACAAGTCCAATCTATGAAAGTCTCGTCAAAAGAGGTCCACCCCTGTTCCTCCAACACTATCAAGGACCACATCGACTCCCTGGCTCCTGCCCTGGCTGACTTCTGCAATCACTCCTTCGCCTCTGGAGTCTTCCCATCCCCCCTTAAGCACTCCCTTGTGCACCCTCTTCTTAAGAAACCCTCCTCCGACCCCTCCTGCCCGGCTAACTATCGCCCAATCTCCATCACTCCCTTCCTGGGCAAGCTCCTGGAGAAACTGGCCATCTCCCAGCTTAATCTCCATGCTGAATCTGTTGGAAGTCTTCATGACCATCAGTCGGGCTCCAGAGCTGCCAGAAGCACGTAAACTGCCCTCCTGAACATCTGTGAAGACCTGCTCTCGAACCTTGACTCTAACACGCTGTGTGTTCTTATCTTGCTTGATCTCTCTTCTGCCTTTGATACTGTCAACCATGCCATCCTGCTCAACCGTCTCAGTGATAACCTGGGCATCACTGGTCAGGCTCTGGCGTGGCTGACCTCTTTCCTCTCCAATCGACCCTCCCAGGTCCAACTGGGGTCCTTCCTCTTTGACATCTTTTTCTCTACCTGTGGTGTCCCCCAGGGATCTAACCTCTCTCCCTGGCTGTTCAACCAGTATCTGGCACTCCTGGCCCACCGCATCACCGCTCTCTGCCCCAACCTTCAGTGCTATGCGGATTATAGCCAGCTCATTTTCAGGCTACCCTCGGCCTCCTATTCTCCTTCCCTCATCTCTGACTGTCTTTCTGCTATCCAGGAATGGTGTGCGGCAAATGACCTCTGCCTTAATGCCAGTAAGACTGAGATTCTACTCATCAGCACACCCACAACCTCCTTCTCTGCAGCTCTCTGGCCGGCCTCTCTTTGCCCTCTTCCTGCTCCTACCTACAAGACAAAAAACCTTGGGTCATCTTCGACTCCACACTCTCCTTCTCTCCTCACATATCTGACGTCTCTAAGAAATCCCACTACCAGCTGCACCTCCTCAGAGGTATCCTTCCTTTCCTCTCCTTCCCCCAGAAGCTCACTGTCTCCAGAGTCCTGGTTCTCTCGAAGCTGGACTACTGTAACAGCCTCTATCTAAATCTGCCTGCCTCTACTCTCCGCCCTCTGCAACTCATCCAGAACAGGACTGCGAGACTTGTCCTTGGCCTCAAGCCCAGGGACCGTATCTCTCCAGGACTGAAATCGCTACACTGGCTCCCAGTGGCTGCGAGGATTAAGTTCAAAACCCTCTGCATTGTCCACAAGGCCTTCTGGGGCCTGGAGCCAAAATACCTTCAACTCTCTCTTCCTAAATATCTTCCTTCTCGAGCTCTTCGCTCATCCGCCTCCAAATCCCTCAGGGTCAGCCGCTTCTCCAAGCAACGAGTTGGGGGTAGATCTCTCTCCGTGGCAGGGGCCTCCCTCTGGAACAGCCTTCCTGCCTCCCTGAAACTTGAGGAGAACCATGTCCGGTTCGGGAAGCACCTCAAAACCTTCCTCTGTGCTTCTGCTTTCTCTTCCCCCCTCCCCTGCTAAATTACTGAAACTGCACTGAATCTGCAACTGGGCCACTCACCGATCTCGGTCCTTGGCCCAGCCACTCTCCCCTTGCACTGCCTCCTGGCAACCCCTGCACTGCGGGACTGTCTCTGTATCCCTACTGCCCCCCTTCCCAGCACTTGTATGCACTTACCTTGCACTTACCACCAGCTGGCCCTTATTATTTATCTTGTATTCTACTAACAATGTACTGCACTTTCCCCTCTCCCTTTCCCCTTGCACTTTTCCCTTCCCCTCTACCCATGCACTTGCGCGATCCGAATGACACCTGGCCTAGTAGGATCGTTGTCTGTCTCCCCTTTGTTCCTCCCTCCCTGCCTCGTCACGCCTTGAAACACTTGTGTATAGGCGCGTTACAAATGCCATATCATATCATATCATAACTACCACACCCGCCACCATGAGCAACCCAGGGACAAAGCCCCCTGCACTCATGCCCAAGACTGTTTCGTTGCGAATGTCACTCCCGTGCACCATGACTCCTTAGGCCAACAAGGGCCCGAGGTGGACTGAGTGGATGAAAACCTCTTTAATGATATTGTGAAATCGGTGGGGGAGGAGAAATCGGTCAACCTACTCAATATGTTCACCAAGTCAGATTAAAACCACTGTTAAGACTATTCCGCCAGAAGACGAACTAGATTTCGCTCTGAACCACTCATAAATAAACTAAACCGAGACTATGAGAAGTACATGGTCAACAAATGCACGCAGAGGGTGAAAGAGACTGTTGACGAATTCAACACCCGTCTTCGGGTAAAGGGTGCTCATTGTCAATTCCATGCATTCTCCTTGGACGAAGCAATACGACTATGTGTGATAGAAGGATGTCTGTCACCGGCTCTCAAGAAACAATTGCTGAAGAAGCCCCTCTCGATTGATGAAGTGAGTGAGCTGGCGAGAATTTTCGAGAGGGTTGACATGCAAGCAGCCTCCATGATGGGCACTGCCGTCACGAAGCAGGACAAAACCAAACCCATTTCGCTGTCCAGTCAGCAACCCAGCGACCAGGAGACAGAGGGACCACACTGTATAAGATAACCAACCAGCCGGGACCCAGACCACAAAGACAATGCTACCGCTGCAGAATGGCTTTCCCATACTCAGGGACTTGCCCCGCCCTCTCACAAAGGTGCACCAACTGCGGGAGGGAAGTCCATTTCCAGTCCGTCTGTAGGGAGGGGAGACCATTCCCTACCCCGAGAATCAACCCACAACCACAGAATAGGATGTATGGGTGGCCACCGCAAGCCCCAGCATACCAGAACAGGTTCTACCACCCAGGACAACAGTGATACGTCAGAGAAGTGGCAGAATACCACCCGCCTGACTACGCCCAGGACTACGGATACTACGATCAACAACCACGATTGGAGGATGAATATGATGAGCCCCCACGCACTTATCAGGACTACGATGACCAACAACAGCGTGCACCCCCTCATGGAAGTGTCTACTATGACCAAACATATCAGGATGAATATGTTACCCTCATCCAGGATGACCGGGAAGCGAGAGAGGTGTCGAGGATAACAAACAAGCAGTTCTGCTTCCTGGTCGATTCTGGCACAACAGTCAACATCATGGGGGAGCAAGCATTTCTGCAAATCCCTGAGAGGTCGACGCTTGAGAAAACGTATGCAAGTTTCTTCCAATGGGGCAACGTCACCCCTTCATGCCATTGTGCACTTCAAACGACAACTCATGCATAATGGGTTGAAGGTGAACACCACTATCCATGTCAATAGGAGCCCGACAAAAGGCTGGCGCCTCCTCAGCTACCATACAGTGCTGTGCCTAGGCCTCATCGATATTCACTTTCACCCGTCGGCCCTGGGAAGCACGGGACAAGTATAATTTGCTCAATCAACAACGCCCCCACAGGGCCAAACCTCATCGCCAAGGAACAGATCCTGACGAGGTTCCCCCAGCTATGCACAGGACTTGGGAAGCTCAAAGTATCTCCTGTCAAATTGCACATTGATAAATCTGTCCGACCTGTTCCCCAGCACCCCAGAAGAGTGGGATTTCATTTATAAGAGGATGTCTCCAGAGAACTGGACCAACTACTGAATGACGGTATCATCCAGCCAGCAACAGGCCCCAGCCCATGGGTGTCCCCTCTGGTTATTGTGCCCAAGGAAGGCAGACGACTACGTTTATGTGTGGACATGAGGATGGCGAACACCGCCATACAGAGGGAGCGCCACCCTGGGCCATGCATAGAAGACATGATAGTCCAGCTCAACAAGTTTGGGATGTTCTCGAAACTTGACTTGATTCAAGGATATCACCAGCTGGAACTACACCCCGAGTCAAGGGTCATCACCACATTCACCACCCATGAAGGCCTATTTCAGTACAGATGCCTCAATTTCGGCATCTCCTCTCTGGGAAACATTTTCCAGGAGGTCATAAGACAGGTGACCAGGCTCATCAAGGGCGTGCTGAATTACAGTGATGATATAATCGTGTTTGGAATATCACGTGAGGACCATGATATAGCCCTCTTGCTGACATGCATAGCGAAACAGAATGCCGGCCTAACACTCAACATTGAGAAGTGTCCATCACATTTTCTCTGCCGACAGCATGACACCTGACCCTGACAAGGTCAGTACCATCACTAATCTACGAGAACCAACACAGGTGGCAGATGTCCAATCATTCCTGGGGATGGCCGGGTACTGTGCATGCTAAATCCCTCATTATGCGTCCATCACAGAGCTGATACGAAGACTACTGCAAAAAGAATCGCCATTGGTCTGGTCCACTGCTTGCCAGGAGGCGTTTGATTGCATCAAGAAGGCCCTAGCAGAAACACACCGCCTGGCTTACTTTGACCCCAACTGGCCTAGGGAAAATAAGCCAGCCCTGTGGGACTCTGAGCCATACTGGCGCAGATGAGCGGAGTCGATACACACCCCAGGCACATTGTCGCCTATGCAAGCAGAGCCGTGTTGGCCCCTAAATCTGCATACTCGCAAGCCGGAAAAGGAGAGCCTGGTGGCTGTCTGGGCCTGTGAGCACTTCCATAACTTTATAATTGGAAAGAAATTCATGCTCAACACAGACCACCAGGCTTTGTTCTCCCTCTTTGGAATTCACGCACGAAGATGCTGACCAGGATAGAGAAATGTGGCATCAGACTGCAAGAATATGATTATGACATCATTCACAGGCCAGAGGGGGTAAAAATCTGGCTGGCCACCTATCTCGCCATCTAGTAGGTACGCCGACCACCCGATCAGGCGACAACAAAAACATCAACTACGTGGCTGCAATGCACTTTCTCCAGCGCTGTCACTAAAGACAGTCACAGCTGCATCTGCAGCCGACCCATCCATGTCACTGCCCATCCATTTTATGAGCAACAACAAGTTGAGAAACTACCAGCGTGCAATGCTGAACCACCCAGGGGTGTGCAAAGAAGAACTAGAGATGTTGGCAAGAATACAGACCGAACTGACAGTCAAAGACCACATCACCCTGCTAAGAGGGTGTTAGTTAGTCACTCCTGTGACACTCAGAGCCGAGGTCATTAAAACAGCACATGAAGTGCACTATGGAGCAGACAACAAAAAAAGGCAACTGCAGTGCCATGTATGGTTCCCCTTCATGGGCTCCCTGGTCGACAGGTGGGTCAAGAACTGCCTGGCATGCCAGAGTAGAACGACAGCGGAAGCCCCCATCCTATTGCAGCAGATTCACATTCCATACTGGCCCTGGGACAAAGTAGCAGTCAACTTCTACGAACCAATGGAGTCGGTAGAATATCTTCTGTTGATTATTGACGAATACTCAAGGTGCCCCATTGTCAAGAAAATGACAACAATCGCATACTCCCAAGTAGCAGCAACGTTTGACAAAGTGCTCAGTGAGTGGGGCATCCCAAGGTCCATCAAATTGGATAACGGACCCCCATTGAACAGCCACAAATTCACAGCCTTTGCAAAACATATGGGGTTCACGTACCAAAAGATTACCCCTAGGTGGCCGCAGGCCAACGGTATGGCTGAACGCTTCATGGCATCCAAAACAATTCAAAGATCCCGCATGGAAGGTACCAACCCACACCAAGTGCTGTGTAGACTGTTACGGGACTACTGCAACAAGCCACATGAAGCCACCAATAAGACAGAACTAATGATACGGTATGAGGTACACACTCGCATTGTGAGACATCCCAATTCCCCAGGAGAAGAGAACGACAAAATCATAAGAAGAGACACTGAGAGGAAAGAACGGACAAAGTTGGACTCAGACATGAGACAGAGAGTGGTGGCAAAAGACTTCCATGTGGGAGACGAGGTCCTCTTCCAACAAGCCATGATAAGGAATACAGACACCAGATATGTGCAGAAACCCTTGAACATAGATGCCATCAAAGGAACCATGGTGACTACTCAAAATGCAGACCATGAAGTCACATGAAACAGTTTGCAGTACAAACACTTCATTTGAGTGAGGACTGTGAACCACTGCCTCCTGAGCCTGACCCTGAACCAAGGGAACAGCAAGATGATTCTTTGACCCCTCCAGAAGAGGTCCGCTATCGGGTACCAGAGACACTCGATGTATCAGAATCGGAAGGGCTGGTCGAGAGAAGTGCACGCGGGTGGGCCATCGCTTGATCAGGAGGCCCACTCGCCTAGTTAAAGAATGTTAAGACGAATGTATGAACATTTGTCCGAGGGTGATGTTATACCCCTCTGCCCCTTTAAGGGTGAGACGCGAGGCTGGTGGGAGAGGAAGAACGTAGGAGGAAGGGCAGGAGTCAGAAAGGGAAAGTTTAGTTCATAGTCACTGTTTAATAAAGAAAGACGTGTGTTATACGACCTCCGGTGCCACGTCTTTTATTCTCATTACCCATCCGGGTAACATGCTCCTGCTTTGTTCCTTTTGCAGAGAGGGTGTGGCCATAAAGCTCAGATTGTGTAGTATTAAAGGAGCATGATGGTGAGCGAAATGTCCTGTAGTCTGGTTGTCTGATTAGTTGCAGAGAAGGTCACCACAGAGTCTGGTAGGCTGATCATGTGCAGATAGGATCAATGAAGACTCTGGAGGCCTTATTACTTGCCGAGAAGGGGTTCTTGGGTAAATGCTGGAGGATTGTTGAGGCTGCTTAGTTTGGGAGGAGTGGATGTTACAGTTCTTGGATTGGGGTGGTACATTTCTAATAGGCTGCCAGGGAATAGGACGTTACATCGTGGTACATTTCAACGAATGGGAATTTGATTATTTTTTTTCATTGATTTTGGCCGTAAATATATGGGGTAGGCAATCGTTATAATTAAGATAAGGGGAAGTTGGGAGGGGGCTGCGGGGGTCTCCGCCTGCATACATTTGCAGCCAAATTGAGTTGAAAAATATTCTTTTTGACAAATTCGTATTCATTGAAATCTATTGGATAAAATCTCATAGGCCCGGCTGGCCACTATCACAGAGTTTCCTTGCTGCTCTGGGTTCTTGGGAAGTTCATCACCAGTGTGGGAAATGGGGATCAGGAGACAGGAAGTCAGAGGATTAAAGGAGAAGTTTGAAAGTGAGCTGTTTTACTGAAGTTACTTTTAGGACAGCTTTATTTTGTGATGGTGCAGGTGTATAGTTTTATTCCAGCGTGTTGGGTTTGGGTCTGCGGCAATTCCTCAGTTGTGATGAGCAGTGTGTTGCAACGTTTACAGTGCATGTGGGGTGCAGCAAGCTTTAGGGTGGCTCATGTTTTCCATCATTGCACAGTGTACTCGAATTGCACAGTTGTACTGACAAAAACCAATATTATCATAAGAAGTCTTGCTGTTTCACCCTTTTTACCACCAACCAGTTGATTGCTTCTGTTGTGTGGCTGCAAGTGTCCTGTTTGCTTTTGCTTCATATCAAGATTGCTGCATTGGTTGTATCTACTATGTTAGCTACACATGTGTTGCCATTCATCATACAAGCCATTTTCATTTCGGGAAAGTCGTGTTTAGGCAGTTGGTTTACATCTTCTATTCTCCACTGCTGCACGTGGTGGCCTGTGGCTCTATTTGCACGGCTCTTCTTTGTTGAATTTTCTCACTTCTCTCTTTGGTCCCTTTGCTGTTTGGTTCCAGCGTATTGGTCTGCATTTTAGAATTCACTTAATTATAACGATTGCCCCCCACCCCATATATTTACGGCCAAAATCGATGAAAAAAAGTAATCAAATTCACATTTGTTCAAATGTACCACGATGTAACGTCCTATTCCCAGGCAGCCAATTAGAAATCTACCACCCGTGCTTGAACAGAGCATTGCGTCATGTTGTCATTTTGTCTGTGGCGCCTATAGGAAAGGCGGTGTGTAGCGTCTGCAGTGATTGGCAGAATGCAGATTGGTGTGTGCTTGATGCATGAGTAGAGCAGGTGAAAGTTACAGGTTATCAACAACTTCAACAGGATTCCGAGATTATCGCTGTGGTGGAGTTACTCGGAACATCACATACTTAAAAAACAATGGTAACTCTACCATAGGAAAGTCGCTTCACTGCATGAAGCGACTACACATAATGTGGGACTTCACTGAGCTGTCTCATTCATTTACTTAGAAAAGAAACTCAATTTTACATTATTTTTAACATTCAAATGTCTTTTATTATCCAAATGTGATTCAATCATACAAATCACTAAAACACCTTACTAAATTCTAAAAATTCAACCACATTTCTTAATTTTGGTTTGGATTTCCAACTGACCATCTCAGCTGAAAGGAAAACGTTTCTGAGTGTCCCTCTAGCCACAATTTCACCAGGTCACAGTGCTGTAAACCTTCAAGTTAACTTGTTACGCCTGGTAGGCTATTTTAGAAATGTTATCATAAATACTGGCAATGTGATGTTATGGCATGTAGTGCTTATATGCCCTCTTGAATTCAACATGTTTCAGTTCCTTAGCCATAACCAATATTGAACCTTCATCAGGAGTTGCACACTCTTTCCAATCAAACTTCAAAAACACCAGAAACACCAAACCCAAGTGATTATCCTTCCTTCCTTCCTTCCTTCCTTCCTTCCTTCCTTCCTTCCTTCCTTCCTTCCTTCCTTCCTTCCTTCCTTCCTTCCTTCCTTCCTTCCTTCCTTCCTTCCTTCCTTCCTTCCTTCCTTCCTTCCTTCCTTCCTTCCTTCCTTCCTTCCTTCCTTCCTTCCTTCCTCATTCTTTGTTTCTTCCCCTGTCATTCACCCACTCTCTGACTCTCTCTCACTCTCTTCCTCTCTCTTGACCTCTCTTCCCACTTCTCTCTCTTTCTCTCTCTTCCACTTTCTCTCTACCTCTCTCTCTCTACCCCTCTCTCGTTCTCTCTCTCTCTCTCTCTCTCTCTCTTTGTGAAAACAGCACATTTCTAGCTGCAAAGGCAGATCATTCACGATCAATGGTCACTCGATATGGATGCACATTATTTGTGTCGTAAACTACAAATTGACCTCCTCATCAAGGCAGTCAATGGTCACGACAGACACATTGGTGAACACACATTGCTCACTGTCTGATGGCTGGGTGCATTGCCCACTCTTCTTTCCAAACCCTCCTCTTCCCCCTGCTCTTTCCCTCCTCACCTCTCTCATTCCTCCATGGAGTCAGGGGGCACCATAAAAGAAGGTCACTGGCTATAACAAAGACCCATAGACTCTTGAAAACAAGAACAATTAAATAATTGACTGGTTGCATAACCAGTCACTAAGACCTGAACGAGTGAAAGACAGTGAACTCACAGTAAGACCACAATGCTGATGACATCACATTAAACAGACACTGGGGTAGAGCCAGCAGGTTTTTCCCGTCATATGTCAAATGCACCAATAGACTTCAGGCCATGACTGAAGGGGAGCATCAAGAATGATAACCGGCATTAAAGTACTTAACACAACACAGCCAGAGACTTCATGCAAAACATGAGTGCAAAAGAAACCTGTTCTGAAAAGGTCTGGCATTTGGACCGCTTTCGAGAAATTGACAGGCTCATAATTACAATAAAGGCCCCCGCTGAATGTCCAATCACAATGCCAGAAAATTACAAAAAGAGGAAATAACGGAACACCTCTGGGGCAGACGAGTATTCAAACACATTTGCCATCTACCACTATCCACACCAAATGTTTTTGCTCCACTAGGCACCCATGGGCTAAACCTTAAAGATGTCTATCTCGTTCTTTCAACTGGCTGACCAGCAGCGAATTAATGCTTCGATTCATTCACATAATTACTATGCGCTATCCAAGTCACCCCGAAGCGCTTTTTAAATAACATCCATAGCAGCAAGCAAGTATAGTTGCCATGTCTGTAACTCAGGTTACCCATTAGACAGGCTTGTTTTTTTTGTCTGTTAAAGGAAGGAACGTGATCTGCTTGAGTTAACCTTTCAATAAAACCCCTGTTAGCGTGACTAAGTCTGTAAATCCCAGGCGCTTTTAGCCTCCCCTCGCTCTCTATAAATACGCTGGAATCCACAGCATTGTCTATGCCCTGCAGATGGTATTGTGTGCGTGTGATTATAGTGACTGCCACTTCATACTTTCCCTGAGCCGCCCAATGAACCCTCCACCCCCTTCCACGTGACTCAGTGATTCCACCCCACTCCGTAAACACAAACCTCTGGGACCCAACTGGCATGCTTTTCGGATCAACATTCGCAGAAAATGCTCAGCTAAATGAAGAGATGGGAGTCCAACGCAGTAACAATACAATAAACACGCCTCTTCTGGTGTTCCGTTGGCGACCCAGCAAAGATTTCCCGAAAGGCAAGAAAGAGTGGCTGCGCTCAATCACCTTCACATGCAAGTTCAAGAAAAACTGTTTCTTTCAGGATTTCCGGGATTCTCACTTGGGGCATGCCCACTATCAGTACATACATGGTCTGATCCACTCACGTAGCGGGGGGTGGCGCGTAGCCCTGACTGTGCGTGTGTGCCCCGCTGCCCAATGCCCTGCAAGGAGCCCCCTAGGACTTCAAAAATAAATAGTTTCCTTTTGACTTCATAAAGAAATTATTTCTGTAACAGCCCCCTCCCAGCCCATGACACAGAGGCATCCAGATCCTCTGCAGATGACAGTGACCGCCACTCTAGCCACTTCTCTGAACAGACGTGCAGGCATTATAAGGCCCAGATGAGATAGCAGTGGCTGAAGAAAGCTGGGTTAGTCTCAGCAGACCTAGCTATAATGCTGCATGGAATGTAACGGTAGACCAGGTGCGTCAGGGGTGGGCGCTGACAACACTTCTCTAGCTCTGCAGGAGTACAGGAGGGAGTAGTGGCTAAACCACCTACTCAGCCCTCAAGCTTCTACACACCAACAGTGAAAGCCGGCACAGCCAAGAGCTGCAAGAACTCCTTCAGCTTTTGTAGTCACGTGGGCCGAGGGAAGACTACTCGCCAAGTATCTGAGTGAATTTGAGACAGAAGCAACACAAACAGCAGTAGTTCAACAGTGAACAAAAACAACGTGCAATCAAGGTACTATCAAAACATACATATTTCCTTCTAACAAATCAATGATGCAACTATTAAAAACACTTTACACATCTGCCCCTGTAAAAGAAGACCGTTTTCTGTAATGGTGTCCAGTCAATTGGTCGACAGCAAACTGGTCGACTGCAATTTGGTGGACACCATTTGGTCGAATGCCAAATGGTCGAATTTTTTTTATTTTTTTTATATATGTGTTTTGTGGGTTTTCGTGTGGGGGAAAAAAAAAAAAGAAAAAAAGGGGGTTGGGGGGGGACCCCCCCCAAAAAAAAAAAAAGGGTAAAAAAAATTTAAAAAAAAAATTCGACCATTTGGCATTCGACCATTTGGCATTCGACCAAATTGCATTCGACCAAATGTTTTCGACCAATTGACTGGGAACCTTCTGTAATCTGTCTGTACTGTCTCACACCCGCCCCTCCGCCCCCATTCTAGGAGTATAGCCTTCCCTCAGGCTATGCTATCACAAAAGGGGAAGGAGTTATATCTCTTGGCTGTCACTGTATTCACAGAAAAATGTGTGTAGATACTCCTGATATTTTTGCAGGGAGGGAAAAGGCAAAAATTGCAAAAATATCACATAAAATGATATTTTCTTTGGGAAAATGAGGCAACAAGGTACTTAATGAGTGTCTAGTGTCTCAAAAATGGAGCAGGGGAATTTCAGTTCTGAGGCGGGTCAAGGTGGTTAACCTAGGCTTCGAGATCCAATGCTTGCGGGTCAAACAGATTTGAACAAGGTGAGCCTCATTGATCCCAGGTGGCGAGTCAGCGACCAATCCATTTTGAGCGCTGCTCCATGCAGTTCAATGGTGGTGTTGAGCACAGTTGTGTGGGTCACCAGGAGCGTGCAACGATCGAGAGCAGTTTAACATATTGAGTCCTGCTGGTTCCGGGGATGCCATTTGAGGGTCGCCAGCTAAAATCTTTCTCGCTACCCCAGTCGTCTCCCTTGCTACCTTAAAAAATGAAATTGAAGCTTCTGGGCTGTGGCCAGTGTCATGTAGCTCTTTGTTTCTGGTGTGGTTGACTTTCTTGTTCAAGCCTCTTAAAAAAAACAAGGGGTTCCAGAAGAGTAACACTTTGAACAGTGACATTAAATAAGAAAGAATAGGAATAACACATAATTTGTCTTTCTGGAATTGTATACAATAATTGCTAGACTCATTAAAGGTTTATTTCAGGCACACTTCAGGGGGTGAGTCACTGATTTAGTCTTTTCTTAAACACCTCAAATTCACAGTGCAGACAAAAACGTCACCTGTACAGTGTAAAAATGTTTGACTATAGCACAGAAAGTGGGCCTTAATTTAATTGTGTCACAATTACTGCTTTGTTGTTGTGTGTCTATCTTTCCTATCTCCCAATCATGCTGTTCAGAATTTTTGTATGAATGTATGAGATAACGAGGGCCCAGAGTACGAAGTGCAGTGTGAGTGCGCTGCTTTCCCTGCACTACTATAAATTCTTTAGTACACAGTTATGAACCCTCCCAATCGTATGTATTTTGCTAACCTATGAAGCCTGAAAAGCAGATACATACAGGCTTGCCACGTGGCCAACGTTGCACCAGACCTGCAAATGAACTGACCAGCTGATAAATCTCAGTTACCAATTTAATGGTATCGACTACAGTGTGTCATTTGCTTTCTGACTTTGAGGAAATTCAGACATGTAATTGCTAATTTTACTATAGCCGGTAAGATAGCTGTAGCTGGTTATATAACTCGGTGGGTTGAGTGCTCGCGGCTGCGATGTGTCTGTGATCTGCAGGTTGCAGGTTCGAATCCAGGCACGACCAACTCAGCATTTCATTCTTCTGAGGTTGATAAATGAGTACCAACACAGGTTGGGTGATATTGTATGCATATTTGTTCTATATTAAGCACTTAAGCATAAGTGCTATATAATAACACATTATCATTTGGCCTTGGAAATCTGCTTGCATTCATAGTAATTTTTTAACATGGGCCTGTACACACTGATATTGATGATACATATGGTGATTCATTCTTGTATGAAATGTATATAACATTACAGTGATATCTTAACCATAATTTTCGGAGTGTACTTAGGAATAATGCTATGTGATGCCACTTCCTGTTTTGTCAAGGGGTGAAAGGTCGTATTCCATTGCTTCCCATGATATTACTTTGGGGTGGGGTCAAATAACATCACTTCCTGTGATGTCATCAGGAGCCAAGGGTCATGTAATGTCACTTCCGCTACCCCTGGCACTTTGGTGAAATTACATCTCTGGCTTGTTCAAGATGATGAGTGGTGCGATAATTTAGCAGTTTGAATCAAGCTGCAATGCACATTCCCGGTGGTTCGATACTTGTTATGAAGACGTGGCTGTTCGAAGTCGTTTGCACACCATGCTGGTACTTGAGCCGAACAAGGGAATAGGCTCTGCCCGGGCAAAGTGGTGTCAAGCCAGCTCAATGATGCAGCAACGGTGGATTAAAGGTGAGTGCCAAAGGTAGCACCGTTACTAATACATTTGTAGGGTCGATGTGAGAGATGCATTATTGGTGAGGGACTGTTTGTGATGACACCTGCTGCAGTACCTACGCGCCCCGTTAAATTAAAAGGGTGTGTCCATGAAAGTTGAGATGATGTTAAAGATCTTGCGTCGCACCAGGTTTAGCTACTACGGAGACTTAGAGTCCCTCCACTCCGTTTGTGACAATATATAATGGTTGTGTTGAGCTGTCCCTTGATAGTGCGCCGAAAAATAATGGAATGGCAAGTAGTGATGATTAATCAATTCCTTTTATTTTTGTGATGTTAGAGCCTTTGTGGATGACACGTGTTTCGGCAGAGCTGCCTTTATCGAATCCAGGCTATATAGATAGCTCATAAGTCACTGCATAATGCATAAAGGTGCTGAAATTCACAGGGATGAATCCCTCCTGGTACAAAGAAGTCCTCCGTATGTACGAGTGTCATGATGTTATATATAGATGCCTCAGGTAAGGGGCAGAGCCCCAGACTGGACCCACTGGGGCCCACCAACCAGGCTAGCTCTCTCCAATTGCCTGAGCTGGAACACTATTTACAAGCAAACATTCCAGGCACTTATTAACATTCTCACAGTGACACCATACACTCATGCATCCAAAAGAACAGGAATGACACACCTCCCTTCTTTAATAAACAGAAGCACATGTCTGAAACAAGTATGAACAGCATCCAGAACCATCTATTGCAAGCATGCCTGAATCACTTTTCAACATCTTCACCCACTCCAAGTAAACCGAACACCTCCTGTCCAGAGCTGCCACCCCTGGTCCTTGACCCTGTGATGACCAAGCACGATACCGCCAAATACACTCGTACATACGGAGGACTTCTTTGTACCAGGAGGGATTCATCCCTGTGAACTTCAGCACCTTTATGCATTATGCAGTGACTTATGAGCTATCTATATAGCCTGGATTCGATAAAGGCAGCTCTGCCGAAACACGTGTCATCCACAAAGGCTCTAACATCACAAAAATAAAAGGAATTGATTAATCATCACTACTTGCCATTCCATTATTTTTCGGCGCACTATCAAGGGACAGCTCAACACAACCATTATATATCGATGTGAGAGATGCTTGGCAATAGATGACCTTGTTTATCAGTTGTTCCGTTTGTGCATGGTGATCAAGGTCACCTGACCTATTTCCCACCCACCTTCTAATTTTTGCACATTTTTTGGTGACTTCTTTGGCACTCTTACCCAACATGCTCTTTTCTTTTCATATTAAGCTGCCTTTCAGCCTCTTTTCTTTTGCAGTTGGTCAGCTGGTGCCAGGGTAACTAGCTCACGTGACCTCTGCCCAACTCACCTGCTTATCCCTTCTCGTTTCTTTCCATTCCTAACTCTTAGCTTACAGAGATGCTGTCTTACCCAAGTGCCCAAAGTGAAGGGCAAACAAAGAAAATGTCAATTTCGGTTTGGTCCTGTTAGAAAGTGCGAAGGGTTGTAAACACTGCTCCCTTCATCCTAGGTAAGCCATCAGCATGTGACCTCACTCTCTTCCTGCCTTCTCCCCACCACACACTGCTGACCACACCCGCATTGGATTTGCTAAAGGGACACCTATAGCGTAAGCCGATCCAGCCTCAAGCAGCCTATGCTGTGAGAGGAGGTCACATCCCGTATTCTTCCCTACATCCATTTCTGGCAACGCGCAGCTTAGGCTTCACTTAAGGGTGCACCAGCATCATAAGATGAGCCAACCTCGATGCAGCAGATGTGGTTGGAGCACGTTATGTGTCCTCCCCATTGCCCCTATATTCCTGCCTTCCAATGCTGACGAAACACACCTTGGGCTTCACTTGAGGGATGCCAGCGGCATAAACTAATAGACCCTCCAGCAGTAGACTTGGCAAAGAGCAGATCACATGACTTCAATATTCCCGCCTTCTGCCCACCATCCATTGCTGACAATGCCCGCCTCAGATATTACCTATGGGACACCAGCAGGATATGTGACCTAATTCTTCCTGCCTTTCGCCTGCCATCCAATGCTGGTGATGCCCACCTCATGCTTTTCTTGAGGGAAACTAGAGGTGTAAACTAATTCAGCATTCAGCAGCAGACGTGGTGGGAGCACGCTCACTCCGAGTTTAAATTAAACAGCCTCCCATAGGCATCCTCATTGCCAAGTGTCCTCAGCAAAGAGTCTACAAAGACAAGGACATGGGCCATTTGTGCTTGTAGGGTCCTGGCAGGGCCAATGTCCAGAAGCCACAGCATCTCGTTAATAGTAAAGCATGACCATGTATCTCTCCCAAACCCAGCTCATCCTCATACTCTCAGTGGCCCAACTGGGCAAACATACTCATCCACTATGCACATCTATTGCCACCAACTTTCTCCAAATCCTCCTTTTCATCGCTCACCCTTCCCCCTCACGCCATGTATGATCTTTAATATTGATTAACACACAATCTGCTGTTCTACACGCAGCAAACATTTCAGATTTCACTGCATGTCAATGCTATCTTCATTACTGAAACATGGGCACATCAACCTCCTCCCACATCTTTGATATCCCTCTCCCGTTTGGAAACAGCATAAAACATGTTGACCATTCAGGGAAAGCAAAGGTAGGAATGGCAGACATCTATAAAAGTGACTGGCCTTGTATGGTACACAATCAATCATAATTAAATTCAATAGATACTCACTGTTGTAATGAAGAACTCAAGGAGGCAGGCGGTACATTCACTCAGGTTCCTTTATTCATGATGTTATATATAGATGCCTCAGGTAAGGGGCAGAGCCCCAGACTCACTGGACCCACTGGGGCCCACCAACCAGGCTAGCTCTCTCCAATTGCCTGAGCTGGAACACTATTTACAAGCAAACATTCCAGGCACTTATTAACATTCTCACAGTGACACCATACACTCATGCATCCAAGAGAACAGGAATGACACACCTCCCTTCTTTAATAAACAGAAGCACATGTCTGAAACAAGTATGAACAGCATCCAGAACCATCTATTGCAAGCATGCCTGAATCACTTTTCAACATCTTCACCCACTCCAAGTAAACCGAACACCTCCTGTCCAGAGCTGCCACCCCTGGTCCTTGACCCTGTGATGACCAAGCACGATACCGCCAAATCCAATGGGCTACAAACACTGCACAACTCACACAACAAGACACAAACAAACTCCTTCTATATGGGTCCGCCAGCCCCAGGTCTGGAGACTGCCACTCATCACAAAACCAAAATCAAGAGGGCACGCACACTGACATCGGGCCCTACACTACAAAACACAGAACACATGACCAAGAGTCCACCCTAGTACCATGGATGAACACAGACAAAGTCAAGCTAAAACCACAACTTCTCCATAATTGCTTTCATGAGGATAAAACACACTGTGTGGAAAGTCACTTGACGACCACACCATTCACCACCACACTCAACTTCCCCTTTTTAATATTAAAACGTTGCAGAATGGGGAAGAAGGCTGATGCGCACCGAAGTGTATTGGTGAGATGGCAAAACACCACATGAAAAACCACTCACCAGTACTCCAACCTACAAATCATCTCGAGCCTCTAGCCAGACAGCACAGGAGCCAACATTGGACAGTCCACTAAAGAACGACCAAACCATACTCTTGTTCCTGCATGGGCACACTGTGCAACACCGCACATCCTATAACCATGCCACCTCAGCCTGCAACTTTCTGGATGTCCTCTCCAGTGAAGAAATACCTACTACAACTTACCAAAAGGCACTAATAGCCAACAATACCAAGCCTTGCTACAAACTATAAACAGCAACATAGCTTAAGTAGCCCCCAACCCACTGGGTGAGGCTTTTACGAAGTGTGCTCCGGCCCCACTGCTGTATGGTTACCTTATCTGCCTTGCTACAGACTGTAAACTGTCACATAGCCGACACAGCCCCCAGCCCCACAGGGTGAAACTTTTCCGTAGTGTGCCCTCATCCCACTGCCCCACTGTTACCTTATTTGCCTTGCTATATACTGTAAACTGTCACATAACCGAAGTAACCCCAAGCCCCACTGGGGGCAGCCTTTCTGGAGTGTGCCCTTGTCCCGCTGCTCTACTGTTCCCCTTACTTGTGTGGGGAGTATCCCACAAGCCCATTGTTATCTCACTCTTCGCTCACGTCACCTAACCACCTTGCATCTATGTGATGTGCAACTGTCTCCTCCCTGTGTATCGTGTGTCCTGTAACTGTAACTAGAGCCCAGTTGCCCCAGTGCTGTGTGTGCTGCTATAAACGAAAAAATAAATAAATACATAAATAAATAAATAAGAAATAAATTAAATAAATAAAACAATACCCTTGAAGCTGAGATGCTAGACAGTTGAGGAAAAGCAATAGATGGAGAAAAAAAAAAAACAAACAGAGCTTCAGCCAAACACCAACACCAGTAACTGATCAGTATATACTCAACTACTCATGACTAAAAGTCCCACTGACCACATACACATAGGTTGACAAAACTAACAATGGTTCACCAAGAACTGCCTGTGCCTTGTTCTCATTAGAGGTCACCTCAATTACAGAAAATACTTACTCGAATAAGAGATAAACCTTCACGCAGGCAAACAAAAATCAATCCTGCACACCTTACCTGCAAGAATGCAGAAATAACTCAACCGCATTTCCGATACATGAATGATCTTACCTACTGCCTCCTGGCACATACTTTACAACACTGGCATGAGCTGTCAAGAGGTTAAAAGATGTTACCTGCAGCGGGGGGAGGGGGGAAAGTGGTGGGGGGGTTGCAGGGAGAAGTTTCAGACTCGCTGCCACGGAAAGTTGGAAATCCACCACTCAGGGCTGATAGGAAAACCCTCTTACGCAGCTCCAGAGAGAAGCTGTTAGGAGAGAGATACCAGGGAGCACCCAGAATCTTTGCCCTGCTGTTGAGCTGGTGGACAAGACTGATGCCACCAGATGAACACCCACTGCCCACAAGAGTTGGAAACCCACCACCCAGGTGCCATAGGAAATGCCCCTATCTACAGATCCAGGCCACCCAGGGCTTGGCAAGTAGCACCCAAAGAGGATGCAGGGCAAACAGAGAGTTCTGTGCTGTGATGTGCCCAGGGACCCTGCTGCACTCTTGCTTGCGGAGTGAATGTCTGCTGCTGGGAAGTGCCCGGCTGCCAGAAGTGAGGAAATGTCTGCTGACAGGAGATGTGTTGTCAGATGTCCAGCCAAGAACTCTCCACGGAAATGTGGAAGGTTTTCTGGGCTAACCTGACTATGCCTGAAGCACCCATTTCCGTGCATCTGATGCGGGTTGGTTTTGTCAGCTCGGGAGGCACAGGAGGAGCAGAAGGAGAGATATTACTACTGGCCCGGCTAAGAGCCTGGAGTTAACTGAGGTCTGTTGAGAACTTTTGAGGGGCTTGTGATGACTCCTGAAGCCATCGCTGTTTGTGGTGAGGAGTCATCTCTGCAGGGTGAAGTTTTGCATGTGTTGCGCTCCTTACCGGTTTGGAAGTTCTGGCGGTGACCCTTGGAACGTTGGCTTTGGCAGCTTTGTTCCCTGTGGTTGCCTCCTGGTATCTGATGACGTAAACACTGTCGCTGGAGGAGATGGCGAATTCCAAAATTGCTGTGTAGCACGTTCTGTCCGCCGGTCTTGAGATCCTTTGACAGGGAACGCTTAGAAAAAGGAAAAGGGTCCTCTTACGTCTCCCAGCATGATGACATCATGAGAGGGAAGTGCAACTGATGGAAGGCATTAAAGTAAATGTGATGATTTAATTTAAGCATGTTTCTTTTGGATAATCATCCGAAAAGAGGGGTGAGAGCGTAGCACCGTTATTCTTCATGTCCTTGCAGCATGTTGGTGATGCAGAGCGGTGGCAGCGGAAGACCGGTGACTGGATGATTTTGTAAAATCATCTTTATTTTTTAGTGTTTTGTTCCTCGTCATCCGTAGGGACATTATGTTCCAGATTATACGAGCTACCATAGCAAATGATTGCAGTTCTACCTATTAACACTTAGGGTTTGCAGGCATAATTACCACTGTTTATTTGTGCTGGACTGGGCTAGCATTTGAAATGTTCATTCAAGTTATTTTATTTGGTAACAGAACAAGATGTGGTGGTATCATACAAGTGTCATAGACGTAACAACTTGAAATCAATTTCAAGTATAGCTGTCATGCGGCACGGGCATTCAGAGCAGAGGTTGCATTCTTCTGCAGGAAATCCCGCCCCTCTACCTCCTATATGTTGCAAACCTGAGATCGTGCCATGCTTAAACCCAACAGTTTTGCCAATTCTGCAGCCTATATTCGAAAGAAGGTACCCGCTGAGAAAACCCTATCAAATGTATCACCGAAGAGACGACCATCTGAGGGAGGAACTCCCCAAAGGACTATGAAAAGGAGGAAAAGAGGAGCTGGTGATATCGCGAAAGACGAGCGTGATGCCCTGAGAAAACTGGCTGAAGAGATGCATGGACCGTATAGAAACTGATGATGACGTTAAGAATCAAGGAAACTTTCATGTGTGAAAAGAAGATTGCACGTGTGAGAATCACTGCAGAAAATGCAAGCCGTTCAATAACTGTACAGATGCTGTAACGCAAGTAGATTAAATAAACTTAGAAGCTGTCCATAACTAGTGAATAGATTGCAGGTCAAGCCGCCATTGTATAGAAGCTTGACATCGGTGTCATGAATTTAGTAAGCCTGGACCCTTGGAGAGAAAAGTCAAGAATTGTGTTGCAGCACGAATAAGCTGAGATCATGGAAGAGTCTAGAAAGGCTGTCTGGCCTGGTGTCAAAGCTGAAGCAGCCACTTCTGGTTCTCTATTCTTGAAGGCCGTGATCGTGAGATGCTGAATCATTCCTTGTTAAGGTGCAAGGAAACAAAACCATGTGTGCCAAGTTTTATTATTATTAAGACATTTAAATGCTGCAAAATTGACCAAATCATGGTCTCCTGTCACATGAGCCAAGGATGGAAATAGGGCTGAGCATGGAGTTATAGAACAACAATAGTGCATGCTCACACTCCCGTATCTTCCCAGAGACAAGGATACTTTGCAAGGCCAAATTCAAAGACAATCTTCATGGCAGAAGACATGGGTGATGAGAAATGTTGGGCTAATTGGGTGAGGAGGTAAAGTAAAGTCCACCTCCTGGCACCTGGGTCTGAGCTTACATGCTGCTAAGTGAACGGAATGTTCCAGAATGGCACAAATGTGCCAATCACTTATAGAGGACCCTATGATGAATGGCCTTATAGTATGAAAGCCAATGATATACCGTGTACTTAATAGTTTTGAAGATTACATGTTTTTGAGGTAGGCATAAATTGTCCACCTTACAATAGATAACCAATCACAATTCCACCCATTATATCTAGTATACTTAGATGTTCCCCTTGAACCTTTCACAAACCCTCATAGGTTTTTCTCATTTGCCACGTAGTGTGATGTCACGAATGACGTATTTTCTGCATAAAAGGATACTTTTTAAGAAATGTATTGAGAACTCAAGCGAATGTCTGTTTTTAGTGCAGAACTAAATGAACATGCATGCCGGTTGTATGCAGGCCATTTTGCTGCTTGGAGCAAAGGGTCAAGTGTTTTAGTTAAGTCCTTTGGGGGAGTTTAAGCGGCATCTCTGTTAAGGTTTTTTAACCTTGCATGTGAAATATGACAAGTCTATTATGTTTATTTGGATCCTTGTGTTGAGTGGTAGCTTAGTGTGGCTTGGGGTGCCTCCCACACTTCCAATTGTGTTGTTACGAAAATGCTTTGGGGTATTTCTGCAATTTTTGAAGTTAGTCTGTGCAACTACAAGCTGTTATTTTTGTGTCGATTTGTGACTCCTACATTTACCTATTGAAAATGCAGTTATTTCTGCAGATAAGGTGTGCCGGTATGGGTTTTTTGCCTTTGTGCAGGTTCACCTCTGTGTGAGTATTTTCAGTAATTGTGGTGACCTGCAATGAGTACAGGGCACAGGTACTTCTTGGTCAACCATGGTTAGTTTTCTCAACCTATGTGCATCTGGGTTGTGGGACTTTTAGTCATGAGTAGTTCAGTGTGTACTGACCAGGGACTGGTTTTGGTGTTAGGATGAAGCCCTGTTTGTTTGTTTTTTCTTCCATCTGTTAGTTGCTCTTCCTCAACTGTCTGGCATTGCAGCTTCAACAGTGTTGTTTTAAGGCTCGGTATAGTGGGAAATGCTAACGGTTGGCTATTAGTGCAGTGAGAAACGCTGAAACTTGGCTATTAGTGCCTTTTGGTAGGTTATACTAGGTCCAGTGCAGTGAGAAACGCTGAAAATTGGCTATTAGTGCCTTTTGGTAGGTTATACTAGGTCCTTCGTTTGAGGAGAGCTCTATCAAAAAATGTCAGATTGAGGTGGCATGGTTATAGGATGAGCAGTGGTACACAGTGTGCCCATGCAGAAACAAGAGATTTGCTTTGTTCGTTTTTTAGTAGACTGTCCAAAGTTGGCTCCTGAGCTGTCTGGCCAGTGGATCAGGATGAGTTGTAGAATGGAGTTCTGCTGAGTGGTGGTGTTTTGCCATCTCACCTATACACTTTGGTGTGCATTAGTCTTCTGCCCCCTTTCTGCATTTTTTTTATATTAACAAGGGGAAGTTGTGTGTGGTGGTGAATGGTGTGTATGTGAAGTGAATTTCCTCAGAGTGTATTTTTGTCCTCTTGTAAGTATTTATGGAGAAGATGTGGTTTTAGCTTGACTATGTCTGTGTCCATCCATTGAACTCTAGGTTGGACTCTTGGTCATGTGTTTTGCGTTTTGTAGGGTAGGGCCCATTGTCAGGATGCGTGCACTCTTGATATTGGTTTTGTGCTTGAGAGTGGCAGTCTCGAGACCTGAGAGTGGCGGACCCAGTTAGAAGGAGTTTCTTTCAATCTTGTTGATTTACTTGTGCAGTGTTTGTAACCCATTGAATGTGGTGGGTTTGTGCTTTGTCATGGCAGGATGAAAGTCCATGGGTGGCAGCTCTAGAAATGAGGTGTCCGGTTTACTTGGAGTGGGTGAGGATGTTGCAAAGTGATTCAGGCATGCGTGCAATAGTTGGTTCTAGGTGCTGAGAGACTGTTCACACTGGTTCCGGATATGTGCATTTGTTTAGTAAAGAAGGGAGGTGTGTCATGCCCTAATCTTTTGGATGCATGAGTGAATGATGTATCTGTGAACATTTTGATGAGTGCCAAGAATGTTTGCTTGCAAATAGTGTTCCAGCTCAGGCCGTTGGAGATAGCTAGCCTGGGTCGTGGGCACCAGAAGGTCCCCTCTGGGGCTTTGCCCCTTAACTTAGCCACCTACATGTAACATTGGAATAATTAAACCTGAGTGAATGTACAGATTGTGGCTGCACAGACAGGTGTGCAGTCAAAATATCGAGAAAGAAAAGGTCGAAAGACAAAAATGTCGAAAAAAAAAGTCGAAAAAAAAAAGTCGAATTCCTCTTTTTTTAATTATATAGTTATTTTGGGGTTCCGGGAATTAAAAAAAATGGATAAAACAAAAAAAAAATTATAAAAGGGGGCTTGGGGGGGTGGGGGGGTCTGGGGGTACCACCCCATTTCGGGAAAAAAACGGCATAAAAAAAATGCAACTTTTTTTTTTTTTACCTTTTTTTTTGACATTTTGACTTTCGACCTTTTTGTTTTCGATTATATCACTATAAACCGCACAGACAACCTGCAAGAATGTAGAAATACCCAAAAGCATTTTTCTATCAACACAATTGGAAGTGTGGCACGTGTCCCAAGCCACTGTAAACTACTGCTCAATACAATGATCCAAATAAACATAACAGACTAGTCAAATAGCACATGAAAGGTGAAGAAACCTTAACAGAAATGACAGCATACATTCTCTCAAAACACTTCACTAAAATATTTAATCCTCTGCTCCAAGCAGCAAATAGGCATGCATGCAACAGGAATGTGGGTTCAATTAGTCACGTGGTAAGCATGTAACACAACGTTTAGTGGCACGCCATAACATGTATCTAATACATTAGATGAATCCTACAGTCCTTGTATTGTTACTAGGTAGACCCCATAGAATGAAAACCTTAATACTGGAAGCTGGGATATCCAACTCAACCACAACCATATTATGCATCCATGCACTCATAAACAACTAACATGAAAGAGCATACGGTACCTAAATGCCCCCGGCGCATGACAGCTATACTTGAGATTGCTTTCCAGTTGTTAGGTCTACAACCCTTATATCATACCACCTCACCTTGTTCTGTTACCAAATAAAATACCATGAACAGCACAAAGAAACAGTGGTAATTAGGCCTGCAACCCCTAACAGTTAATGGATAGACCTGCAATCGTTTGCTACTGTATCTGATATAATCTTGAACCTAAACTCCCTACAGATGACGAGGAACAAAATCGAAAGTATAAAGATAATTTTGCAAAATGATCCAGTCACCAATCTGCCACCGCTCTGCAGGAACAACAAGCTGCGGGGGTTGTAGAATGCTGGCACTGCTCTCTCACCCCTCTATTCTGACGCTGTGCACAAGAAACATGCTTACATCATCACGTGAGGAGGTCCTTTATTTTAATGCTTTTCATCAGTTTGGTCACATATCCCTCTCGTGATGCCATCATGCCAGGACATGTAAGAGGGCCAGTTTTTTTTCTAAAGGGCCCCCTGCACCGCAACCTTCGGATTTCGCCATGTCCTCCAGCAACTTTGCTTATCTCATCAGACGCCAGAGGCCACCATGGAGAACAAAGCTGCCAAGACCCAACCGTTCCAACTGTCACCGCCAGCACTCTCAAAAACGGTAATGGACGCTGCACAGGGAAAACTTCACCCTTCGTCTATCACTTCTTAACAGAAACAGAGACAGACTCGGGTGGCATCACAAGCCCCTCACCAGTCCTCAATGGACCTCAGGTAACTCCATGCTCTTAGCCGAGACCAGCAGTAATATCTCTCCTCCTACTCCTCTTGTTCATTTTGAGCTGTCAAACCAACCCGCCTTAAATTCTGCAAAGTAGGCGCTTAAGGCGCCGTCAGGTTAGCCCAGAACACCCTTTTCAATTCCGTGGAGAGTCCTTGGATGGACTTCTGACAACACCTCTCCTGTTAGTCAAAATGTCCTTACTTGTGGCAGCCGGGCACTTCCCAGCAGCAGCCATTCAACCCGCAAGCAAGAGTGCAGCAGAGTCCCTGGGCGCATCACAGCACAGAAGTCTCTGTTTACCCTGCATCCTCTTTGGGTGATACTTGGCACTCTTTTCCCACTCTGGGTGGACTGGAGCTACAGATAGGGTCCTTTCTTACGATCCCTGGCTTGTGGCTTTCCAAGTCTCAGGGCACTGGGTCTGCAATCTCCTCCCTGCCCCCCTGCAGCAGGTAATACGTTCTTTGCACCTCTTCACAGCTCCTGCAAGCCTTCCATCCAGGTAAAAGCCAACTAGTCGGCAGTATTGGAATGAAAAACTCTAGGAGGCAGCAGGTATGTTCACTCAGGTTCCCTTATTCATGATGTTATATGAAGATGGCTATGTTAAGGGGTAGAGCCCAAGACGGGACCCACTGGTGCCCACCTCCCAGGCTAGTTCTCTCCAATTGCCTGAGCTGGAACACTATTTACACGCAAACATTCCATGCACTCATCAACATTCTCACAGTGACATCATTCACTCATGCACCCAAGAGATCTGGACTTGACACTCACACTTGCCAAGTCTATCACACAAGGACTCAGCCACTTTCCCATCTACAGACTACATAAGATGTGTTCCTAGTAGAGATTACAGACTTACTTTCTACAGTCATCGATCTCACCCACTAATGTCCCAGCTTCAGTCTCTCACACAACCAACATCTTCCTTGAAGACATCAACCTCCCTGGGACCCAAGCAACCAAAAGCACCATTCTTCCTTCAAAAACTTTGCAGTAGAGGCCCTAGATAACAGTTTCTACAACTTCCCCGCCTCTGCAAACATCACCTTGCTCTTAGGAACCTTTCGGAAAACCTCAAAGGAGCTCAGGATACTTTTGCTCCATAAAAGTCGGGTGATGCCTGAACCACATCGTCCTCACACTGGTGTACTCAAGAGCTCTCTTTCAAGAATAGTTCTATTAGAGCTCTTGATAAATGTGGTCTCAAGGTCCACAAACCAGAGGACTTTCTATCCCTCTAGACCTTACATTTCAAAAGGGAGGCTCTGATATCTGAAGCCAAGGGTATTTATGACACCAAGATCTTTAGGGCAGCCTCTAACAGAGGCAAAGTCATTTTCACAGCAGTCAAACACTGCTTCAATCCCACACTAGGCCCAGAGGTACCAGAACCCCAGGAGAAGTGCTAAGTCATCAATATATTCTTTATCAACAAGATCAATATAGCAGGCACCACCTAGAGGGCTCTAAGTACTCTGACCTCCCCCATGCTTTATCTCTCTATGGACTGATCAACCGTTGACCAAATTCTCTTGCCCGAGGACCTCTTGTACATGTTTGCATCCTCATTACAGAACTCAGACACATCTTCCCGGCCACCATCCTTACAAAATGAATCAGTCTTGCCCTTAATGCTCTTCTTAGGATAGTCAACACCACCCTCATAAAGGGTTGTTTCCCAGACATCTGAATAACAGGGCTTATATGCTCACTCCTAAAAAAGAAACACCTTGACCCAGAAGACCTAGCAAACTTCTGTCCAATCAGAAGCCACTTATTTATCGGCAAATTCATCAAGAAAATACCAACAACGCCTTCCAGACGAATAGAAATCCCTCTCTCCCTCCACAAACAGTACTGCACTACTCTATACAAATACCCCACCCAATGCTGGCACCCTCCTGTTATAAAGCGATCCACTGCTCTTGAGCTACCTTTGCAGTGTAACAAAAAAAGCTGTTCCTATCCAAAAATATAGCACTTTGATCTGCTCCAGGTTTATGAATCCAGGCTCTGCCCCAAATGCAGCACTGAAACATCCACCATATTGGGACAATTATACCCTTCAGATTATCAATAAAGGGGACATATGCATCCTAGTACGTGTGGACATCTCTGCTGCATTTGACATAGTCGACACTCAGAAACTCCTCACTCTCTTTGCACACAGGATTTTGAAATGGTTCATATCCTACCTAGGTGTATTAAATTGATATCAAAAACATATAAAAACCTTTAATTTCACAGTCAGTACCCAACACATAGGATAGCAAATATGAATCAGACCGTACTCTGTAAAATGGAAGCGGGTGCTGCTGTGGCAAATGGACAACATGAGATATGGCTGAGCAATGATAATGGGGAATAATGGAATCTGTCATTAGTGTCCTAATGGAATTTGACTTTGGTAATCTAACTAGGCATGATGATTCTGGCACTACCGTGCTAAAGGGCATGATGTAATCTGCCACTGCTATGCTAGTTGGGCATAATGGAACCTGACACTGCTGTGATAATTGGGCATATCCTTGTCAATGGATGTCAACCGTAGGAATACCAGGGTTTTTAATGGCAAAATGATGTAATTCTAGAGTACCTACTCTTTTCATATCAACATCTGAAAATTGACTGAACTCACTCTTTTTTGTTTCAAAACATAGCATACTACATAAAAAGCATGTGGATTATCTGAGTACCAACGAACATCATGCCAATCCAAGACAAATTATGGTGCTAACTGAGCACACACTGCCAATGCCTGACAGATGCAAATTCCATTCCCCAATATCTGGCAGATCTATTGGGTTTGTCACTTCCTGTTTCAAATCTAAAATTACAAATGTGTGCATGTACCAAAAAAAGTGCTTACGATGTATTTGCTAAAACAGGATCATGTACGGCATGGGACAAGGAAGTGTAGAACAGGCAATTTATTTATTTGTTGTCTTTATTTATTTATTTAAATGTATATAGCACGCAAACAGCCCACGGGCATCGAAGTGCTGTTACATGTGAAAAGCTTAGTTACAGGAGGCTTTCCAGATGGCATTGGGAATGAAGACATGTTACATGCATGCAGTATACAATACAATTTTAGGAGCATTGAATATATGTAATAATGGTTTTCTCTAGGTGAAGAGTAGGGTTTTGACTGCTTTACGGAAGGCCTTGTGCGAGTCTACTGCTCTTAGGGAAGGTGGGAGCAAGTTCCAGTGCGTGGCTGCCAGATAGGGGAAGCTCGCTCCTCCAGCTCTACTGAAGTGGGAGAATGGAGGAAACGACTCCCGACGATCATCTCCCACCCTTGGCCTAGAGGATCACGGCCCAGACACCCACCGCGAGAAGAGTTCGACCATATCCCAGAGGATCAAGTGCCCTGGTACCGAAACATACGGATGTGCCCACCCGCGTGCCCGCCAGCCTGCCATACCCTTGCCAGCGCCTGCGGCATGGAGGGACTCGACTGACCCATCAAGCACTATGTCAATACGTCGTTAGAGATGCCATGACGACTCAGCCAGAGGACACAATACCCGTACACCATACACATTGGACCTTCCTACACCAGACCACACGAAGAACATACTCAGTGCTATGACATAGGTGACAGACACACCCACAGACGCGCATCTTTATTATTTTTCACTTAGGCATCTTAAAATGCAGAAACGCAAGACGCACAATGAACTCTTCTAAAAGCTTGCTTACGCTTCTCCTACACCCGTGTGCGGCTACTAAAGGACATAATGAAGACACGACAATATGAACAAGGCAATGCGGTACCACAACCTAAATCGCCTATACACCAGGCCTAAGTAGGCCTCAAGCAAGAGTCTCCATGAACATTGAATGAGCAAGAGTACAGTTGCTGATCCCGCAGAATGAGCCCGGCTAAAGCAGACAGTCAAGGGCACGATGTTGCAAATCCACATGCCACAAGCCGACGCCAAGGTCGCCCCACAATTAAAACGGAGCACACAGTGGAAAATGCAATATTAATTGTGCAGAATGATGCCTCAAACACGGTCCCACCCCACGTGACCAAGCCGAACTTGACGGAGTGCCAGGTCCGGGAGAGGAGAAAGGGGCCCGGGTACCCTGCTTCAAAGGCCTAGGCAGATACAAGCGAGCGTCTCAAAGGACATCTGCAAAGGTGGGAGTAACCGGCCGTCCAGCATACAAATAAGTCTCACATTGTCTACACATATCACTAGTGAAACATTGTTGCAATTGACAGGTGCACCGCGAGCTGGGAACGGCGATGGTCCCAGACTGGGGGGCTCGGGTGTGGACCAATCAGAACATGGAGCTCTTATCACTGACGCCACTAACATTGACCAATCCCCAGAGGTCTCCATGTAACACTTTTCATGTATCAATTTATAGGGACAACCCAAATATACCACCTGACTAACCCTCGTCCACTAACAACGCTCTCTATACGTGTGCTATACTAACCCTACCACTCGAGGAGCCAATCCGGAGTGGCGATAGGTTTTTGCTAAACTTTCTCAGGTGACGCAAGTAGCGCGTCACACCAAGGTAAAAAGGGCCTGCGAGCCCACGGTAAAGTGAGAGTGTCAGGACGGACGCGTACGTTCCTTGACCCATCCCTGCCGTTTGTTGAATAAACAGCAGAACCACCTTGCTTCTTGTGTGTGCCTCGTACTCAATTTTGGGATACACGGGAGGAGTTGGGGCCTCCCTGCCCGGAGGTCCGCGGACGGCTCTGCCGGCCCCGGGAAAATTTCCCCCGACAAGTTGGAGGCACTGCTGAGATCTGTTTGAGATCCGCTTTTATTTTTATTTTTTCCGAGTGCCCCTGTTGCTGGGAGGCCCGGCGGCGCGGCCCCCTCTGCCGCTGCCCCCTTTTGAGGACTACAGGACCATCGCGGAGCTGCGAGAAGACCGGACCGCGCAATCCGGATATTGGCCTTCGGGAGCCGGTTGAGAAGTATCCCGCCCGCGGCTGGCGAGTGTCCAGACGTGGTCCAGACGAGGGGAGGTGGCGAGCCGCTTGGAGGGGTGCACGCGGTCGGGCGGCCCCACATCAAGAGCACTTGGTGAGTATGCCACGCACAACAAACAATGTGGAATTGTGAGGGAGGGGGGAGAAATTGAATGAGGGGAGCGGGAGGTGTTATAGAAGCACGTGGCGAAGGTTTGACAAATTAGTGTTAACATTGAATGGATGGTAGCAGGACAAGTGCGAGAGCGGTCCGCTACATTATGGGAGAGAAGGGGCGGGGCACGAAAACATCACGTGCAGCCGCTCGGAGACACTGATTGGTTTAGGTCGCGACCACGTGTAAGGGTGGGAGTGCGTGCGCGGTTTTCTACGATTTGGTGATTATTGATTAAAGAGTAGGTGAGGATCCCTATTGATCGAGCAGGAAGCTCGATAGGTAGATGACGTTTCCCTGTAGGCGGTAGCTAGCTGGTTGCCAAATACGGAAGATAATTGGCTGGTTAAGCCCTCCTGTCGAGGGGCGTATCACACGCGAGGCGACGCAGCGTGCGCAGTCTGATTATATTGTTGATTACCTTGTTCCAGGCGTAACAGGAAGACAGCTGTGGGGTTAAAAGGAGAGGGGGGGGGTTACGAATATATTTTTAAATGTTAAAATCTGCAAGTAGTTTTGAAAAGAGCGGTGACGTCACCAGTAGGGCTTCATCATAGGACATTCCGAATGCAAGGAACATTTATTGTTTGGAAGTGAAAGAGAGCGGGGGAAGGGATAAACGACAGTGAGTTGTTAAAAGGAGATTGGGGCTGTGCACGGAGAACGCCGGCCACGGAAAGAACACAGGGGGGAGGAGGAGCTAGCGGGACGGCGGTATAAGAACGTAAATAAGGGGTACGCAGCCGCAGGGGGCTACGTGCACCTCGGCCGCAGGGGGCCGTAAGGACGGGGAAGAGAAAAAAGGAATATGTAAATGTGAATAATATAATGATATAATATATTGTTGGATTATCACAAAAAGACTACACATTGTTGAGTGTAAGACAGGTTAAGAGTATCAGCAGGGGAGGGACAACGAGGGGAGGGGAAGCTATAATGTCGTACGGGGCAGGATCGGGAGGGTGGGGGAATACTCTCACCACCCCACTACAACACATATGCAAGACATTATCACCCCATAGAGAGAAGCTTATCAAGTACAGCATCGAATGGACACAGGGGACGGACAACAAAATGACGACACCATGGCCACCCAATGGTAGTTTCGACCCGTATATCCAACATTCACTATTGACCCATCTGCACAACACCTACAAGGGAAAGAAGTTGAGTAGTCATGTGGAGGTGTTTAACTTATGGAGAATGTTCCAAGGGTCCCGACCAGGACCAAACGGAATGTTCGTCATGGGGGAAACAGCAAGGGAAGAGAAGATTAAGGAGGAAGGAGAAAAGGAAGAAGAGGAGAGTGGAAGCACACAAAACACAGGAAGTGGGGAAGGGAAGAATAACAATATAGGGGGAAAAGAAATAAAAAGGGAACAGCCGGAAGATATACCAATAACAAGAGTGGAAAAAAAGGAGGGAGGGGGGTTATATCCCCTAACGGAACTTAGAGAAATGGTCGAGTTAAGGGCGGCTGAAGGGTATTCGAACCCGACGTACAGCCCGCCACCATACACGCCTAGCGCGTCAGGATCAGCCTGTACAAAACAACAGACAGAAATGGGAAGGGATGGAGAGGATCAGATACCTGGGATAGGGCAGGATGAGTGGATAGCTGCGGAGGTACTATTAAAATTACGAAGTTCATTAACAGGAAAGGAGGAAGAGGTAGTGAGGAAGGTAGAGGAGGAGGATATAAGGAGAAGCAATAGGATAGGGATAGAGGGAAGGATGATGGGGGAAGAGCTGTTAAGAAAGAAGGAAGAAGTATTGGAAGAACGGCTAGCAGAACTAAGAGATGAACAAAATACACTAATAAAACAGCTCGAAAGGGAAGAAAGTGAAAGGGCACGAAGAAGGAAGGAAAATAAGGATGAGCTAGAAAAAATAAAGGAAAGAAGTGAGGGGAAAAGGAGGGAAGCAGAAAGGGTAAAGGCAGCAGCAGAAAGGATATCTAGAGCAGCACTGCGCAGTAAGAAGAGGGAGGAGGAAGAGGAAGAAGAGAGGTTGGAAATATGTAGAAGAAAATTACTATCAGAAACAACAAAGAAATATGAAGAGCGAAGAAGGATAGAGGAAATATTACAGAAAGAAAAGGAGAGGTGGGTAAAAGAGAAAGAGGAGGAGAGGATGAGAAAAAATATTGATATAAAATGTTTGGAGGAATATATAAAAGAGAGAGAAGAAACAGACCGTAGTATGGCTAAGAGAAGTGAAGACGAGAAAGGAGAAAAGTGGGAAGGGGGAGAATTAAACAAGTACACGTACAGAGACACAGAAGTGGCAACGACATCACAACAAGGGGGAGCAGCTGGAAAGGTGAGGAGCGACGAATTTGATTTAATTGACCTACAAACAGTTACAATAAAGGGGAAGAGGACGGAGTGGGGGTTGCCGTTAACGGAGGGATTTTGTAGTGAGGGAGAAGAGGGTGAAAGAGAAGGGCGAGGTAGTAGAGGGGAGAGCATAGATAAACTATATATAACAAGAACAAATAGAAATTCACCATGGATATGTAGGAGAAAGGAAGAGGAAGAGAGAAGTGAAGAAGAGGAGCGAGGGCTAGTAGTTGAGGAGATACGTACAGGTACACCGACTTCTCCCCACCCAACATGCTCCACTACCTTACGCTCATCGCGCACCTCGGCACGATCCAATTTGGCGCCATTCCCACGCGACCTAACCCCCTATGCAGGGAAACTTAGGGACCTCCCTGGACGTAGGTTAAGAGAACAACAACACACACCCATATTGGATAAAGAGAGAGTTATGAGGAAAAGACGGGAGGGAGGTGGACAAGATAACTACGATATAAGAACACCGGACGGTGTGGACGAGGAAGAGGAGGAAGAGGGGTGCAAAGATGAGATTGTGTGGGGCGCCAAAGACAAACAAGAACACAATTTGATGCCACTTCTAGAAAGAGGAGGGGTTAGACCACAGTACGTCCCCTGGAAACACGCAGACAAAGAAAATATAAAGTGCAGGCTCCCATCGCTAAGTGGAGGTGCGGGTAAATGGATATATGAAATGGAAAAGCATACCGCAGGGCAGAAGTTGGCGGTGGGAGATGTAAAGGGCCTTTTAATATCAATATTGGGAGATGCAGCGGATGACATATGGAAGAGAGCGGGCTTCCCCGGGGTAACAATAACAAACACGTCACACGATGGGGCACCTTTCGCAAACTGCAGACATGCCCTATGGCAGGCACTAAGAGTGCAGTACCCAGACACTTCAGATATAGGGGCAATTACCTCGCGCAAAATGAGGGACAATGAAGATCCTGTTGACTATATCCAGGAAATTCAAGAGAAGTGGCGCATGGAAACTAGAGAGCCGTGGGACAAGACACCAGCGATATTTTACCACATACTAGTACAAGGGCTCCCAGACATAGTACAGAAACAACTGAAGAAAGTGGTGGGGATGGAAGCCAAAGCTTGGCCAGAAATACAGCTGACGATAGTGCATCATTGCAGAACGTGGCAAGAGAAAGTAAGACAAAGGGAAGAGGACAGAAAAGCGGAAGAAGCTAAACTAGTTCAGAAAAAACTAAACAAATACACAATGGAAGGAGCATTAATAACGGCACCACCAACAATGACTGAAAACCCCACACAAGTAGTGGCTGCACAGGATCCCGCCCACATTCAACAATCACTTCCCATAGCACAACCGACCCCACAGTACCCCACGAACATAGGTGGAGCATACCCAACAGCAGGGACGGGGTACTATAATTATAGCAGAGGACGGGGAGGAATGTCAAGAGGAAGAGGATTTGGATATAACACACAACAGCAGGTAGGGGGACTTAGAAACTATTACCCTACCGGAACACCAATATACCAGGACAACACAGGAAACTTTCCATGGCAAAGTAGAGAACCCCCCGTGTGCTGGGTATGTGGGATGGTTGGGCACATGTCACGCACATGTAGAGTAAGACCAGGCACACAATATTGGGATGAACAGGGACAACAACGACTGCCAATGGAACAGCAGAACACACAACAACAACAAACCTTGCAAACGGGAAATGGGATAAACCAAACACAGCCACAGTCATACTCCCCACAACAACAGCAGTTGGCGGTACCACAACAGCTTCAAACACAGCAAGTACAGCAACCTGCACAGATACAAGATAACATTGTATCATCTACCCATGCACAGCCACAGCAAACACAACTGGGTAGGGTGACAGTATTGGGACACAATCCTTACACGGGGAGTGGACAATCATTATACCCCCAATAGGACAGCCCACAGACGGCCTTGGTGTGTCCCATCCTGTCAGTAACACCCAATAGTGCGGAGGAGCCACGCATAGAGGTGACGATAGGTGACAAAAAATTATCTTTTCTTGTTGACACTGGGGCAACCCGGTCATGCATAAGGGAGGGTAAGTTCAAGATGTCAGGTGAAGCTATGAACACACAAGGGTTTTCTGGGGCTAAGGGATTGGTTCCTTTCACTGATAACATTCCTTTATCAATAGGGAATTATGACATGTCTGTCCCACTGTTGTACTCTAGAGCCTCACCAGTCAACATCCTGGGGAGAGATATCATGAGCAGACTGAACATGACAATATCCTTCACGGAGGACGGCATAATATGCTCGACCCCCGGAATTAACATGCTCACTGCCCGACAAATAATGCAAGCATACTGTGGACAGTCAGTGGTTAGGGCAGAGCCAATGGATGGTGTACTATTCCAATACGGGACAGACATGGCTATTGCATGGTTGCCAGGGATTGAAGGGAAAGTGTGGAGGAGACCAGCCGCTTATCTGTTCAGACCTGAGACACCTACAAATGAACAAGAAGGCAAGATAATATCAATGAGCATAGAGAGCATAGTAGTAACTACTGATTACATCACAGTGCATGCCCAAGACGAAGAAGGAAGAGCATGGAGGGCAGTGATAGCTTTGGCAGAAGGATGTAGACTTACCCAGGTGTCTGATGAGGAGCTGTTTTCAGAAGTAAAAGAAGAAGGGGAAATGGTGTTTATGATGAGTGTAGAAATTTGGGTAAGGGTAACATACAAACAAGTGGCGCAGAAAATGGCAATGGCACTTGAGGTACCAGCAACCACCCCTGTCCCATTTTTTGAAGAAGATATGACACAAGTACCTACATCACTATGGACCACCAGTCCCTATGACGTGGGGTGTATAAAGAGCATTGGAGGGGTGAGGATCAAGCTGAAAAAGGGTGCTATATTACCAAGAGTGAAGCAATACCCATTATCAAAAGAAGCTGATGAGGGCATATATGAAACTATAACGGCCCTCATAAACAACGGTATTTTGGTCCCATCCGAGTCACCATGCAATACCGCTGTGTACCCAGTACGCAAGGCTAAAGGGGGGTCTTGGCGCTTCATACAGGACCTCAGGCCCTTGAATAACATAGTGGAAGCAGAGTACCCCATAACAGCAAACCCGGCCACAATATTGTGCGGCATTCCAGCAGACGCCTCACGATTCACGGTGATTGATCTCAAAAATGCATTTTTTTCAATACCCCTACACCCAGATTCGCAAGACCTGACAAGCTTCACTTACAGAAATTCAAAATGGAAACACACTAGGCTACCACAAGGCTACTGCGAGTCACCCTCAATATTTAACAGAGTAATACAGATGGACTTAGGTAACATTGAGATGGACAGCACAGTATTACAATATGTTGATGACATCATTATTTGCAGCAACAATGAGAGACAGTGCAGAGAAGATTCAGTAAAAATGTTAACTATACTGGCAGATAAAGGCTACAAGGTAGACAAAGAAAAATTACAGTACTGTCAGGAACAGGTACTTTATATTGGTCAGCTCATATCACAACACGGCAGGAAGATTGCACCACAGCGGGCACAGGCCATTTCGAAAACACCTCCACCACAAACAGTGAGGGAACTGCAACAATTTTTGGGACTATGTAACTATTGCCGAGCATGGGTATTTGACTACAGCTCGTACATAGGACCCCTGCTTGAGGGACTAAAGGAAGCTAACAGAGGGGGGAATAAGTTGGGATGGACAAGAGAGATGGGAGAGGCTTTTAATGAACTAAAAGACGCAATATCCACCGCCCCAGTACTAGCCTCCCCAGATTATGACCGCCAATTTTTCATATTTTCACACTGCGACTCAGCTGTAATGAAGGCAGTGCTGGCTCAAAAAACAAGCATGGGCTACAAACCAGTAGCGTTTTACAGCGGTCATCTGGATCCTGTTATGTTAGGACATTTCCCATGTGAACAGGGTCTCGCTGCAGCCGCTTTCGCGGTAGAAAAAGCGTCAGCAATAACAATGGGGTGCCCAACAACACTGTTTGTGGAACATGCATTATTTGCTATATTGAACAAGCCCAAATCTACATTGACAACACAGAGGGCGTCTGGGTACGAGATCATATTATCTAAACCAGAACTGTCCATTGTAAGGTGCAATACAGTTAACCCCGCGAGATTTATTGCAGAAGAAACTGAGGAAGGGGACTATGTACATGACTGCACACAGACCACTGAAATGTACTCATGTACAAGAAAGGTTGAAGAAAACGCGCTAGTGGGGGGTGAGCTCTTGTTCATCGATGGGTCCTCAACAATTGACCAAACTGACGGAATTAGAAGAACGGGGGCAGCAGTGGTAAAAATGACAGAAGCACCCATGTGTGTAGCGATGAAATGTGTACAGTTACCGCAACACTACTCTGCCCAAGCGGCCGAATTGGTCGCACTGATACTGGCGTTAAAGGAAAGCGTTGACAAACGAGTGACTATATACTCCGACAGTGCGTACGTCACATCCACTGTCCACTCAGGGTTGTCAAAATGGAGAAGGAGAGGTTTTAGAAGAGCTGACGGCACTCCAGTGCAACACGCTCTCTTGCTGGCCGAACTAATTGAAGTGATAAACGATCCCCAGGAACTAGCGTTGGTAAAATGTACGGCACATACAAATGGAGAAGACAATGTGTCAAAAGGAAATGCGGCTGCAGACGCACATGCAAAGTATGCTGCGTACTTTGGTGAGATCTGGAACCCCCCGGAGTCAGAAAGAGGAAGAGGGAGGGGGATAGCGAGAGAGATGATAATTAGAGAAGGGTACACTCACCTCCCAGCCACGCAGATAATGGAGTTACAAGCAGCAGCACCCATGGTAGAAAAGGAAATATGGGTAAAGAGAGGATGTACAATGTCACCAACTGACGCCCTGTGGCGCCAGAGCAACACTGGGAAAATGGTAATGCCCCTGGCCCTATTGAACACCGCCCTCAACCAATTGCATCATCCAGCCCACACAGGCAAGGAAGTTATTGCAGCACGAATAAGGGAAGACTGGTTCTGTCCTGAGTTAAACTCCCATGTAGCAAACTTCATCAGCAACTGTCTCACATGCCAACAGTTCACGGCTGGTCACACTTTGAAGGTGATAAAAGGTACTATACCCCGGCCAGAGGGACCCTTCCTACATATCCATATTGACTACGTTGATATGATCAACATATGTCAAGGAAGTAGGTATATGATTGTAGTTGTATGCCCCTTCTCCAGATGGATAGAAGCAGGACCTTGTTCACACCCAGATGCATTCAGAGCAGCTAAATTTCTGGTGAGGGAGGTTTTTCCCAGATGGGGAGTGTGCGAGGTACTGCGGTCAGACAATGGCCCACATTTCGCCAACGAAATGTTCCAGCACATCACATCACTACTAAATATCAAGCATAAATTTGCATGTGCATACCACCCACAAGCCAACGGTATATGTGAACGCCTGAATGGCCTACTAAAGGAGGCGATTGCAAAAATACAGCAAACTACAAACAAAAGTTGGCTATATTGCCTACCACTAGCGTTATTCGAACTGAGAAATAGGCCAGGCTCCGACCACCACCTCACCCCTCACGAGGTGGTAACTGGACGCCAAATGCGCCTTCCTCTGACGCCAGCATCTAGAGCATTTACTGACCACGAGAGTACAGCGGCTGTTCTTGGTGATGAAATGTACAAATATGTGTCTTCTTTGATTACTAGTGTAGTGTTTGTGTCTCAACAGCTCGAGCGCACGCGGGGCGGGTCTAAGAACGACCAACAAGGAGAAGAGGACGAGGAACGAAACAAAGACAAACCACACAAAATTACTAAAGGTGACCACGTACTACTGCGCAACTTCAACAGACGGTGGAACAGCCCACGATTTACGGGCCCCCACCTGGTAGAGGAAGTGTCGACAAGAGCAGTAAAGTTACAGGATAAGCGCGCCTGGAATCATCTGCACGACATAAAGATCTACAAACATCAGACCCGCCCCGACGCCACAGACAGGGCCATCGGAAGAACAGCAACAGCACATCCCACAAGAGAAGGAACTTTGCCTACGGACAGCGACCCTCACCACCCCCCTGACCCCCCAGAGACACTTACGAACATAAACAAGAACAATACCAACACTACCCACCCTATGGTCACAAGATCAAAGAGCAAAATATCACCCGCCAGCTGAACAGCCCCCTCCCCCCGCGTGTACAATTAACTGAAGGACATTTGAAGGACAATTGTTGTGCACATATACACATGTAAACACGTGAATGATCTTTTCTCTTTCTTCTCGCACATGCAGGTGTCGCGTATTGTTATATTGTAAAGAATAGTAACTTGACTAACAAGGTTTACTGCCCAGGTGTAGATGCTACCCTCGGACGACAACTACCCTGAGGAGTTATCACACCAATTTGTCTACCACATAAAAAGGCCTAAGTACTTAAAAAGGAGAAGGGTACGTGTCTACTACACGGCATTTCTCTTGGCCATTGAACAATCATTGCCCCACCTCCACCCCTATTTGCCCGTCTTAAGAGACAGATCACTTAGGTTAGCGTGGGAACAGCTCTTCGCCTGGGCATTGAACGATTATTTGATAGGGAGGGCTTGATAACAACGACTAACAACAGTAACAAGCATATTGAGAATTTTCAGGCGGGCACCTTTAACATCACAAGAACTAGCTGCCGGACCGCAGCAAGGTAAGAGCAAAATGCCGGTGAGACTAGCAACTGTAATAAAAATGGTAGGGATTTTGTTGATCACCGGGTTCTTGGCTGCCTCTGTATGGCAGAATAGCTGCGCTATAAATATTTTGGCTGTTCCTGAACATAACATACCCCCACCCCCGGCTGCAACAGGTGTTACGTCAGGTGGTACTAGGCACATAAGTAAAAAAGGAAGTAGAACTAAACGCAGCACATACTCAGACAGTAAAGGTATTGATAGCTACATAAAAGATTCTGCACACGTCTCGAATAACATGTGGTACCAGCACATGACTAAAATTGGCAAGCAAACAACAAAAGACAGCTGCTACGTCTGCTCACTGATCCCATACGCCATGAGTGCAGCCCGGACGTTTGTTGCCACCGAAATTGATGAGAAGACGGCACAATGTATAATATACTTAGCCCTGTTCCAAACGAGAGGGAGGTTCCAAGGGGCCACTGTGCAACTGGTATGGAAGACACGAGACACATACCCGTACGAAAACAACTTCCTCAAGGTTTATTTGAGCTACCACAAAGCCAGCTTGTACCCTGAAGCGTTCAGATATATCACTAGCGGCCCTGAAAAAGGAGAAACAAAGAAAGTAACACTACAGTACCTGCCATGTGATTGGTATGCCACTGAAGTACCGGGCAAAGAAGGTTGTTGGGAAAGGCCGTTGATAACAATAACAGGGAAGGTGTTCCTGGGTGATAAATGGGACACAGGTGTGGTCGGCAGCAATATGGTAACGAGAGAAGATAAGGAGAGCATCGCTGAACACAACACAAGATGTTGGATGACCTGGGTGAAATATGTACCCATGCTAACATGGTTAGAGGAGGATGAAGACCCTATAACAATACTGCCACTGACTACGCCTAAGGTATGCTACAAGCATAAAGGAGAAGTGAATGTGGGTTACAACACCAACTGTGCAAGTGTGACAGAGTTACCTGAGGGGGGAGCTGGAACAGCAGTGATAATGGACCATTACTGGGCCTGCGGAGACAAAGCATACCACACTCTGCCCCCTCTGTGGGATGGCATATGCTCAATGGTACATGTCAATGTACCGTCACTAGTAGTACCAAAGAAACACGTGAATGTGGCAAACTTTCCAAAGATGGATGAAGGAAACAAGAGAAAGAAAAGATCTGCACACAACGAAAAAGAGCAGGAAAAAAGGGTGAACAGCAACAACACTGTCCTGAACAACAACAACAACACTGTCCTGAACAGCAACAACACTGTCCTGAACAGCAACAACACTGTCCTGAACAACAACAACAACACTGTCCTGAACAGGAAAAGGAGGCAAGGAGAACCCATAACAGGAAATTATCTATGGGGGCGGTCTGAAACGGCACTGTCTTCAATACCTCCAGAACACAGACTGTTCAGCAGAGCAGCAATGTTCTTCTCCTCAATAATACACCCAGGACTGCAGGCGTATGCAAATGCAAAATGGCTCCAGATAACGAGGTGGGAACTAATGATGACAATTAACTCTACAGTAAATGGATTTAACGCAATAAAGGAAGAATTGCGAGCAGTGAGAATGGTAGCACTACAGAATAGATACGTATTGGACCTCCTCACAGCAATGGAAGGAGGAGTATGTGCAAAGATAGGACAATCATGTTGCACATTCATCCCTGCCAACGACGCTGACAATGGCACGCTCACGGAAGCGGTCTCACAGCTAGCCCAGATGCATTCCAAAATGATGGACGAAAGTAAGGGTGTAAACAAGGATGAGAGCTGGTTTTCAATACTATGGTCATGGATGCCCTCTTGGCTGTCAGATGGACTGAAGATTATAGTTGGGTGCATTATCTTGGCTGGAGCGGTACTAATATTAACGAGATTTTGGAAGGCCCGGAAAGCACGAACAACTGACGAAATGATTGAAATGATTGGCATGCACCCCCTGATGCCAGCTGATGACGGTCCTCACACAGGAACAATAATAAAGGAAAGAGAGAGGTTGCGCAATCAAATAATTGCTAACCACCTAGACCCACCATCTGTGAAGGTAGAAAATCCGAGAAACCCAAGGAGCTACGTAGGGAAGTGGGTATACTGCACCCCTGGAGGAGCCTGCCTATACATGTATTGGTCATTTGAAGATCATGTTAACCACTATGGACATTTGGGAGGAATAACAAAAATATGGAGAGTGAGAGGTGATAACGAAAATGATAAGTTTGTGGTCGACAAGTCGACCAGAGGGGGGACTGAAGTGGGAGAATGGAGGAAACGACTCCCGACGATCATCTCCCACCCTTGGCCTAGAGGATCACGGCCCAGACACCCACCGCGAGAAGAGTTCGACCATATCCCAGAGGATCAAGTGCCCTGGTACCGAAACATACGGATGTGCCCACCCGCGTGCCCGCCAGCCTGCCATACCCTTGCCAGCGCCTGCGGCATGGAGGGACTCGACTGACCCATCAAGCACTATGTCAATACGTCGTTAGAGATGCCATGACGACTCAGCCAGAGGACACAATACCCGTACACCATACACATTGGACCTTCCTACACCAGACCACACGAAGAACATACTCAGTGCTATGACATAGGTGACAGACACACCCACAGACGCGCATCTTTATTATTTTTCACTTAGGCATCTTAAAATGCAGAAACGCAAGACGCACAATGAACTCTTCTAAAAGCTTGCTTACGCTTCTCCTACACCCGTGTGCGGCTACTAAAGGACATAATGAAGACACGACAATATGAACAAGGCAATGCGGTACCACAACCTAAATCGCCTATACACCAGGCCTAAGTAGGCCTCAAGCAAGAGTCTCCATGAACATTGAATGAGCAAGAGTACAGTTGCTGATCCCGCAGAATGAGCCCGGCTAAAGCAGACAGTCAAGGGCACGATGTTGCAAATCCACATGCCACAAGCCGACGCCAAGGTCGCCCCACAATTAAAACGGAGCACACAGTGGAAAATGCAATATTAATTGTGCAGAATGATGCCTCAAACACGGTCCCACCCCACGTGACCAAGCCGAACTTGACGGAGTGCCAGGTCCGGGAGAGGAGAAAGGGGCCCGGGTACCCTGCTTCAAAGGCCTAGGCAGATACAAGCGAGCGTCTCAAAGGACATCTGCAAAGGTGGGAGTAACCGGCCGTCCAGCATACAAATAAGTCTCACATTGTCTACACATATCACTAGTGAAACATTGTTGCAATTGACAGGTGCACCGCGAGCTGGGAACGGCGATGGTCCCAGACTGGGGGGCTCGGGTGTGGACCAATCAGAACATGGAGCTCTTATCACTGACGCCACTAACATTGACCAATCCCCAGAGGTCTCCATGTAACACTTTTCATGTATCAATTTATAGGGACAACCCAAATATACCACCTGACTAACCCTCGTCCACTAACAACGCTCTCTATACGTGTGCTATACTAACCCTACCACTCGAGGAGCCAATCCGGAGTGGCGATAGGTTTTTGCTAAACTTTCTCAGGTGACGCAAGTAGCGCGTCACACCAAGGTAAAAAGGGCCTGCGAGCCCACGGTAAAGTGAGAGTGTCAGGACGGACGCGTACGTTCCTTGACCCATCCCTGCCGTTTGTTGAATAAACAGCAGAACCACCTTGCTTCTTGTGTGTGCCTCGTACTCAATTTTGGGATACACGGGAGGAGTTGGGGCCTCCCTGCCCGGAGGTCCGCGGACGGCTCTGCCGGCCCCGGGAAAATTTCCCCCGACACTACCTTTTCTCATTGTAGGCACATGGAGTAATTTAGTGTAGGGAGTTCTGGTAGGTCTGGTGGATGCGGATAAGCGTATTCTTTGAGAGAGGTAATTGAAGGGGTGAACAGGACAATTAGGGGATGCAACACGTTGATGAAGGTGAGGAATAGGCAAAGGAAGGGGTAGGACATGCAGATGAAGGGCTGCCACGGGGAAAATAAAGGCCACGGCAAGAATATGAGGGGGTGGAACAAACACATTAAGAGGTGGTACAATGAAATGAAGGGTGGGATAAGGAGATGAACGTGTGGAAAAGGCAAATCATTTGGTAGAAGAGGAAAAAAGGAGTGGAGGAACTGGGAAATTAAGTGGTGGAAGAGACAAGTGAAGGGCTGGAACAAGAAATGGATGTGGTGGAACAGGCAGGTTGAGTGAATCAGTAGGCGATTGAAGGGGTGGAACAAGGAGGTGACGCTGTGGAGCTCTGTGATGAGGTGGTGGCACAAGGAAATAAAGCGTGGAGCAAGAAAACAAAGGGTTGAACAGTGAAGTAGTAGAACAAAGACATGGATGGGGCTGAACTGTCAAATGAAGTAGTGCAAAAAACGAAATTAAATAATAGAACTGGCAAAGGAAGGGGTCAACAGGAAAATGAAAACGGTGGAGCATGCAAATGAATGGGTACACCGGTACGTGAAGGTGTGCCATGAGGAAATGAAAGGGAGGAACAAGCAAATTCATTGTGGCAAGAAGGAAGTGAAAGAGTGGAGCAAGAGATTGGATGTGGTAGAACAGGCAGATGAAGGCTAGAGCAGGCAAATTAAGGTGTGGAACAAGGAAATGATTGGGTGCAGCAGAAACATGAAAGGGTGCACATTAATTGGTGCCACTAGGAAAATAATGGGGGAGGCGGGCAAATTAAGGGGTGGGAAAGTTAAATGAAGGAGTGGAACAATTAAGGGCTGGAGCATGGAGATGAAAGGTTGGATTAAGGAAATAAAGGGTGTAACAAGATGAAGGGTTGGAACAGGCGAAGGAAGTAGCAGAACAAGAAAACACATGGAATGGACCAGCCAAATGAACGGGAGGAACTGGCAAAAGAAAGAAAAAATAAAAGAAAGGTAAATGAAGATGGTGAATAAAGGAGATGTAGGGGGGAGCAAGGAGATGAAGGGATGGAACAAGGAAATGCGGAAATGAAGGCAAAAGAAAGGCAGGTACACATGAAATAGTGCCACTAAGAATGTTTAGGGGTGACATGAGCCAATGAAGGGCTGGACAAGGCGAATCAAGGGACACAACACAAGGATGAAGAGGTGGAACAAGGACATAAAGGGTAGAGCAAGAGGAAGAGGCAGAACAAGCACAGAACTTTGAGAGCCCTCGGTCAATCTTCCAACAATGCCAATTTCTATAGCTCGGGATTAGCCAATGGCTGTGCTCCCTGAATGTCTGAGGAATGTAATGCTTGTTATTAGTGGATATAATGCTAATCGTTTGTCGACCTTGAGGATAAAAGACTATGTAGGCCATAGAGAACTTCAATATTGTCTGCAGTGAGTCCGACAATTAACTGTGCTGTACTAATGTCAGTCTTCCAAGTTGAATGCCGTTGCAGCCATCAGAGCCTGCAACGCCTATCTATCAGTAGATTGTACAGGGGAATACATTAGTATCACCACGTTTGTCAGCTTCTCAAATTGTTTTTCATGGTAAATCAGTAGAGCTTACTTAATTTCATATATTTACAGTTGTTTCATTGTCTTGCATTTGGCATAGAAATTGTAGAGAAAAAACATAAATACATTTTTAACACATTTTTTTTGCGAGGTTGCTTTGCAATGCTTTTGTAGATATGCATTCTAGATTGTGCTGTTGTGTCTTTTTAGCGGGAATCAGACACATTTTGCCTAACATATTTCTATAAAGATGTACTATATTATACAAGGTTCGTTTACCATGTGGTTGGATACTTTTCAAGTGAGATTTATATGACAGCACTAGTTTATCTATGCACCAAGTATAATAGATTGGAGTAAAACTAAGTCCACTCCCTAAATTGAAAAGTGTTGGGTCAGAAATCAGGGACCAATTCTTGTCTTACCCACTAGACCAAACTGTGTGGTCATGGTCAAATTGCTTTGCCATACTTTCCTTAGCTTCTAGCGTTGTTTTCATCTAGATGTGACTCTTTTAAGTGTGCGCTACAGACAGAAATCTATCTAATGCATACTTTAAAGACAACAATCTTGCCCCGAGCATAATAATACAAACAAATATTGGAAGTATTTCATTTATGGCTGAATACCTCTTATCTTGGTCCATTTGTGAGTCATTGTTTTCTCCACAGAGATCATTGACATAGATGATAAAATGATACAAAGTTTATGGAGTCAATCAGTGGAGGATGAGTGGGTAACCACACCCAGCAGTACTCCATCAGCAATGTGAGCTATGACCAACTTTTACTGTCAATGTGTGAGGACTCCAGCCGTGAGCATTCCTACAGAAATACACCATAATTTCCAAACAGCCCCCATGGAAATGTTGGTGCAGCCCTGGTTTGATTTTTGCCTTCTGGGACTTGTGGTGCTGGATGTTCTCGCTATGGACCCAGGGCTACCTACAACAAGTCCTAGAATGAAAAGTTAAAACCAGGATTGGACTGACATTTCCCTACTGGAATGGAGTATGTTGACGTGTATATACAAGATACTGTTCTAGATATTGTTGCGCTGTTAAACACCAATGTTCTCATGTTTTAGGATCATTAAAGGACGGGGTGCTGCGATCTATGATGGGCAGATGTTGTTCTGAGTTTTGGGTAGTGAGCTCCTCTGAGCTTGTGAACCCCCTGACCTTCCATTGCACTGAGCTCAGCTCACATTATATTTCGAAAATGCAGATAATTGAAATCAGATAGGCCAGCAAGATAGCCCAGCTGGTTAATGCACCCGATCCTTACAGCTGTATGCTTATGTAATGTTGCATGTTTGGCTCCTGGTATCTACGTAAGTATTTCCTTTTTTTCTAGGATCATGGGTTGGGCAGAAGACACGGAATAGGGGGCAAATCCCAACTCCTGTGCATAACTGCCATCTCGGAGCTTGCACGGAGACAAATAGCTACCATTCCACCCAGGGGCGGCATCAGGGCATTTCAGCTTTTTCACTTGAAATGTCCTTGGTCGCTGAGGGTTTCCGAGCAGCTATTATACGATGGCAATCGTATGAGCTCAGTTACAGAAACATAATCCTTTAAATGGGGACGTTAAACATATGCCCCTGTGCACATTATGGGCTGCCTTTTGATGGCAACCTCAGGCTGTCACCTCCCTCTTTTCACCAGGCTGCCTTTTTATTCTGATGTTCCCGACATTAGCACCAGACTGAATAGCCCAGACTATATTCCACTTGGGGGTAGGCTGGGGTGGAATACTAAATCCTAGAATTAAATTCTGCTGGCTGTAGGGTGAAGCGGAATACTACATCCCAGAAATATATTCCACTAGGGGTAGGGTGGAGTGGACTACTAAAGTCCAGAACTATAGTCAGCAGAGGGCAAAAGGGAGTGGACAACTAAGGCCCAGAAAAATATTCCGTTGGGGTTGGATGGAGTGGAATAATCAATGAGAGAACTATATACCACTAGGGGTCGGGTGGAGAGGAATACTAAATCCCAGAACTATATTGCACCAAGGGTAGGGTGAAATAGAATACTAAATACCAGAACTATATTCCACTAAGGGTAGGGTGGAGCAGAATACTAAATGTCAGAAATATATTCCACTTGGACTAGGGTGGAGCGGAATACTAAATACCAGAACTTTATTGCACCTAGCGTAGGGTGAAAAAGAATACTAAATACCAGAACTATATTCCACTAAGGGTAGGGTGGAGCGGAATACTAAATACCAGAACTTTATTGCACCAAGGGTAGGGTGAAATAGAATACTAAATCCCAGAACTATATTGCACCAAGGATAGGGTGGAGCAGAATACTAAATGTCAGAAATATATTCCACTAGGACTAGGGTGGAGCGGAATACTAAATACCAGAACTTTATTGCACCAAGGGTAGGGTGAAATAGAATACTAAATCCCAGAACTATATTCCGCTGGGGGTAGGGTGGAGCAGAATACTAAAGCAGTGTGCACATTTCTGTTTGTGGGCTCTACTAGGGCACCTGTGAATACCCATAGCTTCCTAATTAATCTACTGTCTCTCCACACTGTGCTACTCACCTATAATGCATACACTCCTGCTCTTCCTGCTGCTCCTCCTACTCGCCTCTCCTGTGATCAATCAAATTCTGGGGTGCCAGTGGTCATGGGGTGAATATCAGTTTCAAAACAATCAACCCCACACCTCTAATACACCAGAATGGATCTGATCAGATTGTAATAAACAAGTATACAATTAAAATTATGAACCTCCTTGTCAAATCTTGGTAACGTGGATGGAACAACAGGCCAATCTTCTCTAAAAGTCATGGATCATTGGTTATTTCCAACACAGCGAAAATACAATTATTACCCAATGATAAAAGGAGTGTCCAGTCAAGGTTGTATAAAAATCAACTTTATCATTATCACAACAGACAATCTAATAACACTGCTAAATACAACCCACCCTGTAAAGGAATGCAGAGAGCAGAGTGTCTAAGAATGAAAAGGGGTGCACTCTGGGTACTGACAGGAGTATAGTTGGTATGGTTAATATACAAAATAGTTTTTTTAGAAAGCTTCTTGACAGCAAAATGAGAGAAATTGTCTTGAAATGTCTCTAGGGGATTCTGGGAAGGACCAGGGGGACAGAACTACAATATAACTCTTGCAAGATGGTTTGGTGAGCGAAACTTGGGAAATGGATGCAGTCTGGCCTTCACAGTGTCTTGGGTTCAGGAATCATCGTCTCAGTGCTGAACGGCGGTTCTGAAGAGCTGGTTGAGATGTCTGTTCAATCAGCGACTGTGGCTTCACAGCAGTAACTTGAGGCTTGACGGCCGTCATCGTTGAAGGCGGTTGAGGATCAAGGAACTCAACTGGTTCCAGAATGTACTTTAAGGCTGATGGCGGCAGGTGCATGTCGTTGCACTTCTCCCAGCTTCTTCAAAGGGCTTGCATTATCCTTTAAGGTGGATGACCCAGAGCTAGGGAGTTTGTTGCAGGAAGCTGCCTTGTCCTTGGATTCTGGTCCATAGACATTCTGGCACTCCCTGTTCAGGGAGCTTGCTGCAGAGCCTAGCAGGGCACGCTGTGTGCTGGCTGGGAACTTGTTCTGAAGGGACTGGAGGGCCTTCTGAGATCTTTTCTACCTCTGTTCCATGGGGGAAGGTAAAGGGAGGGATCTTGCTTCCCTATTTGGATGTTCCTGACCTTCCTTCACTGGCAGAAGCTGTAAGGTAGACTGTACCTTCAGCCCGTGTCCAAGGATGATTTCTTCTTCATTCTTCAAGTGAAGTCTATAGATGATCTGCCTAAAGGGGCACTCTGGCACTCTTTTAAAGCCAAGTGGGCCACAGTGATTGGTGTAGGCTGAGTCTACCATAGTGACCAATCTTGGGGTCCCTATCAACAATTTTCTGTATGTGTGAGGTCATAACCAGAGTGCTTTGCAACAGGAAAAGTTAAGTGGGTCTGACAGGAAAAAGGGGTGTCCCAGAACTAATATGGCAGAACCCTTCTCTCAACCGTAACATTTCTGGGCTCACTCACTTGTGATACTAGGTCCTACCTACCTTCATGTCTGCTGTGATCAAAGAGTCTCTCTGGTTAATGGTTCTCCATGCATGGTTCCTTTTTAAAGATGCAAGTCTCCCTTGAAGATGCTGAGAGACCAGACTCACTGGCTTCTGCAGAAAACGTGTTTGTATCTTATGAATGGGGCCCTCCTATCAGGGGTTGTCTTCCGCAAATAGACCCAGACATGTCAGTTCACTGTTCATTAATACTGAGAGGTGTGAGCTGGCTTCAAGTTGGCACAGTTACATATGCAAGGTTTGTTGGGTTTCCTGTCTCCTTTGTTATCCTTTGCAGCCACGTCCCATGCAAGCCTGTTTGAAGTAACCTCTCTTGGCATGTTAAATGCTACCACCAGCTGCAGAGCCTAACACAAGAACAGGGTGGTTCCATGGAGCCTTTGTCAGTTAATCAGGCTGCCCTTGGCAGGGTGAAGCTTTCCCCCTCTCCTGTACTGTACCTGTATGCTGTACCTGTCTCCTGTACTGTGCCCCAGACTGTACCTCTATTCTGTGTCCATTCCAGAGTACACAGGTCTATGTGTTTGTTGTGATGTCAGCATAGGAAAATGTGTGTGGATTAACCCCATACATTTTCCTGAGGCAGGTCTACCATCAACCATTTACTTAAACATTTCAAAAAGCCCAGGCTAGCCCATGCCCACCATGCGGATGGTCAAATTCCTCACATCTCCCTAAGCTTTCTCCAGTCATGCAACAACTTCCTTCTTTCCTAATACCTATTATACAACTCAAAACTCTCACTACTCCATCTCTCAAACACCTACTTCCAACAAACAAAGCTGACAAGCTAACCATGCCTCATCTAACACCTCTCTACCTCGCCTCTCTTCCCTGAGAATCAACCTCTATACTCTTCCTTACCTCTTCATCTGAACATTGCACTCTGGAATGCTCATTGTGTATGCAAAAACACTTCCTTTATCATTGACTACTTTCGCCCCAGCTCTCTTCCCCTCAAAATTCTTGTCATCACTCTAACCTGGGGTTCTCCATCTGACACTGACACTTTGGTGGCCCTACATGACTTCAAACTACCCCTCTTTCCCTCCACTCGACTGACTGCCACAGTTGGATGCATCGGACACTTACACTTGTCATGCGTCAATGCCTCACAAATCTCCAATGCCACATCCCATTCTATCTCTTTTGAATTCACCTTTTCTACTATTGCTTGCCTTACTCGGTTCACATCATCTCCATCCATGGCCCTCCTTATCCCAATGGACTATTATTTGATGATCTTTGGCAAATCCGTGATTCTCCTTCCACTAAACATCACCTCATTCTCTTAGCTGACTTTAACCTTCCCTCTCCAACCACCATTCGGAAATCTGAACTTCCGTCTTTTCTTATTGACCACGCTACCCACCCAGACAGGGAATAACTCTTTGGATCTCTTATGTATCTCTACTTCTCTCTCAGCCACTAATAAAACTGTACAAAATCTATATCTTGTAAGTGACTTCAATGCAGCACTCCAACTAAGTGAATGCCTAGTCTGGGATGCCCAATGGAAGCCCTTATTTATATATGTTTATGTCAAAGTTCTTTAAATCTGGATGATGAACCCTTATATAACGCCCCTCTCTTTGAATCCCCCTGACCTCACTAAGGCAAGAAGTAGGTTTGTTTTGCAAATTAAAAGGTTTATTTGAGGAATTGAACAATATATATATATCACACTTTTATGAATAAAATAATATCGGTATAGCACACTTATGAATATGAACGGTAATCAGCAATGGATAATATTACATTCTCAACAATCTCTTTAATCAGTAAGGAGTATGAATAGGGAGGATACTGTATCAGAGAATACTTTATATGTATTCAAAGAAATGCAATAATGGGAAAAATGCAGCAAAGAAATAAACTTGATATGCTTTCAATCAAAAGACAAGATAATCACTTTTTCCCCTGCGACTACTCACTCCCCCAGTTGCAATGTGAAGAGATGGAAATGAGGGCACGCAGGTTTCAGAAATACAATCAATAATGCAGTTCAATCCCAGTTCCCTCAGCAAGCTTAGAGAGACACAGGAATGATTTTAAAACAGGCAAAAATACTTTTGACTGTGATTGCAGTGACAGTGAAAATATGCTAAATTGATTTCAATTCACTAAAGAAGATTCAGCACTAGTGAGAATTATTTTAGATTGGTTCAGGTCCACACTAGCAATGGTTCATGAATGATTATCAAATTGAAAATGAAATTCAGCAGTTGGAAAGCTTAGGATCTTAGCTTTAAAATGACAGTTACATTTCGGTTCTAGGACGTGTGGTTCAAAAGCTACGGAGGTTTTTGTGAAGGTAGATTTTCTGAAATAAAATCAAGATTTTAGAAATGATAGATTGCGCTTTACAGATTTGAAATCAACAGGATGGACACAAGATTCTATAATACAGTTCTGGACAGGGTAAAATGGCTGGAGTAAGATTACTTTGAACTAAGAGATTGTTTATGGACAGTTCTAGGCTAAATACTCACTCCTAGGCTTTAGAATGGGGTGTACCTCATCAAAGATCTGGTCAAGGGTTTGGCTTCACTCGCCACTGGACAGGTCTCAGGCATGCTGTTCTGCATTCTGGACTGCACGGCGGTCTGCGGCCTCTTGAACTGGATCTGACGGGTCTGGATTACAGCTCTGCTTTCTGGGTCTGGATCTGGGTTCTAGCACAGGGTTCTTAGCTAGACGCAAACAGCACAGCCCAGCTGTTGAGGGTGAGAATCAGGTTGCTAGATTCTGAGGCCTGCTGAAAAGAGTTCAGCTTTTGGGATTGGGCCTTTGCTTCAGGGTTCTAGAGCTTGGTTCTAGAGTCTGGTCTCTGGATTTATCTGGATTCTGGAGTCTTCCGGCAGAGCGCTTCGCCAAGAATAGTTGAGTAGTGGAAAAATTGTGTTTTATCTGTCCTAAGTAGTCTCTATTTATGTGTTTTCAAAGTGGGTGGGTAGGCTGATTCTCTATGCCCAACCCTCTAAGGATTTGATAGGTTAGAGAATTCCCTGCCCCCTGACTGGAGAAAGGAGCAATGTGTCAGAATGAGTCAGAGTGATGCTGTGTTTATGGCTTAACTGAAATCCACCCCCTTTGCTTTTAGCTAGAAAATCAATGTTACCCAAAAAACATATTTCCCAGATACACAAGTTGTTCATAATACATATACACATCACAGATTAATTAAGGCATGTCCCTGTTCAAGTCCCATGTTCCTATTAGCTTGGGTTCAGAAATGACCACTTATTCATGCTTTTGGTGGGTTTCCCAATATTGGTTCTGCACCAAATTTTACACAAACATACACACCCTCTCTGAGCATATTACTGTAAATTCTTATGTTCATAGCAAAAACACTGCAGTTGCGATATTAATAAATTCTGGGGTTTGGTCTCAGAACATCACACAGCGTCCAGCTTAGTCTTAACTTGTGAGTGAATTTTTTCATTTTAACCATCTCAAAGTTTTACATTTTGATCAGTTCAGTACACTTTGTTATAAGCAATTTTATAAAACATATATTTGCTTTCAATTCAATTCACACAATGGTTTGTCTCCGCCCCCAGATCTGGCTGGCTCAGAGGGTCACATGTCCTGCCTCTCCCAGAGCAGTTGTTGACCAATTACACCCAAATCAGCATATTCCTATTCATCCCAAAGCCCCCATTGTTCCTTCCTCCGGGCTGCAGGGAAAATCTCCTCCTCTCCTGATTTACATGTCAATGTGATATCCTCTCCTGTTGGTGGGAAGGCCCAAGGTGTGAAGGGTTCTCATGAAAAGAAGGCCTCTTGAAGTTTTAACTAAATCAGATTACCTTCTGGTCAATTGCAACATAGTTCCTTGTAAAAAAAATACATTTATAAACTTACAATAAGCAACATATCTTTAAATCAAGTCTTTTTTCAACAATGAAATCACTGTGTGGCACTCTATATGGCATTTTGATGGAATTCTCTTCTTTGGCATAGTTTGGGGTTCCATGTTTAACTTTACCCAAAATAGTTTTAAAACGCCGGCTTTCTGGTAGAGGTGAGCAACGGTACTACACCCATTTTTGACAGCTGTCTTTCCATCAGTATCTTTAAAAGGGGATTTTGCTTGATAGCATATGATTCTTGCTGACATTGTATTGATGTGGATTATTGCAGTAGAGTATTGTAGAACACCCAACAAAGAGGTTGGATCTTTTAGGTGATTTGTGAGCCAGGATTTTAGCAATTTTTGACAATCAAGAAAACATATTTTTGAAACTAGCTCTGTTTCTTTTGCAATCAGCATTGCTATTTCCAAGTGGTTTCAGGCTGCTTTGTGGGTAGCCCAATGGTCGTTTTAGGCAGTGATCTCCTGTGCTCACTAAGATAGGCAAAAGTGGATGGTGGCCTGTTTTTCAGGTTTTCAATGCGCATTTACTGGTGATTTTGAGCGAGCAGCATGCTTTCCAGTGGCCATTCTGATGTTTCTGCTGCCAACAATGCACAGTGATGTTGCAGGGCTTGGATGAGTGGGTTGATACATCCCACAATCTGATCACTCAATTGTTTCCACCACCATCTCCTATCCTCCACCTGACCTTTCCTTCACCTACTACTAAAAGAAAATATAAATGTTCTGCCATTCCCACCTTTCGCTCCATCTCCAACCTACAGTTCTCACTCTCCTCCTACACACTCAATGCCTCTTCCACCAACATTACCTTCTCCACCTTCCAATCCTCACTTCAGGAGGCATTCTTCTCGCACTTCCCACTGCTTACTTTCACCTCTAACTCTCAGCATCCTCAGCCATGGGCCCTTCCATTCATATGCTTTCTCCGCACAGACATGCGGTGGTTGCTGCGCAAAAGGAGGCTAATCCACTCGCATGAGAGTCTACAACTCTATCTCTCTGCCCTGTACTCTCTCAAGCCAACCTTTGATAGAGTGAAAAGGGAACTCTACCTAACCCTCATTGACTCTCAGTCCAAGCATCCTTACTGGCTACAGGGAACCCCAAACTCACACCTCACTTCTAAGTCTATGACTATCAACTCTACTCTCACAACTAATGACCTAGCTGAATACTCGCTGTACACATTTCCAAAATCAGAGGCTCTCTCCTGACCTTCATCACACTCCCTCCTGCTACATTTTACATTCTGCCTACTCTACCATCATCCTCTGCCTCTCTCCCCCACTTTAGTCACACTAAACCTGACAAAGTGCTATCTCTACTAATGAGGGCTCACACCTTGTTTGCCCCATCAGACCTTCTTTCTCCTCTGCTAGTCAAACCTATTGCCCCTTTAGTGGCCTCTCACCTAGCTGAACTCTTCAACCTGTCCTTCGACTCTGCTTGCTTTCCCTCTGTTTTCAAAACAGCCACGGTCATCCCTCACCAAAAAAGCAAGAGGCTGACCAGGACCTACTGGCTAACATTTGCTGTGTGTCTCTCCTTCGGCACTACTGTAAAGTTCTCGAAAGGGCTGTGTTCAAACATCTTGCCAATTTCATAGGCATCCACAAGCGGCAAAACCCCCTACAAGCAGGTTTCTGTTCCAGTCACTCCACGGAGACTGCTCTCATAAATGTGTCTAACTACATTGCCTATGCTAATCACTGCAACGTATACTCTGTCCTGATTCTCCTTGACCTGTCTGCTGCCTTTGACACTGTCGATCACTCTGCTCTCCTTAATACTCTCTTTCTTCTTGGGATTGGCGATCAGGCCCTTGTCTGGATTTAATCCTACCGTGCATTTCACCAATTCTCTTCTCCTGGATCGGCAACACCTCTCAACTCACTATTCTAACTGTTGCTGTTCCACAAAGCTCTGTCTTTGGTTCACTCCTCTTTACACTATACACATCTGCTCTTGGGGCACTTATCTCCTCCTTTGGGTTCTCCTACAAAAACATCAAAATCTTCTCTTTTTCTGAACTTTCCTCTGAATGCTCTGTCAAAATCTCAAACTGTTTCTCTGCTATTAAATATTGGATGGCTTTGCACTCTCTGATGTCGAACTCTCCCTGCCAAATGCTCTCGCTCATCTCTTACTCTGCCTATCTAGTTGCCACCTGACACTCTCCCATACTCTTCTAAAGCCAGAAACCTTGACATGATCTATGACACTCCTCACTCCTTCTCTACTTTCATCTCCAAATCTGGAATAGCAGGTAGCTTTTTTATTTTATTTATTTTTTATTTTTAAAATGTCATTGGTTTATATAATTAAACCTTACATTTATGTTTCAATAGAGAAAAGTACAAAAAATTGGTCGCCAAGCATTGAAGAAAAAATTATCAAATTAAATCAAATCAATGCTTGTATGTCTTGCCAAAATCGTATAACAGCTGTAATCATCCTTCTGTTATTTCCTGCTAATATCAACGACCAACGTGCTTCGGGGTATAGTATCCTTGTGGATTTTAGGTATAATCGAGCTATTGTAGTACGTTTGGTGTGAGCACAGTACATATCATAAGCAGGTGGTGGATCGATTCTATAGAGTCTGTTTTCTTGCAGAATCTACATGTCTGGTCGCGGGGGATAGTTCGATTTCGAAGCCCGTTGATTTCCTGTGTGGGTAAAATGTTCAATCTTAGTCGAAGGTACAAGTCTCTAACGCCCCGATCAGGAAACATTTTGAGGTAGGGCGGGAGTTCATTAAGCGCTCTCATGTCATTTGTACAATTCAGGGTTAATTTATACTGGTTTTTGATTTCTTGTGTCTTCATCCAGTCCAGTCTTGCTACCTGCAATTTTGCTTTTTTGTGGTCGGTTTAGTAGCATGTCCAGCGATATGTTGTCGACGATCCTTTGTGCTTGGACAAAGTTTTTTCCACTTGTTCAGAGCTGCAGCGTTGATGTTTGTGGAATTATCACATACTATGTCCCATGCTGGAATGCAATCGGTGTTCAGGATTTTCCTTAGTAAGTCAAGTTGCTTCCATTTATGATAGAGTTTAAAGACTGCAGACCTAGTTCAAATCTTATACGTGCCGCAGGGACAGCATTGGGTAATGAGAGAACCTTTGCCCAGAAGATTCGTTCTATTTTGTTTCATGTGTGTTCGTGTAAATTAATCATGGTCTCTCCACCATAAGTCAGAATTGGCACGGCTTTCTGTTTGTAATATAGAATAATCGGTTTAATTGAACATTTTCCGAATTTTATATGAATGATTAGTGCTTGACGTGCCATTGATTTTGCTTTGGTTATGAGATGAGTTGCCCATGGTTCTTCATTTACCGACTGATTAATCCACATCCCTAGATATTTTAAGGATTTCACTTGGATGAGTTTTTCATTCTTCAAATAGAAAGTCAGTCTCTTGATCGTCGGGGTTATTCCAGCTGTAAGTGCCATAACTTTAGTTTTTTTAATGTTGATTTCGAGTTCATTGGCTGTCATATAGGTGTTGATGTTCTTCAATGCTTGTTGTAGTCCTTTAGGAGTCTTAGAGAGTAGCACAATGTAATCTGCATATGACATTATGGGAATGACTACTGAGTTCAATTTTTGTGGATTTGTTAGAGAAGAGGCTATAGAGTCTTTAAGATCTGAAGTGAAAAGGTTGTAGAGTGATGCCGGCAAAGGACAGCCTTGTTTCAGCCCATGCCAGGTTTTAATGGGTTGTGTTACCAGGCCGCCTTTGGAAAGTCTGATCCATATTTCGGTGTTCGAGTACAAACGTTTTATTGGTTCGAAGATGTTTGATGGGCAGCCCCATTTTGATAACTTTGACCATAGCAAATCTCGGTTAATTTTATCGAATGCTAAATGTAGATCAATAAATGCAGCATACGTCTGGGTTTTTGCTCTGTATGATTCGTGTTTTAACAAATTGAGAAGGAATAAGTTAGTCGTCGTACCAAGATATTTAGTAAAGCCCGTCTGTCTTATTGCTAATCGTTGTGTCTCTTTTGCCCATCTGGTAAGTTGTTGTTGAAGTATATTTGCGCAGATCTTTCCCAAAGGGTCTAACAGGGCAATAGGTCTCTAGTTTATAAGATCATTAGACGGGCCTTGTTTATAAATGGGGACGAGTACTGCTTTTTGCCATGAGTAAGGTGCAGTTTTTGTGTTGTTGATTAAAGCCAAGATTTGAGCAAACATTGCAGCCCATATCTCCGGATCTTTTTTGATGATGTAATTTGACAGGCCATCTGGCCCTGGTGCTCTTGATACATTCAATTTGGTGATAGCTTCACTGATGTCGATAGGAGCACAGTCCAGTGTCCAATTGAAGTTTTGAGGAATTAGTTCTAATGACTTTCCATTAGAAAGTTGTTGGTATAGTTGTTCGAAATGTGACTTCCAGTTTGCCTCAGAAACATTGAGATTAACTTATTCCCCTGTTGTTTTCTGCTGTTTAAGAGCTTCCATAAGTCACGGGTATTGCCCGGACCTAGTAATCGCAGCATGTTTTCTGCATCATTTTGTTCAATGATCATCTTGTTGTTTTTGGACCCATTTTTTAATTTTTGCTTGGCCTTTTTAATTTGTTGGTTCTGTGTTGAATTTGGTCCTTTTTTGATTTGTTTTATCAATTTTTTAAGTTCTTTTTTCTTAGCCGCTATTAAGGGATAATAGGCGTGTTTATGGTCCTTAGAAGGCATAATTTTCTTGTTGTTCGGTTTTTGGTGGAAAGTATGTAGGATCCATTCATAATTTAATTTCTTTAAGTCTTTCATTTGAGTACTTCTGAAGATATCCAGAAGTTGGTTAATTTGCTTTTTTGTCAGTCTTAGTCTGTTATTGGCATTGTTTATTTCTAAGTCTGGTAGATCTAAGTAGGTCGAATTGGGTCTTGAAGCTGGCCATGTTCTTATTAGTATATAGTGGTCACTTGCTACACAATAGATGTTGAATGGGGGACTGTATTGAGTTGGATTGATATATGTAGTCAATAATTCCACGACTCTGAACTCTCGCCCATGTAGCAGCCGGGAGATTGGTTTGTCGGTCGATTGCATCTAGTCGTGTCATGCTTCTATGTGTCATCTCTTTGGTCCATCTTCTGGCACGGTGGTCAAGACTAAGGGTATCAAGTTCTAGACCCAGTTTAGAAAAGAGGTGCAAATTCAGATCACCACAGACTATAAATTCAATGCCAGGATAGTTGAGTGAAGCTTCGTCCATTGCAGTAAAGAATGTATCTATGCATACATCATCTGTGATACTTTGAGGGTTCCAGTATGTATTACGTACACATATATATTGGTTTTGGATATTTAGACATTCAGATTTATTGATGGTTTCCATTTCATGGATACATTGGTGAGTTATGATATGTATCCAGGCGTTAATAATTTCATGTTTAATTTCCTTAAGATGTGAGTCCATACTAATTAGTATCAGTAAACCGGATGAATGTCGTCCTTTGTGATTGGAAATAGCTGGGTTCATATACATATTGAATCCATCACAAACCGGTTTATGGGCAAGCCATGTCTCTTGTAGACATATCACATCTGCTGTTTTAAATTCCTGCCTGGTTTGGCCAAATAGATGGTGATGGCCTCTCGTATTCCATGAGCATACAGTTAATAAGGTGTTAACGTTGAAGCTTGATTGCTAGTGCCGACGCTGAAAAGTGGTTTCTGCATAAGAATATGAATCATCTATAATCCACCTAATCGGATAGCGATGTGTCGGAGATTCGTGAGGTGCCGTTCTTCGATGATCGTGGGCCGGAGAATCAGGGTAGGTCCTTTGATTAAATGATATACTTGAGATTGATGAATCAGTTGTTATCGTGATTTGGGAATACATTGAACGATCATCATAAGAGTTGTGTTCGATGCTTGGCGCTACTTGGTTTGTTTCAATTGTTCTCAGCCGGAATCCCAGGGTTTGCAGGGCGTCTATTTCAGTCGAGATAATGCGCAGTATCTTGTTATTACTGCAATGTAACCATATGGAGTCTAGCTTGTCTGGGCTGATGAATTTAATCTGGTCGATATCTTTTGTTGGTACAACAGCAAGACCAGGGATGGCATGTAGAAGACGAAGAACATTTGTTTGGTTAAGAACCAGTGTTTCATCATTTCCGAAGGATCGTTCCAGCTTTAGTATGTTTCGAGAGGAAGGTTTCCTTGGATCTATGAATTCCGGTAATTTCGGTAGGGTCAGTTTTCTTGGTAATAGTGATTCCTCTATCTAGATGTGTTACCTCTCATGAGTGGTGATCTTGACCAACATTTCTGGAGGGTAGCTACATCAAAGAAGATCAGTGGTTGATTTCAGAGCATGTTTGGTCATAGCAGTCTATTACTAGTTGTGAAGATTCATTCAGTTGCAGTTCATTGGGGTTACTTATATTTTGCTCTTGATTTGAATATGTCGAGAGGTTTATTAGCAGTTCCAATGTTGTAGCGTCTGTTTCAGCATCATGAGAAATCTCTGTGATCTCTGAGTTGTTATTGGGCAGGGGAATCTTGATGGCTGGTTTGTTAGGTGGTATGATCTGTTTGGCTGGAGGAAGCGTGAGAACATTTTGTTGTTTTTTGTTTTTTGGTATTCGGTTTGGTGGGTTAGGTGGTGGGCTATTGCGGTCAAATATACTGTATGTGTCTTTTGCCCCTTCTCTCTGTTTATTCTGGCCCAAGTTTATTTGATCAGCAGTTTTTCCATTCGAGGAGCAATTGATTATGACAGGGTCTCCGTGGGGCGGACAACTCTCGCCAATGGAGTCAATAGTAGGCGTTTTGGACTCGTCTACTGTGATTAGTATTGGCAAATTCTGTTTGTTGTGGTTGATTGCTGTCACAAGTGGCGGTATTACAATTGTTGGATCAGTGAGTTGCGTTTCCATGTATTGCTGTGGGCGAGGCTTATAGACACCCTCAGTATTCTTCATATTTACCCGCATGAGGTCGATTAAGACATCTGTGAGATGCATTTTTTCAGACCTGTCCTTCCGATCTATGTCTGCAAGGCGTTGTTGCCACATCAGGGTTGCTTCGGCTTCTACTTTCAGTCTTGTTTCGAAATCTAGCATTAATACTTCTTGTATCTTTAGTTTTGAAAATACAGAGGCAAGGATTGTAGTTTGTTCTTCTTCCATTTGTGTTTCTTGAATCTTCATGTAGGGAATTAGTGCTTGTGTACATACAGCAATAAGCATGTTCTGCAGGTCAACCATCGCTGTAGCAACCGATTCTTGCGGGTTTAATTTGTCTGTATTATGGAGAGGATTTCTATTTTCTGTGTTAGAATTGGGTGGGATATTATAGTAGAAACTGTCGGTAATAGGTGTACTTGTTGTTAGATACTCTTGATGTTTGTTCGTATTGTGGATGTGAGGGGATTGCTGTTTTAGTCTAGGTTCTGTTGGATTTCTTGATAGTTTTTTCTTTTTTGCCTCTTGCAATCCATTAGTGCTTCAATTTCTGTGAGATCAAGTGAAAGTCTCTGGAGACGTTTATCCAAGACTAGTTGGGAAAATTCATGTTGTTTTTCTGGATTATGACGTCGATCATGGAGAGCTTTCCATTTTAGTTTGGCAGTCTTTGCCCGCTCTTTCTGTGCGGATTCTTGTCCTGCACCTTCAGCTGCTATGTGAGTTAATGGGGTATGTGCTGCCGCAATCTGCTCATTTCAAGTAGTTCTTGGCTGTTGAGTTTTATCTGAACAATCTGTAGTTGTCATTGGTGATGTAATCGTGGTTTGAAGATTGTCTTTAGTATCGTCTTGGATGGTTGTCTCCATTAGTGATTGCAATTGCGTCCGATGCTTCATTTGTGGGCCCATCAGTGGAGAATCTTGTGTTGTTTCCATTGTTGGAAAACAATGAAACCCACGGTTATACAGAACTAGAGAGTTCCGTGGCTTGCCGGATTCGCGCGCAGTTCGCACTCGGATTTCAAAGTGATTCGAAGAGACAAACCTGTAGTGTTCACCCAGGTGCCAAAGACGGCACCTTGGGAAAGGTAAGGCTGTTTTCTGCGGAGTATTTAAATATCCGAAATTAAGCAGAAAAGAGTGGCCTGTGTATCAATTATGTAGCCCGCAGTCACCGTATAGATATCTGTGAGGATCAAAGGTATAAACCCGCAGTCTCCACACAGATGTTAACGGTTTAACTTGATTCTATTGCTTGTTCATAAACCGTAATTCAATATAGTAATCCGCAGTGCCAGTGCAGTGTCTGGGTGGATCAAAGGATAGACCCGCAGTCTCCACATCAGTAACAATGGCTGGACTTAGACGGTCCAACCGAACAGCACAGTAATGATGTAGTTCCTTAAAGAATTGTGTGTGAGCCCCTCCAGCGCCAAACAGCCACACAACAGTCAGTGCCCTTCACCCCTGCCGGGCTTAACGCCGCAAGGGTGGCTCGAGCATGACTAAATGCTCGGGTGAAGTCACGTGATTGGTTGCGTGCAGCCAATCAGTCCCGCCTCCTCCAGGAAGCAGGGCAGTCAAGGAAAAATATAAATCCACAGCAAGAGCAGCGCTCGCAATGCTATATGATAAGCTAAAATCAGGTAAGAGTTCTGTGGGTAACACACTCCTTCACTCCGTACTCCAACAGGTAGCTTCAACCTCCTAAATATTGGTAACAACTGGCACCTCCTTCCTTTCAATACTGCCAAGCATATATAAAACAATCTTGTCTTCTGTAAAGTGGAGTACTGTGCCAGCATCCTCTTTGGTCTCCCCAACTATGCTTTCTCTCCTCTCTACAAGATCATTAACTTCTCAATCCGGACTCTCTTTGAACTCCCTCACTTAAAATCTACTTCCTCGTACCGTCAACAGGCTGGATGGCTGACAATGCAAAGCAGGACCAGACTTAACTTTCCTCTCCTGGTTCACAAATATATCCACATTAAGACCGAATAAGTCATCACTGTATCTATCTTCCTCTATCCATCTCTACAAGAATTCTCGTAATCTCCACTTGACTACACCTGTGGCTCCTCGGCCTCCCTGTTCTTCCTGTCCCTTCTGTTCCTTCTCTCTTCTTGCTCCACTAGCATAGAATTCTCTTCCCCAATACATCTGAGAAACAGTCAACATGGATTTGTTCAAAACCAAACTAAAAGCCTACCTCTTTTCCCTCCAAGTTACCCTCTTAACTTACCTCTCATCTGCCTGCTAGCTAACATGTTTCCCTCGCCTCTAACCTGCCTCTGTCCCTCACTTCCTCTGACTTCACTCTAGTACTTCACCCATCATGGTCACATCCCGAGCAAAGCTGACCGTGCCACCTTCCTGCACTTAAAAATGTCCAATGTTCATTGTCCTTAAACTATATATACCCACTTATGTATTGTCCCGGTGACTGTTCCATTTACTCCCCTCCACAACCTGTCCAGAATGTCCCTCAAACTCACCCCATTGTAAGAAGCTCACTGCTTCCCGTCAAATCTGATTTCTTATCTATTGTATGTTCTGTTGTGATTGAAAGAGCACTGTTCCTCCTGTATATAAATAAATAAATACATGAATTAAAAATAAATACCTGCCTCCAGTGAAAACTGGGCCAGTGCTTGTATTAAACCATGTGGAGCAGTTGACATGTCGTAGCCCACCTTGCAAATTAGCTCCTAATACATTTTTAATTTTATGCACCGCTTTATTTTGATCTGTTGTCACGGGCCCCTAAATGGAGTGGGTCCCATAGGCCAGTGCCTACTTGGCCTAAAGGATAATCTGACACTGTACGGGGCAGCGTACTCATAACCTTTCCTATCACATGTGCCCTGAAAATGAGACACTATTCACCTGCATATGCTCCGAGGCAGCACAGTAGAGCACAAGCTTGTGATTGTGTTTCTGTCCTTATGTCCATTCCCATTACCTTCCTAAACAACTAAAATGGTGTGTGGTATCCATTGACAATAGTTCTGCAGCTTTTCACTACCTGCCTCAATTATCACCATGAGTATCTTCGGAGTTGTCATGTTATGTTATGTTAAAATTATTCATATCGCGCACGGTTGCCCTAAGGCATAATGGCACAAGGAAGCACAGAGTATCAGGGCCACGGGGTGGGGGTCTAAAAGAGCCAAGTTTTAAGAAGGTGACCATGGGTCAGTTGGTTCTAAACCCGTCTAAGAGGAGTGGGCAGACCATTCCAAAGTTAGGCTGCCGAGTCGAAGAAAGCATGTCCCCCAATTCTCAGATGACGAAACCTAGCAATGGCCATGAGGAGAGAATTACCTGATCGAAGAATGCGCCCTGGCACATAGGGCTTAAATTTGTACTGCAATTAATCGGCTCTTGATGATAATATGCTTTGTACACCATGCACAAAGATTTGAACATAATCCTTTTTGCAACTGGAAGCAACTGGAGGGCCCAAAGTACCAGACTAATATTGGCCCTTTAAGGAGGAGAGGTGGCCACCCTAGCAGTCAAGTTCTGGAGATGTTGCAGCTGGAGGATCACCCCCAAAGGCTGGGCCAAGAACAGGGCCAAGCTGTAGTCAATATGACTGATGACAATGTAGAGAAGCAGCTGATTGCCTCTGCAGGAAATATGTTGGAGACCTGAGATTGTGCTGTGTTTGACACCTGCAGTTGTGCCAATACCGCAGCGTGTGTTTGAAAGAAAATACCCATTGCGACAACCCTACCAGATGTATCCCCTAAGGGATGACAACTTGAGGGAGGAACTCCCTGAAGGAATAAGAGAAGGAGCAGAGAAAAGAAGCTAGTGACGTCACAGAAAGTATGCACGACGTCCCGAGATACTGATCAAAGAGGATGTATAGATCTTAAAGAAACTAATGACGAAGTAAAGAATCAAGTGAATTCTCAAATGTAAAAGCAGACGATTATACATGCAAAAAGTGTTGCAGAAAATCAACCATTCAATAAATGTACAGATGCTGAAACGCAAGGTAGACCAAGTCATCATAGAAGCTGGCTATAAGCAGTGATTAGAACGCAGGCAAAGCCGCCATTGTTTAGAAACTGGACATTGGTATCATTAATTTAGTAAGCTAGGACCCATGAAGTGGGAAGGGAAAGCTGTGCCACAGCAAGAATAAGCAGAATTGTGGAGCTGCAAGACGAGGCTGTCTGGCCTGGAGTCAAGACTGAAGCAGCCATGGTCATCTATCTATTCTGGAAATGGGCGAACTTGTGACGGATGAATCATCCCTTGTAAATGTGCAAAGAAAGAACACCAAGAGTGCCAAGTTTAATTCATTTAAAGCATTTAAAAGCTGCAAAGTGGACCAAATCATGGTTTCCTGTCACGTGAGCCAAGGATGAAAATAGAGTTCAAACTTGAGTCCCAGAACGCGATAATGAATGCTCTCACTCCTATGTATTCTAAAAGACAAGGATAATTTGCAAGGCCAAGTTCAAAGGCAATCTTCATGGCAGAAGGGATAGGCGATGAGAGATGCTGGGCTAATTGGGTGGGGAGTTCGGGTAATGCCCCATCTCCTTGCACCTGGGTCTGGGCTTACATGCTGCTAAGTGAACCGAATGTTCCAAACTTGGTACAAGCGTGCCAACCAATTGTAATAGTCCATATAACAAAGGACCTTCTAGTTTGAAAACCAATGAGAAACTGTGTATCTAATATGTCTGAGGATTACCTGTTTTAGAGGTAGGCATAACTTGTTCACCTGATAGTGGGCAGCCAATCACAATCCTAGTTCCTATAGAAAGTATACTTAGATGTTCCCCTTAGCCAATCCTGACTCTTGATAGTTGTTTTATTATTGCCACATAGTATGACATCACCTCTGACATATTTTTAATATAAACGCTATGATTTGTGTGAAGATCACTGAGTGAAATTGAACGAACGTCCGTTGCTGTTGTTTGCAACACCCTGTTTTAGATCATAGTTAATAAAACAGTACTCTGCCATCTTCCTGAGTTAGTTCGGTTATTTGTACTCAGAATTATCTGTGTGATCTCATCCATTACATACACATGTTCCTAAAGGGCCCTAAGCTCAACAACTGCAGTGATGTTATATTAATAGGCTTGTATACTGTGCCAAAACACTGTTTCAGACCACCTATGCTTGTCTATTGTGTGGTATACTCTGCCCTACCCGGGGTATCCAGATCTTAGTCTACTGAAGGGATGGAAATGAGCAAGGGAAATTGTAAGGGGATAGAAAATAGAGAAACAGATGCTACAAACACAGGAAAGAAGGGACTGGTGGTGCATACATTGATGAAACAACAACTTCTTGTCACTGTCAATCTTGACTGGGATCTACCGACTTGCAACTTTCCCAGATGACTGCAAACCATTGGCAGCTGCATGCTCCTTAAAGAAGAAGAGGGAGTATTTTACTCCCTATTTTTTAATGTTGGAATTAACATGATTTTTAGGGAGTAAAAAAAGTAAGTCCACTTCCATGGGAGTATTTAATAAGTGAGTAAAAATATGTTTGAACTGTTTCAGAGAAATGCTGTGTACTGCATATTTCTTTGCACATAGTTATTCTTGCACATTAAAATATCCATGCACTTCTTCGGGTAAGGCAGTAATACTAATGATAGATGCTCTCTCTGTGCCACTACATGTACAACTGGTCCAAACATATCAATGGAGCTTTGTGGATAAATGCAGGGGTTCAGGCTCCTATGTGCCTGTTTCTTGTTGGGGGTATTTGTACTCTCGATTTTTTTGGAGGGTGGGGGGCGGTATTTGCCTTATTTATGACGAGTGAAAGTGGCTGATACACCCCTTATCTGTAGGGCTGCCTACACACATTAACAATGTAATAGTGCAAGGTACACGCAATAGGAGCCCTTATGCTCATTTCCAATGTCCAAAGTCCCTAACTGTAAACCGGTTTAAGAACTTGGGGGTTGTGTTTCATGCTGACCTTTGCACTGGATCTCAGATTTTCACTGATAAAGGGCTTCTTCCAACTCAAACATATTCAAGAAAAATTACACATGAGCATTCCGACAGAGCGTCCATGCAATAGTTTATTTAGCTCTCTTACATGTATAATATTCAAATCTTGCCTACCTAGCCCTACAATATCGTCCAGCATCTGAGAAGACTTACAAGGGCGATTTTGCAGCAGGAAGAGGGAGGATTGAGTTTTCCCCATTAACTTGCCTTAGAGTAAAGTACATTTTAAAAAAATGTTGCAATATATTAACAGTTTGGGCTAAAAATTCAGGACCCATCCCAAAATAGGAAGAGTTGGTCAGTATGGTGCATGGTTTCTCATTATGTGACCCACCAGCTGTTTTGGACCATAACACCCATGATCCTTCACCAGTGACTATGTGGTTTAGGGATGATGGGAGATGAAGTCCAATACTTTTGGAGGGCCGTGTAATGAGGAACCATGCATGGTGCCTCCCTCGGCATCAGGTCTGCGGTCTGCAGAGACTGCGTTCACTTCAAACCCTGAAGGCATCAAAGACTCAAGAAGTGGCAATTTGGTGGCAGATCGTTTTCCATACTAGCCATAACAGCGCTTCAGAATCGCATAAAGGTTCTCTGAACTTCACCATTTTAAGAGGACGCTTTAAAGCTTGTTTTCCAATTTTTCAAAAATAAAGCAGGTAAGAATTTGTTTTAGTTGTCTTTGGTGCAAGATGTTGTCTTCCCTGTGACAGTTACACTCTAAACGTTTTAGTAAAGGAACAGCAGTCAAAAACGAATCAGATCAATGCCAGGTCCAGCCTCACATGATTAGATCATGCCATCATGTGAGGCTGGACATATGATACAGCATATAGACCTCATCATGTACTAAGGGTCTTAAAACGTATCTGTTTAATTAGGCCTGCTTAGTGTAGGGATAGCATGTGTACATGATTTGCTCAGTACTTCACTGTGGAGAATTCTCCCATCCATCTGCACCCAGATACAGTTAAGTCTGTCTTGATGCATGATATAAATAATCAAAATCAAAATCTTAAGGTGCATCCCCATATGTCAGTTAAATACCCTCTCACATGACCAGGTACTGTCATCATACACCAGCCTCATACTCTGGATACAGTCTCCGGTGCCCGGACAATATTATTCTATGTTAGGTGTTGTCACACATAGGGAGGTACTGCTGCATATGCTGCTCCGAAAGCCCAAATATATACATCTGGCAAAGGCGATGAGTTCTCGGACCTCTCCAAAGCCATGAAGCCATTGGGCCTCATTACGAGTTTGGAGGTAGCCATGCCGCTTTTGGCTACCCTCATACTGGGTACCAGGTCCGGGTCCCGCAAAAGGGGACTTAACGGGCCATTCTGACCTTGGAGGGCTCTGTAAATCCATTTCGCGGGACACGGACCCGGTACGTCCCCTTTCCCATTTGAGCCCCCATAGGAATAGGGAGAATGCTAACAGGCCCGTTAATGACGGGCCCATTGTTAGCATGCTGGACCGCTCGCGGGACCCGCTAAGGACGCCTGGTCTGAACAGGTGTTCCAGAGTGGGACCTGTTGCAGACCTCGTAATAGGGCGGCCCGGAATGAACGGTGCCGGTCCCTTACCGGCACCGATCATTCTGCGGCCGCCTACCTCCTAATGAGGCGCGTTGAGTCTTGGAGGCTCGCCAACAGCCATAAGCTCAATGGCTCCAAAACCGAGATCCTAACCCTGGGCACCAAACACCACCTCAAAGAAATCAGCACAACCCTCTGCCACAACCAACCTTCTTCGTAGATGCAACACCCATGCAAAGAAAATGCATCCATTCTTAGGACTCACCGGGACAGAGGCACAATTCTTCATGCCCAAGTAAATGCAATTTGAATAACGCCTTCTTCCAACTAGAACCCATAGGGGAAATCCTTGCGCATACCGGTACAATCCCCTCTATGGTAGTTGATGCTCTATTTAACAGTGTATGCAACTAATGAAGCACCCTCCATGCATTCCTACCAGTATTCTGTATTCAGAAGCTACAATAAAGGGAAAATGACACTATTCAACTTCCACTCGAAACTAGTGTCTGCCATCAGAAGGCGCTTCCACTGGCATCGCCTACCTGCCAGGGTCGCCTTTAATGTCATTTGTCTAAACTAGGAATGCACTCAGGAGTCAAGGTGTCTATGCTTCACACTCAAAAAAACAACTCCAGAAGTGAGTGACAGTCTCCTACTTAGGTCCCCAACTCTGGAACATGCATTCTTCGAGTCTCCGATCCAAGCTTTCCCTCACATTGGGAGCAGATCTCAAGGACCTCCCCTCTTATATTCAAAATGCTACCTCCACTGCATTGTCCATGCTGCCAACACACAGGGTCACTGCCAGGAACGCACCTGTTCCATCGCCCACTGCAGTGCCCAGCATTAACCTCTAGTTGGTTCAGTGTACTGCCCCCAGTTTCTTTTAGCTGAAAACAGAACAAAGAGAAAATAATGAAAGCATGAAGCCTAACTCAAAAAGGTGAGACGCTTCCTTAACTAGACAACAAAAGATAGCATAATATGTCATATGTATCTGAACTGAAGCTGCCCACAGCACATCACAGCTCTCTTGCTCTTTTTCCCGCTCAATCCAACTAACCACCCCAGCGCCCTCCTTGCATTGCCGATCCGGCATAGTGCCAAGAGACCACGCAGGTGGCAAACTGCATTGCCACTTTCTGCTCAAATTTCCAGTGCTACGCTGACGACACTCAACTCATTTTCAGGCTGCCCTCTGCCACCTCCTCTCCCTCTCTCATCTCTGATTGCCTAACTGCCATTCAAGATTGGTGTGCCGCCAATGATCTTTGTCTGAATGCCAGAAAGACGGAGATCCTCCTCATCGGCACACCTTCACCATCCTTTCCCCTCACTCTCTGTCCGGCCTCCCTTGGCCCTCCTCCTACCCCACCTGCGAGGCTAAGAACCTCGGGGTTATCTTTAACTCCACCCTTTCCTTCTCCGCCCACATCTCTGAGGTCTCTAAAAAGTCACATTTCCGATTGCACCTCCTCAGAGGTACTCTGCCCCTCCTCTCCTTCCCCCAGAAGCTCACTGTCTCCCAAGCTCTGGTTTTCTCTAGCTTCGACTATTGTAAGAGCCTCTTTTTAAATCTACCTGGCTCTACTCTCCACCCTCTGCAACTAATCTAGAGCAGGACTGCAAGACTTGTCCTTGGCCTCAAGCCCTGGGATCGTATCTCTCCAGCTCTGAAATCTCTCCATTGGCTCCCAGTGGATGCAAGGATTAAATTCAAAACTCTCTGCATCGTCCACAAGGCTTTCTGGGGCCTGGGTCCAAAATACCTTCAGCTATCCCTCTGCAAATACCTCCCCCTCAAGCTCCTCGCTCCTCTACCTCCAACTCCCTCAGGGTCAGTTGTTTTTCAAAGAAACGAGCTGGGGTTAGATCTCTGTCTTCGGCTGAGGACTCCCTCTGGAACAGCCTCCCTGTCACCCTGAAACCTGAGGAGAACCATCTCCTGTTCCGGAAGCACCACAAGACCATCCTCTTTTCTTCTGCCTTCTCTCCCCATCTCCCCTGCTGATCTGTTCTCTCTTGGCACTGTGCACCTGGCCACCCTCTGTCCTCCGGGCCCAGGTACCTGCTCACCCTGCCACCCTCCCGTACTGCCTCCGGCCCACCCCTTGCACTGGGATCTGTATCTGTACCCATACAGCCCCCTCCTTTTTTCTTCCTGCACTTATCAGACCTACCCTGTCTGCTGCCTTAAACCTTGCATGTGCAAATTGTTGGCTGCACTAAAACTGTTTGTTGCCTTTATTATTTATTTACCTGTGTCTCCTCTGCTTCGCACTTCTCCCCCCTTCCATGCACTTTTCCCCTCCCCATCTCCCATGCACTTGCGCGTTCTCAATGTCACTGGGCCTAGTAAGATCGCTGTTTTCTTCTCCCCTGTTCCCCTCCCTTGCCGTGTCGCGCTCTGAAACACTTGTGTACGAGAGCGATAGAAATAAAATATCAATATCAATATCAACAGTGCGCAGGATAAGAACCTTTAACATGCATAAGATAACATTGTTTGTGGGTGGTTTATCTTGCAGCTCAGACCTCCTTTATGCCTTTCTGGGTGGGTAAGGTAGATGGCACCCAATAATACCATTGTTTCAATTACAGTATTCTTCTTCAAGTGTTGGTTTCACAACCGTACACCCTTTTCCACATTCTTCACGATCAAGAGCAGGGTTGTGCTGAACCTCACCATGCTGTCCCAGCTATCTACCATGCATAGCGACCTTAGTATCTGTCCACCATACCAATCCTTCCTCTTGACAGACAAACTCACAATCCTCCAAACTGCAGCCTATGTATCCTCTTGTTCGGTGTCTGAACCAAGGGACCCGACCTATGGAGTGGCTGGGAAGTAGCTAAGATTGTGGGGTTCTAGCGCAGTTGCCAACTTGATCCATCCCAATCTGTAGACGTGCATCCAGTCCTGTTTTTCTTTGCATTCTGGGACTTGTAGTCCGAGTTTTATAATGGAAAAATAGAACTACAAATCCCAGAATGCCAAGAAAAACCCACGACTGGTAATCACCTACCGATTGCAATGGATCATATGTGCAAGTATGTTCTAGTGTCTTTTGTATCATGATCCACATAATGGGGGCAACATTATTTGAACAGTATTGTGCCTTTAGCAGGCTCCTTAATTTAGGTGACCAGGAGACTCCACGTCATCGAACACTCTGCCCACATCTTTTAGTTGTAGTATTTGCTCATTTCAGCTGAGTGCTACAGACTGAAATAAAACTAAAGGGAAAAACCAAGACCGAACTGGAATAGGGTGTTCTCGGTGCCCTGGAGTGCTTAACCTTTACAGAAATCTCTAAAAGGAGTTACCTGCAACTGAACACTGCACAATACTCTGCTCTATTTCCATTGGCTGAGCTTCTCTTCTTCTCAAACAGGACTATTCCATGCCACAGTACAGTAGTAACCAACAGATTTCCAGAGACCCTGTGTGACTGAGGAAACCCCACACCAATTGCGGGCTTTGCTTTTATTTAGATGTATTTTTTAAAGTACATTTTATTCAATCAAAGTGACACATGAATACATGTCCCAGAATGCAGTTGATGGAGCAATAAAAGCATTATGCTAGGGAAATGTAATCGCTGATGACATGGTGACATGGTAACCTTGTAACCTTGCACCAGGTGCTCCCAACACCCTGGCACTCTCTTGCCATCATATGAGCAGCCATACCACTATAAGGCCAAGCACAAGGGCCTTGACAGAGTATCTTTACCTGACAAGACTCTCATCATCGCTCCCGGGTCAGATCAAAGCACGCGCTCACGGGATACCTTATTTTATGTGAATGCGGCCGGGCATATGCGTCCATTTGTTCGCGTTGCTGCCTTAACGTTTCTGCCCATCATTGTTTAACATGCACAGGTATTTATTCACAGGAATACGTTGTTTCATGAAATGGGATTCAACGGAAAATGAGCAAAACTCCCTGTCTTTGGAGTGAGATGACAAACCCCTATTTTGAAAGTTTTCGAATATATATATGGGGTAGCTGAATGATATAATTATAATGATGGGCTGGGTGGGGTGAAGGCGATTCATGGGGGCAGTGGCCACGAGGAGAAAGTAAAAGGGTAAAATCAAAGCACACGGACGGGAAGAAGCCTTTGTTTTATGAACCACACAGATCATATGAAAGCCGGGAAAGAACACGCAGGGTTTATCCTGGAAAGTCACTGAGGGATAAATATTCAAAGCCTTGCTGGGTAACCCTGAACCCTAGGTCAGCCCTGATGTTTATGTCTCTGGGGAGAGCCGGGCGCCTCTCTGCCTCTTTGGTGCACTGGGGTGCTGCCAGGTTGTGCGGCATGAGACAGTACGCATATTAGGTCACCCGGGCGTGGGGCCAGCTATGCCCCAATGTCATCTGCGGCTAAAAAGTTGCTATTCCGTTCTCCTGAAGAGATGCAGGCTGTCTCTTTACAAGCTTCTTTGTTTCAATGTTGCGGTCTGTCATTGTAAGTGCCCTGATGCCTACGGGTGCATCTGTTTGGCGCTATGCAAATAATACATAAATAAATAAATAAATAAATACATAAATAAATAATGAAGAGAAAGAAAACACTGGAGACTATTTACAGTAAGAGGCCAGAGAGGTATACTCAAAAATGTAATGAACTTATTGAAGGCAGCTCCGAGTCCTCTGTGTCCAGCAGAGCAAGAGCACCCGCTTCTGATACCCCTCACCCCCTCGGCTTTCGTAGGCCGGGCCAGGGGGTCTCTCCACCTGTGAGACTGTCCTGCAGTGCGATTTAGGCCTGACCCCGGCCCGCAGCTATCCCCCCTCACATGTCACATCCCACCTGGCATGAAGAGCCGGAAGCGGAGGCAACGTCAGAGGCGGGACATTGGAGAGCGGCGATGCTCCTGTCGTCCCGTCTTGCTCTGTGGAGGTCCCAGAGCTCGAGGGAGCCAGAGGCAGCCACCAGCGTGAATTGAGCCCCGCAGTACTTTGGGAGGGGTTTGAAGCCACCTCGCCTGTTGGCGGGATTCTTGTATGTGGCTTGGCTGAAGTTGAGCCTGGTCTACGCTTCGGAGACCATGAGATGGATGCGCAGGGGCCCCCAAAATGGCAGTGCCCTGGTAAGTGCGGCCTGTGCTTGCCGCAAGGCTGAGGAGGCAGCCCGGGGCAACGTAAACTCCCCTGGGTGGCCCAGAGATGGCAGATCGGCGGTGGCAACCTGCTTTCCAGGCGGGCCCATCGGTGCACAGACTCTGCACCCGTGATTGTTTCCTGGTGCTGGGTGAGGCACGGAGGCCCCGCGCCTTGTGCTACTGAGGTGAGGCCCGGGGTCCTGATGCATGGGGGTTTCTAGCCAGTGGCGATTGATCCCCAGTTCCCCCGGAATATGACAGAAAGGTGGCCCGGTGAAGGCGGTCTGACTGGGGGCTCACATACTCCTCCTGCCCCAATAGCTCAGCGGCCTGCGGTAGAATGGAGGTTGGTCCACGCGACTGGGGCCCTCGTTGGTAAGGGGTACTGCGCTCCGTGAACTCCTGAGGCCGGACCTGATTGTACTGTGGAGGTTACTAAGCAACTGTAAGCCCCTGACTGAACCCTGCTCACCCCTGTGGAGGGCATGGGGTCTCACACATGCTCGTGAGCTCCCCCACTGTCACCCTCTCCTGTCTCCTGGAAAGCGGGTTGGGGGGACTTTGGTTTTCTCTGCCATTACTGTCAGCAGTGGTAGTTGGAGCCCGGGGAAGCTGGGCACCCCATGAGGTTTTACCACTGTGTGCATGCCAGGCCTCGATAGATGGTGGGTGACCCATAAGCTTTAGTGCCTCCTTGTGCTGAGCTATTACTTGCAACTACCTTGGATGTGGGTTCTCGGTTATCCTCACGCTCATGGACTGCAAATGGACTGGAAAACCTCCCGGCAGAGATTTCAGTTTGCCAGTTCTCCTGCAGCTTCCTCCCCTCCTGGAACAGCATTGGGCACAATGGCAGAGATGTCTGAAGACCCGGTTTCAACCAAAATGGACATTGTGGCAACGCTAGAAGAGATACAGGGTATTGGAGCTGATATTGGGACCCGGGTGGACATCCTGATTAAATGAGTAGATCGAATCGATGACAGGTTGCAGAACCTTGAGAATATAGCCAGACCTCACTGGACACGATGGAGCTTCACATTGACATGCAGCTTTCTAAACTTGAGAGGAGGGAATCAGAGATGGTACTCAGGATGGATGACTTTGAGAACCTTGAGAGGCAAAATAATCTCTGTTTCTTTGGAATCCAGGAAAGGGATGGGGGACTGGAGAGGGACCTTATGAGAATCATTTGTGATGTAGTTAAACTCTTGTTTGGTGTTGACTCTACGGCGAAGCTACCATTGACAGAGTTCATCAGGAAGGCAGAGTTGGAAAGGGCCCAAGATCTGTGTTGGACAGATTTCACTACTATGATGAGAAGACAAGTATTTTGGCTAAAGCCAGGAAGGAGGGTGCTGATTTCCTGGGGGAGTCAAGAATAACTATTTTTCACAACCTATCAGCCTTTACACTTGCAAGGCAATGAATGTGTGCTCCACTAACCCAATGGCTCAGTGAGAAGGGGGTCAATATAACTGGGATATCCCTTTTCCATATCCTTCGAGGATGAGACTGACATGATATGATATGATAGGTTATATAAAGAGCTTAATACCCAAAGGATTCAAAGCGCAGACCCGGGGATCGAACCTGTGTTGCTCCATGTCGTCTTGCTCCCAAGGTGAGCACGTTGCTGATGAGCTATCCTCCTGAGCCTGTATCCTCCCGAACTCATAAGTTCAAGTTGGTCACGGATGACATCATCCAGAGGGTCATTGGGGAGCTCATGGGTTCTTTGGACGAGCAATTGTGGGAACACGAAGGATCAATGACTGAGCAGTTTCAGACGTTTCGGGGGGGGCAGGCAGCATATAATTCCTGGCTCCAGAAAGTAAAAAAAAAAAAAAAAAACCTTCCTCCCCCCAAGGGCCGACTTTTGAAATGTCTGCAACCCTAGTGCTATATGTTCTGGGGACTGGGCCGATGTGGATGTTTCCACATGATGTATATGGTTGTTTACTAGGTTGGGCTAGGTGGATAGCTTGAGCAGGGGGAAGGGGTGAGGAGATCGCTCATTTGAACTAGGCCGTTGTGGTAGAGTTTTGTAGCTCATTTTGATCTATAGATGTGAGGTGGTGGTGGGGGGAGGTTGGAGGCTCTCTTGTGTTTGAAAGTAATTGGTATGACCCGGTAGAATGGGCTTTCCTGGTGGTTCGGTCCATAGTCAGTGATGGTAACTTGGCTGGACTGGATGCCTGGGGGAGCAGAGTTTTTTTTCTGAGTTGTGTAGGGGGGAGGCTCTTAGTGGGGAGATGGGAAATGGTAAGGTGTTTGCGACAAGGACATTTGGACAGCGAGGTTGAACTTTTACAGCAGGCAGCGTTTGTCTAGCACAATGACCGATGCTCAGGTGTGACCATTACTGGAAGTTAGATGTTTCTTATTGAGCGATATGCATTTTGACTTGGTGGTGGGCTCTCTCAATGCCTGGTGTCTAAATTCCCCTATAAGTGGTCTCTCATACTTAGAGAATTCATAACAGCCACGATGGACCTGCTCCTATTGCAGGAAACCCACTGGGCTGGGGCAAGGTCAAGGACCCCAGTGGTTGAAGTTTAGGTACATTGGAGAGGTAAATCAAGCCTCAGCCCAGGTTAAGAAGAGAGGGGTGGCTATAGTTGTGCCGTCTATGCTTGGGCTGATGGTTAATAATATCCCGTGGGACCCAGGCGGGAGGTACATTGCAGTAGGAGGTTTTTTGAGGGGTAGTCCAATCACTGTTGTCTCAGTATATGGGCCCAACGAGGGCCAGGCCCCGTTCTGGGCTAAGCTGAAAGAGGAATTTACAACTGGTTGTGGAGGGACCATTGATAAATGGAGGTGACTTTAATAAGGTCCTGGACCCGCTGAAATAAAGGAAAAGATTGAGCTATGGGGGGCGGGGGGGTCTCAAGCTGAGTGTTCCCAATCTAGGGGGTTCTATAGAATTAACGCTGATTTGGGGGTTACAGATGCCCCAACGCTTCATGCGGATGAGGAGTCCCTGTTTACTTTCTATTCTCGAGTTCACAACTCTTATTCCAGTATCGACATAGTTCTGATTGACAGGGGTTTGTCAAATCTGTTACTGTTCCCTCAGTCATGTGGTCAGATCCTTATCTTGTGCGGGTGGTATTTGGAGGGGAATGGGCTTGTAGACCTCTGAGGTGGTGGAAGTGCAATGATCTGTTGGTGAAAGACAAAGGGATTGCTCAGACTTTCCTGACTTTTCTTACGCATATTAAGGAATACTTTGAATTCAATTATAGAGGAGATACCAGTGCTCCATTTGTGTAGGAAGGGTTCAAGCAACAATTAGCAGGGTATTGATTGGGTTGATTGCGCTGAGGAAGTGAGAAAGACAAAGGGAAGAGGTTGACCAGATACTCTGACCAGAGGGTACTAGTGCTGGAGGTTTGAACCCCCAGCGGGCAGCGCAATTGCAACTTTACAAATTAAGGTTGAAGAATTTGTTGATTCAGCACACAGAGAAGAAGTTAATGTTGTTGAAGCAGAAATATCATGAGAAGGGAGACAAGACAGATAGAATACTTGCATGGCGGTTACAGGAAGTTTGGGAATCTAAAATCATTAATAAGATCAAGTGACACAAAGGGGGGTTGATCTATTGGACCGTGATGGGGAATGTCAGAGGTCTTTGGGGATAGTGCACAGATTTCCCGGTTCCTCGACTCTTTACAGTTGCTGGGTTGACCCCACCTTGTTGATGATAGTATAGATGGTCTGATTACCCCAGAAGAGGTGGCCCTCACAATTGAAGTCTGGTACCACACCATGGAATGACGGATTCTCAGTTAAGTTTTGCAAGATGTTTAGTTCGGCCAAAGTTTTTAATAGAGGGTTTTTAGCAACATGTTAGTGGGGGAATCTTTTCCAGATTCTATGCTGAGTGCTATCGTTGCAGTGATTCATAAACCAGGGAGGGGTCCAGGAAAGTGTTCCTCATATAGACCTATATCACTTCTAAGTATTAATATGAAGATGTTAGCTAAATTTCTGGGAACGCAGCTCGAGAGATTTCTTCAATCACTAATCCACAAGGACCAGGTTGGTTTTATTCAAGGACAGCAGGGATCCGATAACATTATAAAGACTATCAACCTTATCCATGTTGTGCAAGGGGGGGACGTTTACGCAGCAGTGATCTCATTGGACTCAGAAAAGGCATTTGACCGCGTCGAGTGACCCTACATGATGCAGGTCCAGGTGAAGTTTAGACTTGGCCCACACATGCAGCAGTGGATAACGGCACTGTATGGCTCCCCGACAGCCTGAGTAATCTTTAATGGGATTTTGAGGGCCTACTTCCCGTTATGCAGAGGCACGAGGCAAGGATGCCCGCTCTCGCCCCTACTGTATTCCATGTCCCTGGAACCCATTGTCAATTGCTGCATGTTCCATTGCAGTAGGGGGTTTGGCAATTAAGGGCATTCAATGCAGGGGATGTGTTTTAAGTTGTCCCTATTCACAGATGATATTTTGGCATATTTGATATATCTACACTTCTCGGTTCCTGAACATGTGTCCCTGATTACAGCCTTCGGGCAATTCCGAGAGCTCAAAATTATTATCCATAAATCCAGAATTATGCCAATGTATTTGGTGGGCTCCTGTCTACAGAACAGAGTACAATTTAGGGGAATGAGGTTTGAGAAGGTGGGACTCACATACCTGGGAGATCCACTTCCTAGAGAGTTGACAATGTTGTTCACATCTACCTTTACCCCAATGCTCTAGATTCTAAGGAAGGATTTGGTGAGATGGCCCCCCAGGTGCTCTCGTGTATGGGAGGATGATCTCTGTTAGGATTAATGTTCTCCCTTGACTGCTCTATCTCTTCTGGAGCTTGCCAACAGTGGTCCCTGAGGTATATTTTCGGGGGCTGAAGTCCATGCTGGCCCGGTTCGTGTGGCAGCCAAGGTCCCCAGAATTAAACACTCAATGCTAAAATTGCCCAGTTAATGGGGGGTTTGCTTTCCTTGATCTGCAGATCTATTATAAGTTGGCACCACTGTGGGTGATGGTGGAGCATTTTAGAGATGATTTGGGCAACTATTGGACCTTTCTCAAAGATGTTGCAGCCCACCCTCAAAAGATTAGAGATTACTTATGGTCTTCACCATGGGCGATTCCCCAGACGTTGCAATCTCACCCCTCTTTTGGGGTTTTGTGGTCTGTATGGAAAGTACCCAAGACTAATGTACATCTGTCCTCCTGGCTGTCCCCGCTCTCGTCAGTATGGGGGCCTCCAATAGACCTAGCTAAGAAGGGTTTCTGACATTCTCAGATCTGGTCTGATAGTGGGCTAGAGAGTGCAGACCAGTCGTTTATGGAGGGTTTCTTCTAGGATATGAAGCCTTGTCCGAAGTTGTGGGAAAGGAACCGATGTCCATCTTTGAATATCTCAGATTGAGAGGGTTGCACAATGACAGCAAGTGGGATGGTAAGCTGTCTAGGGATCTGGCCCAATTTGAGGAGGTCTTAGCTTCTGCGGAGGGTTGGAGAGGAATCGTTTCATGCCTATACAGGGCTTTGATCACAGCTGAGGTTGGGAACAGACAGGATTTTAAGCAAAAATGAGACCACTGGGTGAGGGGTGAAATCTCAGAGGAGACATGGGCCAAGATATTTAGGATTGCCTTTCATGTTAATTTATTTACATCCACTATAGAGCATAACGTTAAGGTCTTACATGGATGGCATAGGGACCCAGTCAAGATCTCAGAAATGTTTTGCAGCTCCTCCCTGTTCTGTCCGCATGCCCGTGGGCGACATGCCTCTTGGTTTCATATGTGGTGGGAGTGACCTGTGATACAGATATTCGGGGCAGATGTCTTGAGCTGGATGAATAACCTATTAGAGGTTCCCTCAGTAGATAGAGAGGAGGCGAGGTTTCCGAGATTATGGGAAGCTATGTTAAGAGTGGGTAGGATATCGCTGGGGCAAAAGTGGAAATCCCTGAGGGCCCCAGATAGGAAGGTCTGGGAGCAAAAACTACAAGACTTTTATATTATGGAGAAACTAACGGCTATAGTGAATTATAAGTTGGGGTAGTTCCATGAGGAGTGGGGCCCTCTGATTAGTAAATGGGGATTTGGCTAAGAAGGGTTGAGGGGTGATTGAAGGGGGATTAAGTGGAATGGGACAAGGGAGTGGTGACTGGATTCAGTCTTCAGACGCAGAAGGATGGACGAGGAGAGGTCCCGAAGCAAGATGTAGAGTGTTATCTGATGTAAAGGTATGAGACTAAAGGGGTAGAGATGGTTCAGACCTGGATAATGTGGTACAGATGGAAGTATTGACTTCTAATGAGTGTCTGTTTCTCTGCTGTTTTAAGAAGCAAGTATTTCCTGAGTTATTGGGGGATGTTGGGTGGAGGGGGTACTCAGCTGTAATTGAGATTGTTTAGTTGTGAATTTTTCGAGATGTAACTGAGAATTGTTTGATTAAATAAAAAAGGCACCACCAGAATGTGGATGACCCGATGTGAAACAGGAAGGGAGTACCAGTATCACAACAGTAGCAATGACCTCATTAAGGTGACTGCACAATGCTGCATTGGAGTGCCAATCACTTTCACAATCCCCCTCTGACAGAGCACCAAGTACCATGTTCATGTCCATGTAAGGAGAACAGTGAACGAGGCAGGCAAGCATGATGGCATATTGGCCATGTGTACTTATGCAAATCTTCTCTTGCCCATAACATGTAAGTGGCGACATAAAAAAACTGAAGTGCCAGAATAAATTGTTATGAGACTGACACACCCTGTATTCACCAAAACATGGTTTCAGTACTATGAACACACCCACCCACCCTCCACGCCCTTATGTAATCCCTTCACACACCTTTTCTACCTTCACCCATCTCCCCTACCCCATCTTATCATACCTCTTCACCCGCTCGTCCCCTTCCCAGACTCCCTTATCCTATGTCTTTGCACACCCGGCCACCTTCCACACCGCAATTTCTTATCCCTTCACACACACCCGCTCACCCTCTACTCCCTCAACACTGCAGTTGCATGGATCATTGTTCATATCATTGCTAACGTGCCTTTTTCTACACACAGGGAGGTTGGCTGTTGGGGAGTGTTGGGGTAGTGGGGCGGAGTGACCACTGTCCTAGGATTCCTCTGCGAGTGCTGCTGTAGAGTAAGGTGTAGGCTCTTGGTGACACATATCCATAGTTTGATGAAAGATTGCTCCATGCGCTCCAGGATTCCATGCATCAGTTGGGATCTAAATGAAGAGGGACCTTCAAGCCGGGGTACAGCTCAGGGGTACCGCCCTCATCTAGTAATCAAGACGACACAGTTTCGGATCCCGGGCCCGTGCTTAGAAACTGGTTCGCTCTGATACTTAGCATGTTATAAACAAACAATTATAAAGAACCTGTAGGCCCCCTCATGTGCTATGGTTCCAGCTTTATAACCTTTTCACACTGTTATTGAATGCACAACGGTGAGAATTATATTGGCACACCTCCTTTGCATGACCACTGATGACCTTCTATATATCATGTCTGGCCAAGAATTGGCATGATGAAAGGTCCTCCTGATGCCATTCTTCCATGGCCCGCAGCCGAGCAAGGATGCTCTCATGGCGGGCATGGTGTATGTCATCAAGGCTAGGTCCATGACTAGTACCAGTGGTCCCAGGAGCTAGTGGGATGTCACAACAGCAGTTCATCCTGATGCCTCTATAGCAATGGGGCCAGAGTCATTGCCAGGGTGGACATCCAGGGGTTCTTGCAAGGTTTTACCCTTGGGTTCCTTCCATCAACCCCCTGGTAATTATGGCAGCCAAAGGTCACGTTGTGGTGTGACCTGGACTGTCCTCTGCCATAAGACCGAGAACGCTGCATCTTACGGAGGAGGCAGCAATCACAGCAACTAATGCTGAGGAAATGGCAGTCACACCTGCACCCCTCCATTGTGATAAGAAGGACACATGCCTGACTACTACTAAGGAGACACACTAATTGCAAGCCCCACACCCTATAGTAAAACTGCTACGTTCCGATCTAACGAACACTGACAATCCATGTCCAGTAGACCCGAAAAGTAGATCTTTAGATTTGGGTTCCTCGTGAACAGGGGATTTAAATCTGCAACCCTGGAAAAGTGGGTGAGTACCTAACAACAATTATGCTATAGGCACTGATTGCTGTGAAATCGGACTTAGAGTCATAGAAATCTGACAAGTATGAGAGATCTGACACAGTAAAGCCTGGAGGTGGACAGGTCAACACCAACCGCCTGCTACTGGAATGGGTCTGAAAGACTCAAGTAGGGGCATTTTGAATCACTCCACTATTTCATGAAATTCCAAAACTATGATTGATAACAACCAAAGACATTGCATTGGTGTACTTTATTAATGCATAATTTATTAATCATTTATAACTTATTAATTTTAGGAGAACTAATATTAGTGGGATCACAGCACCCTCAAACATTATTAGGAGAAACTGAAATAATGAGGGAAATAGGTTACGATCAGACACCCTATATGTATAAACGCCTCAGTACCTATAGTAAAACTGGGCCTACTGTAAGCCCCAGGAGTGCTAATAAGGAAATGGAGACAATGAGAATTAGTTGCCATAGCATCCTATGACCTGACCGGACAGTACGTTTTCTGGCCCCCATTTGCATAACAAATGGACAAAAAGTCAGGGGCTGGCTTCCAGGAATTCTGTCAAAAAGAAAATCATAAGCTTGCTCAGAAGCGTTGCCTTTGACATGAACATTCAAATGAATGACGTACTTAGCCTGGCATCATGGAACGCGAGGGGTCACCAACATGTGTTTAATAACAAAGAACTGATGCAAAATAGAACCCAACATGAGATAATGATCCTGCAAGAAGTATCGTTAACATCATTGGTCAGGTGTGATGGAAACACTTGAGTATAGGCGCATTATAAATGCCATATCAGATCATACCATATCAACAGGAGGCCACATACTCTGGAGGGGGGCGCCCTTCGGGTGATTAATTGTGGCCCTATAAAATGATCTGGTTATAGATTCCCCTCTTCTCTCTGAAGGTCATTATGGCATATTGACTGTGAAATGTTCTATTAAATCTGATAATTTAATCAAAAACTGGGTTGCGATGAACGTCTATTGGATTCCCCTCGTTTCATTCTAGAAGAATTTCTAGAACATGTAAATAAGATTCTTGAAAGTGAGTGTACAGAGGACTGGTCGTATGACATCATACTTTCCTCTGATTTAAACTCAATTTGTCCAAACTACATAGGGGAACATGAGGGAACCTGTGACGAAAGTAAATCTTGTAATCTGGCGGCAATACCTCCATTGGTAACAGTAATTCCATTTAGTGGTATTCTGACAGATTTACCACTGGAATCCCGCCAAACTTGTTATGAGGGCCAATATATACCTCCATATGCTGGGCTGATCCCCAACTGGGAGAAGGTCTCTGTCACTGCTACTCTCATTCTACTAACAGCAAATCAAAAGGGATGGTAGCTTGAAGCATTGTAATTCATCTTAACCTCTGAAATATTTCTCGGCAACCCCCAAGACCATCATTTTCTTCATCTTGCAAATCCATACCAGAAAGGGGAAAGACCATATGCAAATAAGGCTTTGCCCCAGTCCAAAAGGGACATTGCAGACTAAACTGCTTGGTAACTTCTTTTCTGCACAAGACCCAAGACACGTTCCATCCTCTTTGGACATCATCAATGAGGTGTAGCTTTGCCTCTAGCCGCAGCAGTCTCAGGATGTACATCTCAGGCATAACCGTCCCACTGAAGGTGAATTAAGCAAAACAAAAGTGGTGATGGGGTGGGACTAACCCTGATTTGCAGATGGACTTTCCCCTTTCTGTAAAGTAATATTTGCCTACTCCCGTGGTGACAGGACAAACGCTCGGAAACTAAAAAGTATTCCTTACCCTCCCTGGTACCCCGTGGATCCCACTCCTCTTTTATTGGTCCCTCCACCTTCCTCGCTTGTGTTTTATCTCCATGACCTGCTCCCATTTCACACCTCAGTTTATGTGACATGTTTTCTTTTTCAAGGGCGTCCTGCGATGTTACCAGAGGAATCACGTAAAAATCCCAGGCGAGTCCCCAGATAAGTCAAAAATCTTGTCCACCAAACTGTGCTCTCCAGCCCACCCCAATCTCCCCCCTGCACATGTGATCCTCTTTCCCCTCCCCATTTGTGTCTTAATATGAATGCACCCCTTTTTCTCCTCCAAATATTATTTTAAACAATGATCCTTTTTCGACTTACCTTGTGATTACCGCAGGAATCGCTTGCATAAAGCACAAAAAAAAGGCAGCTTTGCTATTCTGAAAACCCTCTTAGCCTCTGGGGCAAAGCATCATTGGAAATATATAAAGTTTTTGGGGAACAGTGGAATATCCTTCTGTGTCAAATATTTTAAAAACTACTGCAAGGATTTACCTCTAACCACTAAAAGGCACCTCTGTGATGTTTTGTGCCTAATGTGTTTCTTATTTGGTGCAACCAGCAGTTTTCATGCTAAGAGTGCTCAATTGAAGCCCATTTTCTCTATGGACAAATGAATGACAGTAAGCTGCAAACATCATTTTTTCTGTTTTCTAAATAGTGTTTCCACCTTTTAATCAATTTTTCCAAAAATGTTCAATTTGGAGGGGCCCACAACAAACGTTTCACCTTACATATATGGCAGCCGCCACCCAATTATATATATTGGGTGGCATATGTATTTCCTGCACAAATGGGACTCAGTGCCCTGTGCATGCCTTTTTTGTGTGTTTTGAATTAATAGTGTTTTTTTCGTTGTGCCAAGGGTCGGCCCTGACTTTATTTTTAATTTCTATGAAATATTTGAGTGCACGGACGTCTGTTTGTTTTTTGGAAATCATTGTCAGTTGCTGCTGAGGGTTACTTGTATTAAGCTTCTAGTTGCAGTGTCATGAGTACGGGATGCCACAAACCTTCCTCTGCCGATCATTGTGATCTGTGCCGCAAACCTTCCTCTGCCGATCATTGTGATCTGTGCCATTGCTGTATCTTCCAGACAGTCCTAGAGGTAAGAGTTTGTTGGCTCTGTGTGTCATTTGGTGCACGCTTACCTGTCACAAACGTTAGCTTCTTTACTCTCTTGTTTTGACTGGGACCTTGGTACATTCTATAACCTCAGTCAGTTGTGTGCGTGCAAGCACTGTATTACAATATGCAAACCACCTGGGAGGCTATGAGGCTTACACAAGCCAAAGTTTTATTTGATGAAAAACAGACATTAACTATTCCTGCAGCAACTGTGAATAATGTGAGCACTCCTGGTGATGACACTGAGATGTCCATGTTAAAAGAAATGGAAAAATTGTAAAAAAGAGATCTGTCCAAATTGTGGGAGATTAATACATTATTATTGGATGTGGGGCTAATTCCGCGAGGATTGCAGATATTAACCACATCATCATTTGGTGCTCAAGTTCCCAAAATGTTTCAAGAATGGAGACAAGCTACCAATGAATGTTCCACAAGATTTCTTACTTCATTAGTTAAATAAGCTAAATCTGATCGATTGAAGGCATTATCCCAAATTGAGGGGATTGAAAATAAACTTAAGAGTGTACAATCGACCGAAGCAGGAAATACATTGAGAGCAAGCATTGGCCCCTGGTCTTATCGCCAATGAATATGATATTAAAGTGTGAAAAAAATAAAAATATGTTTTCAGTCACGACGCATGTATGCTTTCGCAAAGGGATTTGATTCCCTAAGGAAACAGGTGAGACGGAAGCCTCAGCCCAGTTTTGCAACTCAGGATGGGTAATCCACTTCTGAATCTGATGCCTCTTTTAGCGATAATTAAGTGCCGCCAATTCTGCTTAATTCTTTAGAAGAGATACAGCTTCTTTGCATGGATGAGAATGTACAGAAGGGGGCAAGGGCCCACGGCAGAGAAAGAGGCTGGAATCAGGGTTCAAGAGGTCAAAAGTACGGAGAGGAAAACTCTGCAGGGGCACGAGGAGGCAACAAATTGGAGAGCCTGATGCACTCTGGCACTCGGGGTCAGAAGTAACTAACTCTATACCTATGCAAGTCATGAATCTATCCAGTCATATTCTCACAAAGGATGAAACAGAGCTTCTACAGTTGGGCCTGAATGTCTGTCCATACGTTAATTTCAATTATACACAAACCAGGTTGGACTTTGATCCGTTCATCAGGAAACTGAAACTGAAGACGTTCATCCTGGTAAATCCCAGCAAGGAGACGTAGTGGCCTATTCGACAACGTAGAACTGATATATCTATTTCTGACCTGCCAACACTTGTCGATATGGGTGATTTGGCAAATATTTCTGGTGACATCAATGATTTGAGGCTATCTGATTTTGATATTAGTACAAATTGGTCTAAGGATAGTAGAATCCGACCAAAATCTCAATTCAGTCCTCCCATACTATCGGCTGCCTGGAAGCTTTTCAAGATTTGGTTATTTCTGAGCTAAAGTAATTGAGAAATGCTAAGTGCAACAAGTCCCACAATATGAAGATTACACGGCAGAAAATTTAGCTCAAATTACAAAATCTTACCAATGTAGTAGCCATCTGACAAAGGGTCCAATATAGTCCTTATTAATTGGCTTGACTATATTGCAGAAACAAAAAGGCAATGGCAGGATTATAGCTGCTATTCTAAATTAGACTGTAATCTTTTCCCTATTAGCATCAGGGATCTTTCTAATTTATTGCAGAAATGCTTGGATTCTGGCATCCTAGATCTGGATGCAGCAAGATTTATTTAGCCCCTCCAACGGTCATCCCCACTATTTACTTTCTTCCTAAAATCCATAAGTCTCTCCAGAAACCACCAGGGAGACCTATTGTAACTCTTTCAGGCCTTGTTCTTCTGGTTTCAACCCTTCTCTCTTTCTTGAAATATGCAAAGGATTTTCTGGCACTTATTAATGATATCCCTTGGGAAGATGGCATGTAACTGGCCACTCTAGATGTTGTGTCGTTGTACAGCGCTATAGATCACCAGGTATTTCAGCCTGTAAGTCTTTTTTAAATGCCAGTTCTCTGAACTAGCTTGGTCACACTCAAATGATTATTGAGATGATACATTTTTGCTTCAATCACAATGATTTTCTTTTAATGATTCCTACTACCATCAGGTCTGGGGCACTGGGATGGGGGCTCCCTTTGCCCCTTTGTATGTGAACCTGACCATACGGTGGTAGGAACGTAATTGTGTATGGACTTCGGAAAAATAAATTTTTTACTGACAAGGTGTGTTGCTGGCTTCACTCTATTAATGATTTTCTTTATCATTTGGCATGTTACTGCAGGCGAGTGACTGGACTTTGTAAAAACCCTTAATCGCAATGATTTTAATTTGTGTTTTACAGAGTCCCACAACTTGGTAGAATTGGTATTCTTAGATGTCAAAGTTAGCACAGCTTTGGATGGTCTTCGGACCACCATTTATCAAAAACCTACCAGCTCCAGTCAGCCTTTATCTGGAGGGAGCAATCATCCTATGAGATGTATCAACAGCATTCCTTATGGTGCGTGTGTTCAGTGTTGCCGTAATTGCTCTGACTGGCTGACTTTGACAAGCAGAGTGCTTTGGCTCTGTCAGAATGTGTCAAATGTGGGTTTTCTAAAAAAAAAAAACTATTGAGAAAGCCTTTGTCAATGCTAATGGTCTTAATCATGATTCTTTACCTACCACATCCAGCTTCCCTGTGCCTAACTCAGACCAAGTGTCTATTTATAACTCAGACCAAGACATTAGACTTATTCTTACATTTGGCTCTCAGTCCACAGGGGTTCGCAATATCATTTCTAAATATCGGCATGTTCTTAGAACTGATATGGATTTAAACGGTGTCCTACCAAATTGCCCATGTATAACATTTCGTAGGACACAGTCCTTGAAGGACAAATTGGTTTCCAGTTTCTTACCTATGGCTAAATCACAAACATGGTTAACCCATAGTAATTTTCAGTTTACAAAATACACGAGGCGTAAGGTCTTTTGGTATGCAACTTGCCAATCTAAATTTAAACATCGTATTTTGGGCACCATATATACTATTTTCTTTAACATCCATTGTAACACAGATTTTATTGTCTACATTCTCAGTTGCCCTTGTTTAAAATGGTATGTTGGCAGCACGACATGCACATTAAAGATGCAGATTTTTTACATATATTCATGCTGCCAAACATGTTGACTTCTCCTGCCCCATCGCTAAACATTGCCATGAACGCCACAATGGACATTTGCATGGCTTTTACATTTTTTTTAGTCCTACATGTGAACAAACATACACAAGACAGTGACAGGACACTGAAACTTAGATAGTTAGAGTCAAGAATGGTCTTCTTGACTCTAACTATCCAAGTTAGTCTCCTTTGTACACAACATCAATGAGTAGCTGTATACATTCATTGGAGTATAATAATAATAATAATAATAATAATAATAATAATAATAATAATAATAATAATAAACCCGTTAGTGTCCATTTTATATACAGTTGTTTGGTGATTGTGGTATTTTGCTTTGTAATTTTGGTTATCATATTGTTTTCATTATTCATTGTGTGTATGTTTTTTATATTTCATTTCTTAATGTGTTTATTCTTCATTGCATGCTTTTTTGTTGTTGTTTTCTTTATTTCACATTAGCACTATTTTGTTTATGAGTTGTTTTGGTTATGCTCCACTATTTTGTACAGCACATATATCTGTAGTATTTCTTTTTAATTGAATATAAAAAGAATATTTGCCTTTTAATATTTTGTAATGTTGTTGTTTTGTGTGTGCTTGATTAACATACTTTTTTTTAGCTCTATGTTATTGCATTTAGCCCGATTTTAACATACCATTGCTCAACTTGGGAGTAATTGAATTTATTTTTCAGTATTACATATTCTGATCAGTTGCACTATGCACTTTTTATAGCCATGACAATGTTGCCTTTTTGGTTATAACTTATTGTATCCTCTCATATGTGGTTCAATGTGTGCACTTTTGCACCATGATTATCTGCATTTTGCATTTTGTTTCCAGATAAATCCTCACATTATTATATGTGTGATCATAGTTGTGCATATATGCATCTGGGTCGTTGGCTTTTACATTTCCTATCATCCTGGACTGCTGTGAGTATTTTGTACAATTTTATTGTATCCCTCATTTTGTGGGGTAACATATGCTAGTAGATGTTACATTTTTATGGTGTGAAAGTTAACATATGATGATCATGTCGTTACTGGACCATTTGGTGCTACCTTTGCACTTTATTTCAGTAATTAGGAAATACTCAAATATGTATATTATGACATCATGGCACATTGTTCTTGCTGTGTGTGGTCAGCAGAGTTATATGAATTATGTGCATGATTTTATATGGAATGGTTGGTCTGTTATGTCATGTATTGTTTTTACTCTTTTTATTCTTGTGTGCCAGTAATTTGGAAACATTATATTAATGGTGTTATCCCAAAACTGATTTTCCTAATATCTCCTTTTTAATATGCATTTCTATTGTGTGTCATTTTAAATTGCACTTTACACTTTATTGTAGGTTTATTGTTGTTAACAGTATCTTGCTGGTCGGCATTTTATTTGGGTAATTACTTCACAGATAGTTTGTTACTGCCTGTATAAAATGGCCGCCGCTTTGCAGAACTGTTAATACGCATGTCTTGGAATGGTGCCATAGAGTACTGCTCTGAAACTATATGTAAATCACTGTGGGAAAATAACAAAATGTGTGATCAAGCACCTTCTATGGTGCAGAACACGTTTCTTCTCCGGCGTTGGACACATTGTCCATATTAAATATATGATTTAGTTGACTGAATTGTCTGGTAAGGTGCCTTTCACAGTGGTCAGTACACTACAGTTAAAGAGAGTAGCACAATCCACAGGAAACCTCAAAATTGTATTGCTAATAACTTTTCACTACTATACATGACAGTTTTGACTGATCTTTTGCAAACAAAATGTTTGTTACAGGACACACCCCACTGTATTGGTAATTTTGATAACCATTTGTTTAAAAATCAAAATGTTATATAAAAAACTAATAAAACACTGTTTTTGTCCAACTCCGATTCATTTTCCCATAGAGAAAAAGTTGAGATTTATGTGCAGTGCAGGGTAAAGCACGCGGGCCAGAATTGGACTAAATAAGAAACAACTTGGGCATGAAGCATTGACTCGATTTACAGGTGCAATCTGGGGTTATTCCGTCCAGTAGTTTTTAAAATATTTGATGGGCATCGAGGTGAACTCTGCTCCCAAAATTATAGCTACATTTTTCACATTGTGCTTTGCAGCACAGGTGCTGAGAGGCTTGTCAGAAATGTAAAGCAGCCAGCGTTCCCCAGCATTCTATTGCTAGTGACCTTTGACTTGCTGGATGGATTTTTATGAAATGTTCAAAACCAAACGTTTGTTAAGCCCGGCCCATCCCCAAATTGGACATTTTGGGAACAATACAGGAACAAATGAGAATGTTATTAAGAAAAAAAACCACCACAGTTTCCAGCCCCTGTATTTTCCCATAGAGAAAATGCTGTTTTTGAACATTTGTAGCTTGAAAGCCGCTGAGTAGATTTGTATCAAATAAGAAACAGCTTGGGCAGAAATCATTGACGTGATTTTGTTGACTCGTTTTGGAAGTATCCATCCAGTAGTTTTTAAAATATTTGACAGAGAGGAGGTGCCCCCTACTGCTTAACACCTTTATATTAGCCTTGGTGCTTTGCAGCAGAGAGGCTGAGTGAGGCTAAAACCTTTGATTTGCTGGATGGATTTGGATGACATTTTCCAAATAAAAAGGGAGTCAAGGACTCTCACAAAACATGAAATTTTGGGAACGATTGATTATAAATCAAAAGGCTATTATGAAAACATAAAAACTCAGTTTTCAGCCTACTCTTTATTCAATTTTCCGTAGAAAAAAAGTACAGTTTCTGAACAGTAGTAGCATGAAAACCGCTTGTCATATTTGGACCAAATAAGAAAGAATTTGGGCACAAAATATTGACCTAATTTCCTTGACTGGTTTAGGGTGAATACATTCTGTAGTTATTAAAATATTTGACAGGTAAATGGTACCCCCTGCTCCTCAAAACCTTTATATCAGTCTTGGTGCTTTGCAGCAGAGTGTCTAATACCTTTTGACTTGCAGGATGGAATTGGATGACATGTTGAGATGAGTTCATTAAAAAATGAAAAGGTTATTAAAAAAACATTAAGACTCAGTGTTCAGCCAACTCCCATTCATTTTCCTATAGAGACAAAAAGCAGCCATAGCACGACAAATGCTGGACAGATTTGGACCAAACTTTGGTATGAACTCCTCCATGACCTAACAGAGTCTGCTAATTTTCTCGACATCAGAAAGAGACTCAATACTCTTCTGTATGTGTAGTCACTCCTAGCGGAACACTGATTGTTTTGAATGACAGCGCTTAGATGGCCTGGCTATAATAGTCATAGCAATCACATCAGGCTAGAGGTCAGGATGGGAAAGAAGGCCTCATGTAAATTTGGGTATTTGGGGGTGGGTTGTGTAGCCAGTTACGGGAATAAATCTTTTGGTTTACAAAGGGAAGACTGCGTGAATTTCACAGAATTATAGTAGCAGCACTGTAAGACGCGCTCAGAAATAAATGAGCGTCACATGAAGCGATGAGTGAAAGGGGGTAATGGGAAAGGGTTTGAGAGGGAAAGCAATTGAGTGTTGTGAGGGGACCTGGAAAAAAGAAGGGGGACACATGTTGAGTGCAAGAGAGGACTTGGAAAACTTTTTAATTCTCATCAATTCTTCCCGTTATCGCGGGAATCAGTGACTCACCACTCTACCACAGGAATTTCTGTTATTGGAAATGATTACTGTGAAATGATCGCAAGAATAAGGAGTTTTAAAGAAAAAGTTTAAGATCTGCAATGCTTAAATCCTCTGGGTAGGGGGCAATGGGTGTTTGGTAACAAATTAATGGTGTGACATGGCCAGTGACCATGGCTAATGGGCCCAAAAGAGAGATATTGGTGTAAAATGCAAAGAGGTCATGGTCGAAGGCCAAAGTTAGTGAGACCTCAAGAAAGGATGCAACATGTTTGGCCATGGCTAGTGGGCCCAAACAAAAAGTATTGGAACAACGTGTACAGTGGCCACGGCAGAAGGCCATGGCTAGTGGACCCTGAAGAAACTAAGCTATAGCAAAACCCTTGAAATTCAGCAAAACAACATTTATTAAGAGAGAGTTAAGGTGATCAGATTGAACTCAACTAAACCCCTTAAATTCAGCACTCGCATTTCAATCAAGTCCACCTCGGGAAAGAAAATGTATCACACAAACCAAACAGTAATAGGGGCTTATGGCCAGGGGAGGGTCAGGGAGAAAGAAAAGCAATTGTGGGGAGCCGGGAGGACCATGGAAAGGGAAGGGGGGGGCACCTGGTGAGTGCCTGTGATGACAGGGAAGAGTTTGGGATTTTCTAGCATTATCGGGGGTATCCTGCAAGAATGGGGAGAGAGTGAAAAAAAATGAATTTTACACCTGCAGTGATCATGTCTCCTAGGCAGAGGGTAACAGGTCTCTCTGCCAAAGGCCATGGCTAGTGTGCCCAAAGAAACCTATTGGTGCAACAGGTACAGTGGCCGCAGCCGAAGGTCATGGACAATGGCCATGGATGAAGGGCATGGCTAGTGGGCCCCATAGAAACCTATTTGTGCAACATATAAAGTAGCCATGGCCAATGCCCATGGCTAGTGGGCCTCGAAAAACGATAGTATAACTAAACCCTAGAAATTCTGTGAATAGACTTTAGTTAAGAGAGAGTTCATGTAATCAGATTTATTATGAAAAATACGTAGCATCAACACCTTTGAAATACAGTGAAAAATCCTTGGTGAAGAGAGAGTTAAGGTGATCAAATTTACGCAACAAACCCCTGAAATTCAGCAATTGAATTTCAAGCAAGTCCACCTTAACTATGTGCCCCCTGTTACACAGCGCATGGCCACACTGATGACATCACAGATATACTGATGACATCACTGATTACATCATTCATGACATCACTGATGACATCACTGACTGCGTTACTAATTACATCATGCATGACATCACTGACATCACTGGTTTGCTCAATTACATTTTGAACTATGACAACTCTGTTTTTTAACATAACATAAAGGTACATAATTCATACTTACACAGTGCAATGTATTCTGGCAATGTTTTAAATGTAATGCGCAATGTATAATTATGTAGCATAAGTAAATTATTTTTGTTGCATATTATTAAACTCCAAATTCTTCGATTATATATTATCACAATGCACACAGGTACATACTTTCTCTTGTATATGATTATTTTTTTTTTAATAAAACCTGTAATTTAGAAAAGAATGTGTTCATGTTATTTTATTACAGTGAGGATCATTGTAAATTTAAATGTGAACATTGATTATTTTCATAACACTTACCATTAAACATGTTTTACATCTATCTATTCTTATTCTTTTTCCTACTACATATAATTATTATATTGTGTTTGAAATACCTGAAATAGATTTACCAGAATCAGGTAGTTTCCCTGCAATGAAGTATTGTAATTGTTTACTAATACATGAAATTCAAATCATGTGTATAATGTTACATATTTTTATTTTAAAATTTATAAGTTGATAAGTAATACACATGAATGTGCCACACATAATCATATCATACTTCTATATCAGTGTATTTGTTAAGTAATTATTGATCTCATTGCCCATGCCATGTATGATGTAATTGGTGATGTCACCAGTGATGTCATCAGTGATGTCATCACTGTGGTCATACGCTGCTCAACAGGGGACGTATAGTTAAGGTAGATTTGCTTGAAATACCAATGCTGAATTTCAGGGGTTGTGTTGTGTTAAATATGATCACATTAGCTCTCTCTCTCAACCAAGTATTTTTTTCACTGAATTTCAAAAGTTATTTTGCTATGTATTTTTCACATTAACTTTGATCACTTTAACTCTCTCTCCTAATTAAAGTTTTTTCCCTGAATATACATATTATGTTTAGTTCCATCAGAAATCCCCAAATTGTATTCCTAGTAACATTTTACTTGGTAGACGGATTTGGCTGAGATTTGCCAAGCAAAACCTTTGTCAAGGGAACCCCCCCCAACCCTAGACTGATGATTTTGGGAAAGATGTTTTTCACTGGTAATGTTATAGGGGGCCCCTAAACGTGTGGTTTTCCCATAGATGCAATGAGAAAACAATGTGCACACGCGTACAGCCCAAACCGCAGGACAGATTTTCACAGAATTTTCGGCAGGAGTGGTGGCTTGGTCCCGAAAGCATGCTTTTCTAAATTTGGTGTAGATCTGTTCAGTAGGTTTTTTTTTAAACAATCAAAAAGTAGTTAAAAACAAATAGTGATATCTGTGCTCGGCCCGCGGACTTACTTCCCTGTTCGGTCCACAAAAAAGCCTCCAATTGGTCCAGCGGGTGAAGTGATGTCTGCAAACATTGGACACGCCTGCTGATTGGATGCTGAAAAGAGGGAGGTGCATCATATTTTTGGAAACGCCCGGCATGTTGGATTTGGGGACATCACAGTGAAAACATATTAAAAAACAGAACATTGCACTTGTTAAACCAATAAACACTCTCTGGAGAGGTGAGGCATGATGAAGCTGGGATGGGATATGGCCTTAGAAAGCTGAAAAAACAGGTGACTTTGCAAATACGACATCCGCAAACTTTCCGGGTGCCCGGGACAGTCCTGTGAATTTCGCAAACACCTGAGATGTTCGGGGACATCTATGCGTATTTCTGCATTACACGGTTGGTGAAAAGCAGTTTTTGGATGGCTTATAACTTTGGTGCCACTCAATGAAATTGCATGAAATTTTGGAATGTCATTCTTGTCCTGTCTCTGAATGGTTCTGCAAAGTGTGGTGATGTTTTGCCAAGAAGGGGGGATTCCAAAATATTTTAAAGGTTTATAAATGTGGTGCCATTTGACTAATCTGGCCAAAGGTTTGTAAAAAAGATTTGAGACCTAGATATGAATGTTTTAGAAATGTTTGGTGGGATTTTTTGAAGAGGGGGCAACATTAGAGGGGGGTCTCAATATTTTTAGATGGCTTATAACTTTCTTGCCATTTCACAAATGTGGACAAAGGTTTCCAGAAAGATTATAGACCCAACCTTGAATGTGTGTGCAAAGTGTGAATGGATTTTGTCAAGTGAGGGCTAAATTATATGTTATGTTATGTTATGTTACTTTGCATTTATATAGCGCCTTATGTACCATTGGTATGGTCTCAAGGCGCTGGTAGGTTGAACGCCGTCAGGAACCGAAGTTGAAGTCAGTAGAGAGAATAGAGAGAGTCAAAGGTGTGTGTGAGCACCAGATATATGTGCAGCTGGTGTGGCATTCGTGTGATAGCTCCTTCTTAGCAGTAGGTGTGGTGGTTGAAAGATCAAGAGAATGTGTTTGTTCTGGCAGGTTTTATCCAGACCGATTCTAGCTGCGTTTGGCTTGAGGAGAATGCCAAGGCTGGACGGTGTGTAACCAGTAGTGTTTAGTTAGGGTGATGGGGAGTATGAGGCAGATGTTGATATTAGAACAGCTATACGAAATGATGTCACAGTATCGCTGTGTTCTAGTTGAGTGGTGGTGTAAAGAGGAGAGTAAGCGTGGAGATGTGATATGGTGGTTTGCATGCTCTTCCAAACGTTCCATGCACTCCAAACCATTCCATGTAAGTCGGCCAATTCTATGCACTCCAATCTACTCCATGCACTCCAATCCGTTCCATGCACTCCAATCTGTTCCATGCACTCCAATCCATTCCATACACTCGAAACCATTCCATGCACTCTAATCTGTTCCATGTACTCCAATCCGTTCCGTGTATTCTAAGCTCTGTTATGCACTCCAACCATTTTATGCACTCCAACCATTTTATGCAATGCTTCTTTCATTCGTTCTACCCAGGTTATCATTTCTCCATGCATCATCCATCCACATACGTCATCTTCACACGTTCCATCCACTTCACTGGTTCCACCATTTCACATGTTCCATCCACTTCACCGGTTCCACCCTCTTCACCGGTTCCACCCACTTCACCGGTTCGAAACACATCACCCGTTCTACCATTTCACCCGTTCCATTCACTTCAACCATTCTACACCCGTTCATCCGTTCCATCTACATACTTCACCCATTCCATCTGCATACTTCACCCGTTCCTTCCACATATTTCACCCGTACCTTCCACATATTTCCCCAGTACTTTCCACATATTTCACCCCTTCTATCCACGTACTTCATCCGTTCCAGCCACATATTTCACCAATTCCATCCACCTATGTCACCCGTTCCATCCACATACTTCACCCGTTCCATCTATGCACTTCACTCATTCACACTACATACTTCACCAATTCCATCCACATACTTCACCGGTTCCATCCACATACTTTATGCGTTCTATCTACATAATTCACCTTTCCATTCTACATACTTCAGCCTTTCCGTCCACATATTTCACCCGTTCTATCCTTTTCACCTATCCCACCCTGTTCATAATTTCTGCCTTGTTCATCCATATCACCCAGTTCATCCGTACCACCTGGTTCATCCGTTCCACCCGGTTCATCCATTCCACCCGGTTCATCCATTTCTCCTGGTTCATCCGTTTCACCCGGTTCATCCGTTTTACCCAGTTCATCCGTTCCACCCAGTTCATCCCTTCCACTCGCATAGTACACTTGTTCCAACCCCATACTTCCATACTTCCTCCGTTCCAACTATATTTTTCATTTCATCGATCCACTTCATCCGTTCTATCCACACACTTCTATCATTCTATTCAAAATATTTGACCCATTTTGTCCACACACTTCACCCGTTCCTTCCTCATACATTACCCGTCTCATTTATATATGTCACCCGTTCTTCCAGATCCATCCTCCGTTCCTGCCACACATTACACCTGTTTCTTCCTTTTAATACATATGTTCCTTCCAACCACTTCACCCATTCATCCGCATACATCACCCCTTTGCTCCGCGCTTGACCCCTGCTCTGCACTCTACACCCACACCGCATTCTACACCCGCTCCGCACTCAACACCCACTCCGCACTCAACACCATACTCTACATCCGCTGAACACCCTATAATGGCTGAACACCACCGCACACTACATCCACCCAACACCTTATGTCTGTTCAAGACTATCACGCCCTACATCCTATCAACACCCTAAATCTTTTTGACACCCTACATCCACTCCACTCTATTAACCACTCACACAACCTACATTCGCACCACAACCTACATCTGCACCATGCTCTTATCTGTTCCACGCTATCATCCGCTCCATGCCCTCATTCATTTTGCGCTCTCATCCACTCTACGCACTCATCTGCTCTTCGCACTTGTCCGCTCCATGCACTCGTCCGCTCCACGCACTCACCCGCTCTACGCACTCACCCGCTCTACGCACTCACCCGCTCTATGCACTCTTCCGCTCTGTGCACTCTTCCGCTCTGTGCACTCATCCGCCCTACACACTCATCCGCTCTACCCACCCATCTGCTCAACGCATTCATCCGCTCCACGCACTCATCCGCACCATGCACTCGTCTGCTCTACACACACATCCACTCTACACACCGGTACACTACGCATTCAATCGCTCTAAGCACCCTTCCGCTCTGCGCTCACATCCGCCCTACACATTCATCCGCTCTACACACTCATCCGCTCTACACAGTCATCCGCTCTACACACCCATCTGCTCAATGCATTCATCCGCTCAGCGCACTCATCCGTTCTACGCACTCATCCGCCCTACACATTCATCCACTCTACACACTCATCCGCTCTACACAGTCATCCGCTCTTCACACCCATCTGCTCAATGCATTCATCCGCTCAGCGCACTCATCGGTTCTACGCACTCATCCGCTCTATTCACACCTCCGCACCCATCCGCTCTACACACCCATCCGCTCTGCGTACTCATCCGCTCCATGCACTCTTCCGCTCCATGCATTCATCCACTTTACGCACTCTGCCTTTCCACGCACTCGTCCACTTTACACACTTACCTGCTCTACGCGCCGCTCTACGGACCCATCCGCTCTACGCACCCATCCACTCTACAGACTCATCCGCTCTATACACTCATCCACTCTATACACTCATCCACTCTATGCATTCACTCTGCTCTATGTGCTCATCCGCTCTACACCCTCATCCGCTCTACACACTCGTCTGCTCTAAGCACCCTTCCGCTCTGCGCACTCATCCGCTCTATGCACTCATCTGCTCTACACACTCATCTGCTCTACACACCCATCTGCTCAATACATTCATCCACTCAACGCACTCATCCGCTCCACATGCTTCATCCACTCTACCGACGTCATCCGCTCCACTCACTTCATTCATTCATTCTGCATTATCGGTTCAGCCCATGTCACTTCTCACACGCAGTCGATCCGTTCCGTGCTCTCCATCTGTCTCATGCACTACACCCGTCTCATGTACTTGAATCGTCTATTCTGTACATTCCATTTATGCCATGCACTCATACATTCCATGCCCTTGGTCTGTGTACTCATCAGTCTCCTGTATTCATCTTTCCGTCCTCTTCTCTTTATTCATTTCGTCCATTTCGTCCATTGCAATCATTACATCCATTTCATTAATTTCAACCGCATTACTGTTTTTGTACTATTTATTGTTTTTATCCACTTCACTGCTTTGATCTACTTTACTCATTCTATTTGATTTGTCCTTTTAGTTTACATTAGCGGTTATTAGTTGTCGATTTCTTGCTTGGATCTTGATGTATTGTTATTTGTCTTATTGTTATTTAAGATCTAGTAGTTTGTTGAGTTGCTGTCATTGAGATGCTGTTATTCAATTTGAGTTAGTTTGAGTACAGGGTTGGTTTTAGGGGAAAAGCCAAGTTTTCAGTAATTTGCAGAAAGACAAGAGGTCTTCAGTGAGGCGGATGTAGGGTGGGAGTGCGTTCCACAGCATGGGGGCCAAGGCTGAGAATGATGATCCGCCTAACCTGACTGAGTTTGTCTTAGGTATGACTAGGAGGCCGGCTGAACTTGATGTTACAGTACGTGGAGGGTGATAGGGTTTTAGTTTGTCTTGAAGATATTGAGGTCCGGTTTTATGTAGTGCTCGGTGAGAAAGGCATATGTTTTTGAAGGTCACCCTTTGGGCAACTGGAAGCCAGTGCAGAGTTTTGAGGGCTGGGGAGATGTGGTCTCTCGGGCCGAGCGCTAGTAGCAGTTTGGCTGCAGCATTTGGGGTCTTTGTAGTTTATTCAGTTGGTATGCGTGGACTCCGAGGTAGAGGGGGTTAGCATAGTCCATTCTTGATATAACAATTTATTGGACCACAGAGAGTCTGTTGGGAAAGGAGAGGTATGGAAAGATGCACCTAAGAGTTTTAAGGTGGTAGTGGCAGGACTTTGAGACGTTGTTGACTTGACGCGAGAGTGTTAGGTCAGAGTCGAGGGTGCATCCAAGGTTTTTTACTGAATTAGAGGGAGTCAGTGAGTTGCCCATGGCAGATGGCCAGGGTAGTGGGTGTGGAAGAAGTTCGGAGTTGCCACATACCATGATTTCGGTTTTGGAGGGGTTTAGCAAGAGGTGGTTTCTGGTCATCCAGAGCTCTATGTCGAGGAGGCAGGAAGCAAGGTCAGGTCGGCGGTTGGGTTTTGAGTTCAGGAGTTTTAGAATTAGTTGAGTGTCATCAGCGTAGTTGTAACACAGGATGTTGTGTGAACAAATTATTTGTGGGAGGGTGACCAGGTAGAGATTGAACAGGAGGTCTGATAGGCATGCTCCTTGTGGAACTCTCGTGTCGACTGGTCGCTCTTGGGAGGAATAGGTGGAGAGTAGCGTTATTTGGGACCTATATTTGAGGAACTAAGCTATCCATTTGAGAGTGGTTCCATGAATTCCTAGGGAGTGGAGGCAGTAAAGGAGGATTGAGTGATTGAGTGTGTCGAAGGCGGCAGATAGGTCAAGAAGGATTAACGCGGCGCATCCCGCGGAGTCTGCTGTGATTTTAAGGTCATCCCAGATTGAGGTTAGGGTGGTTTCAGTTCTGTGTCGGGCTCTGAAACCTGATTGTGCGGGGTCTAGGAGATTGTTGGCTTCAACAAAGGCATTTAGTTGGGAGTAGGCGGTTTGGTCAATGAGTTTGACAAGGAACCTGGTGTATGAGCTGGGGCGGTAGTTTTTGTGCTCGAGAGGGTCGAGGGAAGTTTTTTTTTATTAGAGGTTTGACATGAACCTTTTTGAATATGTCGGGAAAAATTCCTGAGGAAAGGGAGTCATTTATGATGGATCTTGTGTGTTATCCTGGGCAGGTAGAAGCGAAAATTTCTTTGAGGGTTGTGGCCGGGCAAGGGTCTAGCGGAGAGCTGGGTGGTTTGCGGGCAGAGAGAAGTTTGAGAAATTGGTCGGGTGATATTGGACTAAAGGAGTCGAACGTTGGTTGCGTAGTGGTCGCCGGTGGTGGGTTGGCTGGTATGGGGGGAGGGTTGCCTGGTGGAAGTAAAAGAGCTAGTTTGCTGGTTAGGGCGTTTGTTCTTTTGAGAGCTCTGGTGTAAAAGTGGAGAGAGAGTGAGTCGCACAGCGATTGTGAGGGGGTCTGGATAGTGGTAGTGCATGATGGTTTGGTGAATTTGGTGATGATTTTGTGAAGTTCTTTGCTGGGGTTCTTACAGTTTAGGATTCGGGAGTTGTAATGGGCTTGAGTTTATAATGTTGGAAACAGATGTGTGATGTCATCAGTGATGTCATCAATGGCATTTGTGATGTAATCGTTCATGTCCTGGGTGTTAGTCTTACCAGTGCACAATAGTGGTGTGAGTTATGGTCGCTTAGCTTACCATAACAGGCACATTTCTGGGTTTTTTCGATTTTACTTGTAACCATAACATCCCTTTAACAAAGTTTGCCATTGAATTTCATGTTTTTATTAGTGCAACTTAACCATAATGTCCCTTTAACAAAGTTTGTTCAGTGAATATATATACACTAAACGGCTGGACGGATTTGCACCAAATTTGCAGCAGGAGCGGGGGCTTGGGTCAGAAAGTGCACTTTTGTGTGTTTGGTCGAAATCCGACAAGTACATTTGTTTCAAAGAACTGAAATGTACGTCTCAAAAAATTAGTGATATCTGGATCTACTCCGGGGACCCATTTCCCTGTTTGCTCGGCAGACAGCATGCTCATTGGCTTGCAGTACGCTGTGCTGTCGACGAACTTTGGATGTGGCCGGTGTTTGGCTGGAGGGAAGCGTGTTGTGCGCCAATGTTTTTGGGAAATGCCGCCATGGTGTATCGGAGGATAGTGCCGTGCCGTAAGGAGTTGCAAAACATGGGTGAGTGAAAGAGGGAATTAAATGTTTGGGGGAGGGAAAAGCAGAACATTTTATGTATTTGTTTGGGCCGAGGAACACAGTGGTGCTAGTGGTGTACACGAGCAATGTGGGAATTTTGCCGTGCTGGAAGGAGTTGCAAAACATGGTGTGCAGGATCGGGTTGGTGATAGAGGGCATGAAAATGTTGTGGGAGTGAAAAGCCGAAATTAGGCTAAATTTGTTTAGGGCAAAGAAGACAGTGGTGTGCAATGGGTGTACGCGAGCAATGAAGCAATTTGCGGATAGCTCCTAAGGCAACAACCTTTTGTGGTGACTGCATGGACTCTCCATTGGGAACGGAGACTGTATTGCAGATGATGTGAAGACATTGACAGTGCATTATGCTGTTGCCTACGGGTGTCGGTGCTTATGTTGTGTTTGTGTTTGTGGGTTTCCATTGTGTTGTAGCGGTGCGTAGGGGTGTTGGTGGCAGTGGTAGGATTTGACAAGTACGGTACGTGGCCAAATGTTGCCATGCATGCCTCCATTGCTGTGTAGTGGTTGTGGGCAAGACTTAGGCGCTCATTACGAGTTTGGCGGTAGCCATGGAGCTAATAGCTCCATGGCTGCCACCAAACCAGTCTCATTTACCGGATTCCTGCAATGAGGAATAACCGGGTCATTCCAACATTGGAGGACCCGGTAATTCCTCCTTGCAGGAACCATTCCTCATTCCCATTTGAGTCCCCATAGGGCTCAATGGGAATGGGGATTGAGGTAACAACTGGCAGATTACAACTGGCCCGTTGTTACCTCCTTCTTCCCCTCGCGGGACCCGGAAAGCACGCCCGGTTTTACCAGGCGTCCGATCCGGGTCCCGCGATGGGAAGCTTGTAATCTGCGCTCCCGTAATGAAGGGGGCCTGTCTCGTACAGCCCCCATCATTAGGGGAGCACCAGGATCGTAATGAGGCCCTTAGCCTTTTGGGTGCATGGGTAGAGGTCATAGGCCTCCACATGTACCCAAGAGGCTAGGGCTCAGGCACAGCATTGCTGCAGGGAGGGTCATAAAACATTGCCCCACGGAAGGAATTTTTACCACCACAGTTTGGCGATATGTACCATGCACGCAGCAACGCACATATACTTCATTGGTAGGTAGCTGCACAGGCCACTATCATTCTTTGGTGAGTGCAGGCCGATTCCAATGGGGATAGGCAGTGCTTTGGAGAAACTATGAGGATGTTTGCAGTCGGTGTACTATGTTGTGTTGTGCCTGCAAATCCCCTACTGCCTTGTGTGCATGGCTAGGGCCCTTGTAGGCAACACCCTGGGCACTGGTTGGAAGTAGGTGTGAGAATGGTGCCTTGTTTGGGTTCATTACTATGCCCATACGCACCTGTAGACAGGAAAGCTACGTGGCCACATGTTTCCCTGTATGGCTCTATTGCCTTCTAGTGGGTGTGCACAAGGATTAGGCGCTTGGGTGCATAGGCAGAGGCCGTATGCCTTCGCATATACCCAAGAGGCTAGGCCTTGGGCAGAACCTCTGCAACGCAATGCCGGCATGTATGGGAGCACAGTGGTATAGGTATGTGAATTGCATACACATTTATAAAGAGTGGGTTACGTTTGCCTTAACTCATTTGGTTAAGTTAATATAAACATACAATTTTATATCCCACACACTTTTACGTATGAAGTGTCCAGGTGTGTAGATTAATTGTACATGGTAGACTTCCTACAGCAGCAGTGGTGCGACATGCCCGTATTTCCCTTTGGAATGGTGTGGCCATCAACAGAGCCATCACATATGGCCTATTTACGCAGCTTCTCACACATACATCATTGTTGGGTACCTGGACAGGCGACTACCTTCAGAGCCCATTGGGGATGGAGAGAGTATTGCAGATGATATTGGGATATTTCCATTTGGTTTACTGTGTTATGTTGAGAGTGGCAAGCCCCTACTGCCTTGTGTGCATGGCTAGGGCCCTTGGGACTAACAGTCTGGACACAGGTTGGAAGTAGGTTTCCGATTGTTGCCTTTTTTGGGTTTGTTGCTATACTAATATGTAACTCTAGCAACCACTCTTGGAAGTGTACATCTCTCCTGTCGGTGGCCACCATTACAGAATGGGTGTGGAGGACATTTTGCAGTTGGTACACCAACAGAGGTGGCATGTGGTGCCTGCACTTGCATATGGTGTACGTCATTGGCTTTGTTGCCATTCACAGACTGACATGCCACCATTTCTGTTTGGTATGGTGGGCCCCTGATAATACTCTGTGCTATGCGAGTGAAGAAAGACATTGTGACATGACACGCGTAACTAGGCAGTACACATTGTAAGTATGGATAATGTATAGACTGACTCACATACATTTGCACTGAACAAAACCATGTACGCCAATAAGTCCTGCTACATACAGGACAGCAGGCCGTCTGTCTGTTAACTTTCTTGTGCGTACTTCTTGGGATGGCAAACGAACGTGGTTGGTGTACCTATTGCATGCAATTCGTATGTGTGCAGCGCTTCCATTACCTATACGTGTTTTCATGATACACCATCGCAACGGCCACTGGCATAGCTGTCTTCAGTGTGGAGATTGGTTGCTCACGGTGTGCACTCCAAGTATTTGTGTCATGTGAGCACCTCGCTCAGGAAACGAGCAACATAAACAAAAGCAAAAGCACACATGCACACACAAAGCATAGGGTTCCAGAACATACCCATACTGTACGACCAATATTGTGAATTGATGCAATAGCTTTATTTTGCTCCAGAATGATCATGATAATGTGTAAATGGCTGCTATCACCGCTCTTATATTTTGCAAACAAAATCCAGTTTGCAATGCCGTTCTGTGCACTTCTGTCCTTTCGTTGGTGTCTAATAAAGTGGAAAAACGGATAATGTACGGGCCTTCGTGGCCCGTGGGGAAGAAGGCATTTCATTTGCAAGATGAAGAAGGTACCAGTTGTTGCTTCTGTCATGCCTTATATCCAAAACGTGTGTAGCTTGGTTTGTATGGCCGGAACCGCAATGGACAAACAGGGCCATATCGGTTGGCCCAGATAACGACAACGGAAAACACATTGGTTATGGTAATCTTGATATGCTTGGTCCACCACCGGTCTGTTGGAATGTGGAAGCTGTGGCATGTGCAATAAGGTGCCAGATAGCTAAGAAGAACTAGGAATAAGAATAGATGTAAGTAGGCGTTACTACTGTCAGCATATAGGACAAGAGTTTGCCGGAAGGATGATGTCATAAGTGGCTGCCACAATTAACATGTAGTGAGTGTTATTGAGTACCATCATATGTGAACCCACTACTTTGCTCTCTGTTGTGTACGTGATACTGTCCTTGTGCGGCGCAACACAAGCGAAATGTCTTTCAAACGTTCCCACCAGACGTCCTTGCATGTGTTTACTTTTTATAAAAAATGACAGTGATAGCGAGTGTTGTTAGACCCCTCATGCGGGTCCCCTCGGATTGCATGAGAATGCAGGAGCTGTTTTGCAGAAAATTGAACATTGAAATGTGACCTATTCACGTTTGTGTGTCTGTTGACTGCTGCATGCACCTCTGGCCGTTATTACTTTGACTACAGTGAGGGTGGGTAGAACTGCTGATTGTGAGAAAGGGCATAGTGAAGGCAAAACAGGGAATGTAGCATTGTACGAGTGAGCATAAGGGGTGCTGTTTCACAGCACAAAATGCATTCCCTTTTCGTCTTGCCTTTTGTGTCTGCATTGCTAGAGGCTGGGGAAGAATGATAAGAAAACAAAATGCAATTATAGTTGCAATGCACTGGGAATGGTGGAGACATGGCACTGTAGCGGCGCGTGAATACTGCTATCTCAAAGCTCCGTACAGTGCACACAGAGAAAGTGTGTGGTATAGTAAGTTTATAATAATGCATACAGAACTGTAGTCACATACATTTTAACACTAATACATTTGTAATGTAAAGTTGTACTTACATAATTTCGGCAATTTCCATGCTTGTATTGAGTGCACCACAAATTGCAGTGAATGGCGTATTCAATCGTTGCAGACGACCTCTGGAGGAGAGCAACTGCAGTGTCAGTTATCTTTCTTTTTTTTTGCACAATTTCATAAATGTTCTGCCCTTGGCACTAATCATGCCTCCCACTGAAGTCTGTTTTATAATGAGCATTTGTCCTGTTGAACGAGAAGTATGATAGTTTTCGCTTTCCGGAGATGATGCTGGGGAAAAGAAAGTAATCAGTCGGCAACGTGTTTCCATTGTACCATGTATTTCCGAATGTTGGTAGTGTTATGACGGTGAAGGTAGTGTGACGTGTAAGAAGAAATGTTGCTGCCGTTTACATGCTGCACTGCATACACAGATGGCAAAATACATAAAATGTGCATTTTCTGTCCCTAAGGAACAATTATATGTGCAGTGTGTTCAGTGGTCAAAGTGGACGGGAGCGGTCTGGAGCGGTGCTCCTCTACTTCTTTTAATTAAGTTTTACCGTTCATATACTTTTATTTTTAAAAGAAACCATTCTGGAACGGTTTCATTTTAAAATAAAAGTGTAGGAAGAGGTTGAAACTTGCACTTTCAGTGCACTGCACAGGACGTTTCCTTCAAGAGCAGGCACATGTGTTTTGGTGTTTATATTGTGCATAGGAGGGGGCGCAGCAATGGGGTCTGTGGGGAACGGTGCAGGCCAGTAGGGAACATAGTTCCACTACTTCTTTTCGTACACTTCGACCACTGAATGTGTTATGAGGCAACAGTGGACGAAGGCAGTCTGTGTGTGCCCTGGACCAGTGTACATGGGTGGCTGGGCCATTGTACGCAGTTTGCTTTCTTGCAGCATGAACATGTCTGGGACTGTAGTTAGTTGTGGCAGGGTATACAATATTGAGTGCATGGCTGGAGCCTGTACACTGTGCTGGGTGCAGTGAAGCGGGCAGGGCGTAGGCAGAAGCTGTGCAGTGTTTTATAGGTGTACATTGCAAATTGTGGCATTGGTAAGTGCATTGAAGAAGTAAGGGCACACATTGCACTGTTCACATTGTACAAACATATGCTAGCACAAACTTCATACTTACTGCTTGGATGGGGGGAGGACCTGTGTTGTTGTTTGTGTATGGAATGTGAAATGTTGTAGTACTCTTTGCTGCATTGACTGTGGGGAAAGAGACCAGAATATGTTAGAGCAGGTATTTTGTTACTTTGTAGTCGACAATCTGGCATATATTTGTTCAGTTTGTGGACCCTTACAACTAGAACCTAATAGGTACTATACTTTGACCTAGTGTACTGTGCAATGTGTGCAGTGCCTGTGTTTGTTTGCATTGTCATTGAGTCTGTGGGGGGAAAAAAATCCATGCTGCATTAAAAAGAAAACTTGCAAATGTTGTCGCTGCTATGGTGCACAATGATTTACAGTCATGTTTGCAGTGGTAACAGAAATGTTTAAAGTGTGCTCTTGAAGTAGGAGGAAATGTAATGGTTTACGATTTCTGGCATATACTTGTGAGTAGGATGGGCGGCGTTGTATAGTGATTGGTGTTACCGGCTTCCTTTTTGCAGCATTGTTTCTTTATGCATTTGGTTGCTGCTGGTGTTTTTGTCATAGTTCCAGTGTGGGTACAAGCCAGATGGGTCAGGGCCAGGAGGATCTCCCCCCATGACAGTGTAGGGAGGTGATGGGTTTGTGGGATGGCTGGCTGCCACAGGCATACATGGAACAAGGCGGCAAACCAGCCCAACATGGCTGCCAAAGATGAAACCACTGTGGAACTGAAGATGGCACCGGATAAATACATGGATCTGATATCTTGACAGGGGGGGGTCCATGGCTATAAAACCATGCCCGGGCCACACTCTGTGCTTAGCGTTTCCTCTGCTTTCTAATAGAGCAGTCTTAAGCTTACCGCTCCTGATTCTTTTGCATGTGCGATCGGCACCTACATGAGTTGGCAGCATTTTCACCTGGAATTGTGGTGGCCTACTGCTTTGTGTTCGGTCTTTATCCTTTCCTTGACCTTAGAACACTTGTGGTATCCCATCCTGTTAACCCGGTGTCTCCGGTTCTTTGTCTGCCGTCTAAAGTAATCACAGCTTCTGGGAATTAGAAATCAGAAAATGATATACTAAGAGACTGAAATACCAAGTACTTCCCAGTTCCCATATTTGGTTTAACTTGGACTCACTTGCATACAAATTCCAGCTTCTTCCCTCCACTCTGAGTACAGACACCTTGCCTGTGTTTCACCAAGAAGTGAAGAAATTAAGAGACTATTAATACAAAGACATTGCACATACAAGTTTCGTTTTACATTGCAAAGCGATCAAGATCTAGATTAACACCTCACCAGAACTTATCAGCTTATACATTTAGCAGTACAGCTAAATCACTTATTACAGGAGAGAAAGGCAGAGCGTACCCGGTCATAGAATAGGCACTTATACATCCACACAAGCGAAACACAACCCCGTGCTCAGGTGATTGCCACGGAGCTCATGCAGTTGGGTAGAGTGGGGGTCCACTATCGAAGGAGGAAAGAGAGAGACGTCGGCAGGACCAGTTGTGCTTATATTGTGGCAAAGCAAGCCTCTTTCTGAATGACTGTACTAAGAAAACAAGCAAACAGCCCTTGGGAGCAGCCGAGGTGCCTTTCTTTCCACCATACCAGGTGGCGTATTCTACCTGTTTACAGTGTCCCATTCGTGTAGGGTATGTTTACAAGCACATGCATTCATGTTGCTACTTTCACATCTGTGTACATTCTGAAGTGGTGGTGTACCACTATGGATTTATGTAGTGATATGTCCATATGCATAGCATTTGTATGCATATTCTTAGAGAGGCAGTGACTCATTTGTGTACTTGGTGGTTTCAGAGGTTACTGAGGATAGTTTTGAACCCTCATACTTAGTACTTTTCCTTTTAAGTATCATGTGGAAAGTAGTGCAATGTCATTTGTGTACACATATTGTTTGTCTGAGAGTACGCATTGGGTTCACTGGGGATAAAAGTATCTAACACACAGTTTAATGCATTTCTAGAATGTGTGCTATGTGGTAACTTGCTTTATGGCGACAGTGTGGAAGGTAACTCTTTATTTGTGCCTTTATGAGGGTATTGGTTCCTGTTAGGGAGTAAGGTATAGAGATTTGTACATCAATGACTACATTTTACCTTAAAGACTATTAAGTAAGCCTTTGCAAGATTTCCAGGTACTCTCTGCTTTGGAATGTTGGAAGTATCATTGCATTCCCACAATGACCATTGCCTTGTAATGCATGCGGTACAGTGCCCTCCACTGGTTGTGGTGCCTGTGTGGTACATTCTGGCTATTGTTGTGAAGGTTTTCTTGCCAAGTGATAACTGACCATGTGTGACGGCTGTGCATTTGGTGTTGTTTTTGGCTCCATCGCCATTGTATCATAAGAGAATTACAATTACATATTAACTATGTGAGAGTATACATACCGTCAGCCGATTATCAGAATTGCACGATGTACACAATATGCTATCATTTGCATTGTGCATTAGTTGCTGACATGGAATGGAGTCACAGTTAGGTGTTGGTACATACACAGCATTTGTTGGGGACGTGCTCCTGAATGAGATGGTTGCAGGGACTGCATGTATGTTTCCACATTTAGGCAATGTGAAAGACTTAATTTCTACGTATGTTTTTGCTTGACAGTATTTGTAGTGAATACATTACAGATTCCTGTGGATCCTCTTGTCGGTTTAACATGCATTTCACCATTCCAGCACAGTAGTCCAATTCTTGCCTTACACCTGAGACACTTGTAAATGTTGTCATGATTACTTGCTGTATTTCTGTGCAGGACGAGTATTTGTAAACACAACTGGTCTGCGCCATTTAAATACATGATTTGGGCAATTGCTGGTATTTGGACTACAACATTTATTGTGACATGTGCATAGAAATGACCACCTGTTGTATTAGACAATTTGATTGGACCAGTTCCTTCTGTGTCTGAGTACTTTGATGGAAGGGTTCGTGGTGTGTTTGAAGAGACACTTTTTTGTGTGTGTGCAGTTGGGTATGTCTTGTCTTCTTTACTCCTTTTGTCTGTGCTTTTGGTAGTTGCTGTAGTATGCGCTCATTTTAATTTATTTGGTGGTACTGTTCGCAAATCGTTTACTGCTGTGCCTTTCAGAGTTTCAATGGGCTTCTTACAACAAAGGAAAAGGGACCTATAAATTCAGTAACACTTTACATATTACCCTTTATTTGCACACATTCATAGCCTCTATTCGGAAATGGAAGGGGGACCACAAACGAATACACATACTGGAGATTTCAGCATTTCTACAAGTTGATGGTGAGGGGAGGAAGGGATTGAGTTCTCATCGAAGTGTCTCTCAGGACACGCAATTTGTGGGGTCGGGGGACTGGCAAATGGGGAAGGAGCATGTGCAGATGGGGCAGTGGTATTTGATTTTCTCCATAATATGTTCTTGTACAAAATTATGCAAGGTGGCAAATTTGTTCAGCAATTCATCTGTTTTGGCATCCAGGCGGTCTACTTTCATATTTACAGCATTACCTTTGGTTTCTGTGACCGTATGTTGTTGTGGAAGAGATGCTGCTTTTGGCCTATTCCTTTGTATTCCTGTATGTTCTTTTAAAGAAAAACAAATGTTTTTAGTATACATGAAGCAATATATTGTAATTGTGTGCTTTTCACAGTCCATTAACTACCTCTGGGGTTACTATAGTCACTCATTTTGTCATGCAGCAAAATCTCCTCCAGCCATTCTAGGGTGCTTCTACTTGCAGTAATTCTTTCCTTTTTGACACTGTGGTGCCTACCAATGGCGTTATCGTCCTCATTCATTTTTTCATGTGGTAAATTGTCTTCCACACATTCTAGGGTGGTTGCTATTGCTGCGCACAAAAAGTAAAACATTATGCTTTCCTACTATTGTACAATACAGGACCTGTGCACTTACAACAAAAACTTTAGTGTACTTAGTACATTGCACTAACATTCTACTCTCCGTAGCTGCCATCCCTAAGTCTGCCCCTTTGTGCTTTGTTTGAATGTGAAGCACATGTGTGGTAGGTTTGTTGAAGGCAGATGTTAGTTCTCTTGTTTGTGCATTCGATTACACTGCATACCCTATGCCTTTGCACTGTTTGTTTCGAAAGTACCAACAATGTGCACCTACTGCATGTTCCCTTACCATTCCCACACTTGCTGCTGTTTGTATATGTTTCTTTTCTTTGCTGCAGGGTACCACTTTGTAAAACCGCCCGTCCCTTTATCGGCAGGTTGGACGCCACTCGAAGTCCATGAACAGACGCACTGTTCGCACCCAATGTGTCTATTAGTATGGAGGAACCGGCTTTAGTATGCTGTACAATATGTCTATACAAAATAAGACTATCCTCTTACAAACCTTTGAATTTCAGTGAAAAAAACATTCTTAAAGGGCGTTTGTTTATTTATTTATAGTGCACGCCACACCCTGGGGTATCTGGGCGCATTACAAGAATATGCATATTCATGGTTACAGAAAGGATAGTACCCGCAGAACACACAGCACAGCAATTACAAAAAAGTCATGAGGCACATATAAAGATACGCAGCTTAAATAAAGGCATTGTGTGTATACAAAGTAGAAAACTGCTGAAAAAAGAAAAAAACAATGGAAGATACAAATAGGGGGTATAGCCTAGGAGTGGGGAGGAGAGGGATGAGGGTGTAGACATCCCTGGTTATCTGACACAGCAGGAAGAATGCTCCGACAACCCTCGCAGGCGAGCATGAGGGATAAGAATGGACTGTGCATGGGAGGAATAGGAGGTCTATTGTGGTGTATCTTTGGCTAGTAGCCATTGATTGGTGTCCTTTCTGAATTTGTAGAAGGATTGGTCAGTGCGTAGTGTGGGGGGAAGGGAGTTTCATAATTGGGCAGCCATAAATGGGAAACTGCTTCCCCCCCTGCTCTTTTTGATTTGAATCTTGGAACTCTTAGGCAGCCAATGTTGGCCATTCTGGTTGGTCTAATGGGGTTGTTTTTGACACATTTTTCTGCCAAGTATTGGGGGGCAGAATTGTTAAGGCATTTGTACGTCAGTGATGCTGTTTTGAGCTAGATTCTTTCTTGGATGGAGAGCCAGTTGTTATTCTGTCTGGTAGTTGAGATGTGTTGCCGTCTGGAGATGCGCAGGGCATATCTAATTACGTATTTACTGGCCCATAAGTAGAGAGCATTACAGTAGTCAATTTTAGATAAAATCAGTGCTCACGCTAGGGTATGCAGCTTTCTGATGAGAGAAAGGGTATGGTTATGGTTAACCTGTTCTACTACAACCCTATCACCTTCACTGAAAAAACTATGATAAAGGAATGTGACGCTTACTCTGCCCTGTAGGGTGTCCTGACCCACGTTTAAGCTACCCTGCTACAACATTTGGTGCTGTGGGCTTAGGAAATTCAAGATGGCGGAAAACCCACATGTGCGCCGAAATCCAGGAAAGCTGCGCAGTTGTGCGCACACCAAAATGGTTACCTAACTTGCCACCCACCAGTGTAAAGAAAGGTCTTTGTTAACAAAATCCACTTTTACTGATGTCAAAAAGTTGCTGAAATCGTGACTCATTGGACCACTTTAAAGATTCAACCCTTTTTGTGGGGTTCCACATAACCATCTTACTGTAAGGAGCCCCATCAAAACAATGTTAAGCAAGGATTTACTACCATTTAAGAACCATTCCTGTTTAGAATGCATTAATCCAAGAAAATCCCAAAGTTGCATGCAGTGCCAACAAAATCCTCAAGGCGGCACTAGCGGTCTAAACTCTGACTGGAGAACTGAGTGCAGTTGCTGTACAAAGGGATTTGACTCAGCTGACTTCAAAGGCTGCATTTTAATTAAAAAATTAGCCACATGCTGTTCCCAGAGGCCTGAAGCCTGGGAAACCCTCTCACCTCCAGAAGCTTCACACCAGGAGTTAGAATCTCACATGACCTCTTGATTGATAGAAGGCAGACTGGCTGGGAGCTTCCCAGAGACCACACAAAGGACCCTTTCCTCTGAAAGGAATATGTTAATTCTGAAATGTTTGCTGTCAACAAAGATCTGCCAGCCAGCAGAGAGCTGTGACTGACCCACCCAAGTCTTGGAGGCGGACCTCAACACTCTGAGGACTGAATTGAAAGGAAAATATATATTTTACAAAAACACTGATAACTCTTTGTAATCAAATGACAGAAATGTATAACTTTGAGAGCTTTAATTAAGAAAATGTACCTTTAATTCAAGGCCAAACTCGAATTTGTGTGATGTTCTGGGGCAAAACCCCATTGTTTATTAATATTACAGACTCCCTGTTTCAGCTAGACAAACGAAAATGCATTGGTATGTGGGTAGATATGTGGGGAACAGTTGTATAAAATTTAATGAAGATCCAATGTTGTGCAGCACATGAAAAAGTGCTAGAAGTGGCCATTTTTGAATGCAAGCTCCTAGGAATAACACATTTGGACAGAGGCATGGCTAAATTCAGCCACACCATGTATATGTAATTTTAAACCAATGTGTACCTGTGCAAATATGTTTTTAGGTCAGATATAGATTGTGTGTAAAGTTGACAGGGGTGGGTTCTCTGTATCATAAACAGACCTCATCATGATGACACTTCATTTCATTCCCCCAATCAAGGGGAAGAGGAGGAAGTGACCAATGACGAGTGAGAGGGGCAAGTCTAGTGATGCAACACACACACCCATTCTCAAGAAACAGATAAAAGCAGAGAGTCAGGACACATAGGGACCTTCCATTCCATTTGCTGCAACGCACTCTGCCGGACCATACAACATCCAGAGATCCAGACTTCAAATTCATCAATCTATCCTGTACTAAGAGACCAGACCAGAGAGAAAGCAGTGCTGTGCCTAGCAGAGACCAGACCAGAGAGAAAGCAGTGCTGTGCCTAGCAGAGACCAGACCAGGCGCTGTGAGCAGAACCCGGAAAGACCTGACCAGACTGTTGACCAGATCGTGACAAAGCCGCTTTCCGGTTCAAAATCTCTTGTGAGTACTTAGCAAAACTCAGAACACATCTCTTAGTTAAATTCATCTAATTCAATCTATTTAACCTAAGTAGAACTGCCTCCTAGCGGTCACCTGTCATTTCTAGTAAAATTTGTCACTTGTCAAAGTGTGCGTTTAAAATTTGCAAACCCAAAAACCACCTTTATTAAATTGCTCATATCTCCGCGACCGTTTGGGCTAGAGACTTGCAGTAACTTTCCTCTGATAGTTTAGAATCGTAGCTTTGAATCGTACCAAGAACCGCATTCCTACCCCTTATAGTTTTACCGCAATCGCGGAACACGCATCCGCGAATTTTGCCGCGATTTGCAATTTCTTCACATGTAAAAAACTGCTGCTGCTGGTTTCCAGTTGCCAGAAATTCGTTTAACCTGCTAACTATCCCTGCATCATTGCTAGTATGAGCCTGGACTAATATTAACTAGATACCACTCACCCTGAACCTCTGAAAGGGGAATTAAAAGCGTTTTAGCATATTTTTTCATTCATTGCCAGCACATATCAAAGCAATTTGGGCCTGTGATTTCAAAACTCCTATCTGTGTTCTGTTGTCTAAGCTTGCTGGGGTGGACTGATTACAATTGATTGCATTTCTGAGAACTGTGTGCTTTCCTCCCATTTCCTTGCATTGCATAAAGAGGGGGGGAGGGAATAGCCAGAGAAAAGCGATTACATTGTTTGGTTGAAATCATATTGCGTATTTTCTGTACTGCATTCATTGAATATCGCATCCACCTGAGCTTACATAAAGCATCCTCTACCACATTATACTTTTGTTCCTATTTACCAGTGTGCTACCTTATCCATTTCATGTCAACTCATTAGTCATTATAAAGAAGTGTGCTAGTGCCAGATTCTCCGTTGTCAATATTTATCATATCAGATTAAGTGTGCTATTCAATTATTAATTTATTATAAAGTGTGATATATATATTTTAATTTATCAAATAAATCTTTTAACTTGCACAACAGAACTACTTCTTGGCTCAGTGGGGTCAGGGGGATTCCAAGAGAGGGGTGTTATACAAGTGTAGTCATCCAGAACGCATGAACTGGACCTAAAGATATATCAATAAGGGTTTTCATTCAGTATTCTAGACTAGGCGTTAACTTAGCGGTAGTGCTGAATTGAATCCTCTTACAAAGTGGGGGCTCGTCCGGGATGTTGGGTTAGATTTACCATTTGTGCAGCTTAATACAGTGTGCTAACTGACGGGATACATACATCCAGTCGGATCACCACGCTACATTACGCTGTGAAGCATTCCTCAAAAGGGACACTCCAAGAAAAGTTCTGTTCTGCAAAAATAAATTACTAACTTCTGTAAGTCAGGACAGAGACCAATCTCTAGAATGACGACCTTAGTAGACATGAAAATAGCCAGAGAGCACTTCTTACATAAGTTATTTGTGAGAGGTGAGTGGACTCACCAGGACCAAACAGTCTGGTTGCAGGCCATCATGCAACAGGTCACTGAAACAGGGTCAGATATATATAGAGATCAGGGTCCCTTACATGTGGCCCTGAGTGAACTATATATGGCTCCTAAAGCCAAAGAGGAACACAATAAGATCGCCAGGATAGCAGCATACCTGTACCTATATATGGGAAACATGCAGGATAGATGTGCTGAAAGCCAAAATCTGGCAAATAGGCAACAGATGGCATTACAGAAGGTCCAATCTGATCTGGACTCTTCTGAGCAGAGGCTGCAGAGGAGCCAGGAGTCAGAAAATGACAGCAGACTGTACATTACTAAAATAAAGGAGGATATGGATGTGCTGCAAAAGGAAAAGTCAGAACAGGATACTAGATTTCTGGCCCTGCAGAAGGAGCACCAAGACAGTTTGGACTCCTTACTGCAGAGCCAGAAAAAGCTGGAGCAACAGATCAATTTCAACAGGGCATGCACAGAGCAGGTAGCCACCCTGCAAATCCAACTAGACAGAGAGAAAGAGGAGAGCAATAAACTGATCCTGAAAGACCTGGATACCCAGGCAGAGTTTGATCAGGAGCGCCAGAAAGCTGGTGCCTTCCAAAGGCAAAGGGACGACCTGGCGGCACAAATGCAGGCTCTTAGTCAGGAAAGAGATGCCTTAGGCCAGGAAGTCTGCCATTTAAAAAGGAAAATGGAAGAAAATCACCTGGCCCTCCAGGGGCTGGGTGACCTCCAAAAAGAAAACCAGAACTTGGTAGAGCACACCAGAAGGGTGGAGGATGCTCTGGCAAGAAAGGAGCAGGCCAATAGGGACATTGCCCAGGAGGTAACCCTCCTGCAGCAAAGACTGGCCCAGTTCTCCAGGACCAACCAGGAAGCACAGAGGGAAAATGAAGCTCTCTGCCAGCACAATGATAGGCTCCAACAGCAGGTAGCGATGCAGGAGAAACTGATAGAGTCGAGTAAGGCCTTAACAGAGGAACTGAAAGCACAAATGCAGGCTCTTGCATTGCAACAGGGAGCAGGGGCGGATAGAGATGAGGTCCGCTGGGAAAGAGAGACTCCTGACCATAACCGCAGGAGCCCGAACACCAGGGGCCTTCATCTTCCCCAGTCCCTGGACTCTACCACCCCCGTGTCCCCTGGCGCACATGAGCACAGGGCCACAGGGATGGCAGATTACTATCCAGCTAAGAGTATGGGGCTCATAGGCCAGTACCATCCAGGAATGGAGGGGTGGGCATCCGGGTATGGGCACCCAAGTACAATACAGTTCAGTGGGGAACCCCAGGAGAGTAGGCCCATTAAGGGCATCCTGAAAACCTCTGCCCAGTTAGGTCAGTGGAGGGGGTACCCATCAAATCCTGGCAGCAAGGAGGAATCTGAAGACTCCTCTGAACTGCGCAGGACACAGGAGACCAGGTCCCCACATTCTGCCAGCCATTCCCAGGCTCGCAGAATCCGGGAAAACCTGGAAGAACAGACGGGAACCTCTGGGAGCAGTGCCTCTGAGTCCGACGAAGAGTGGACAAGGGTTACCCGAACCAAAAAGGCCAATAAGGCAAAAAGGGCCTTGCTTAAGGACCCCTTAAAGCAGATTAAGGCGATCAGGAGCGTCATCACGCCTTACCATAAGAACGCTAAGTATTCTGTTTGGGAGCACTTAGAGTTGTTTGAACAAATGATGGAGACTTTCCATTTGAAGGACAGCCAAAGCTGCATTCAATATGTAAAGTGGACCTTCTCCCCGGAATACTCCAGTTTCTTTGCGGGGCTGGAGGACCAAAATCATTCAAGATGGTCCACCTATAAGGCGGCCATCTTGAAACATTTTTCTGTTCACAGAAATCCTCAAGAGGCTCGCAAGGCAGCCTACAATTTGCAATGTGGGGAGGATCAGGCCCCACAAGAATTTGTGCAGGAGTTAAAGCGGGCTTTTGCACAGACCACAAGAAGGGTGCGCACGGATAGCCGTGAATTTATCAACACGTTTTTCCATGCCTTGCCCAAATATATCATGACCCAGCTCGTGAGGGATTTTCACGAGAAAAGATCTTTAGACTGGGTCATTGAACAGGCTACCCGGATCTATGAGGTGCAGAAGCCCATAGAAAATAAAAGCAATGCCCAGAAAAACCCCAAAGCCAACAGCACCCCTGCTGCTGCCAAGGTGGCAGAGGTAAAGGTCACCCCCGTTTTGGATTTGGAGATGGGGGGCCTAAAAACCTACCTGCACCTAATAATGCTAGGCCCAGAAGGTCCTCGGGCCAGTCACAGACAGGGAGCCAGGGAGGCAGCCCCACAAATGGGGTCCCTCGCTCTCCTGACTATGTAAGTCCTCGCTACAAAGGTAACAGACCCATCCTGGGTTATGTGTGGACTCCTCCAGCCCAAGGGGGGGGATCCAGCCAAGCACCTAACCCAGGGAACTTCCCTCCAAACTTCCCACCGGAGGGCAGAAATTTACCAAACCCTGGGCAGAACTTTTTCCCCAGATATCCACCCGACTTCCAACCCCAAAATCATCCATCCTTCTTTCCTCAATTCCCTGAGCCCAGACCACTGAATCCGGGAGAGGGGAGGCCAAGGGTGGAGGGGTACCCAAATCTTCCCAACCCGGGGTATTACCAAAGGAGGGATAGCTACCCTTCCCGGGATCAGCCCAGGGGAGAAAACAGGGCCCTGTATCAGCCTGAGCGGGTTTCCCAGTTAGAGCGCCAGGTTCAAAACATGGCGCGGGATATGGGTCATATACTGAGGGCACAGCAGAACCCTCAGATCAGCATGCGGGCGCAGAACGCACCCAACTCTGGACCTGGTGCTCCAGAACAATGACGGGGGCAGCACCCCGATAACTCACCGGTTCCCAGGGAGGAGGCACAAGGGGAAGGGGGGTGTAAAGCCTTGGAGGAAGCTTCCTTCCTCACTTGTAAACAGCCCCTGGAAACCCAGGAACCAGAAACAAAATCTCTTGCCCCTGAAAGTCTGCCTCCTAAGGAGCAGAGGGGGGGTAGGAGAAACAAAAGACCCAAACAGACTCAGTTTGAGGAGGAGGTACAGATCTTCCAATTTGAGGGAGAGGGATCCTCAGAGGATCCTGGGAAAAGGATCTTCTCCTTCAGAGAGGGGGGAACTCCTCCCAAAGAAAAATGGGTCCCTAGGGATGCAAATCCAGACTGGGGAGACGTGGAGACTGAGCTACCGCCGCCCACCATCTCATCCCAGAACCAACAGCAAGAAAATCCCCGGGTTCAAACCCATCCTGGGGACTGCCTCCAAAAAGGGTGGGGCGGCCCAGAAACGGAGCCAGGGGAACCCACAATGGCTCTGATCTCCAGTTGCAAAATTGTTCTTTCAGATTCCCAAGACTCTCCACAGAATTCTGCCCAAATCTCTTCGCTAGCGATGTCCAAAACCAGAAAGTTAGCCCACCAGTTGTCCAAAAATGTACATTATCTGTGCCCCCTTGAGGAGAAGGAGGGAAGATATTATGCCCCGGTACAAGTACAGGGGCAGGGTACAATCTCGGCACTGGTGGACACTGGATCTCAAGCTACCCTTCTGTCCAGAAGGGCCTTTGACGAACTGAATGCAGGAAGGGGAGAGAATTACCAAATTCCTCTCAACTCTCTTCCTGGACAACTGCAGAACTTTGACGGGAAGGAAATTCCCGTCGAGGGGACGGCAGACTTGGACATTAAGATCGGGCGACACAAGTTGAAACACCCGGTCATAGTTGTGACCCCAGAGGGCACCCCTTGTTTACTAGGGAATGACCTCCTGAGAAGGTTGTCACCCCTAATAGACTGCGTAAACAAGGTCCTCTGGACTCAGACTAGCCGACCCATAAAATTAAAACAGAGTGTCAACCATGTTAGTTTAAACGGCACATGCCACATGGTTGAACAAAAATCTGACCAAGTAGAATTTCACTTCCAGAACAACCAAATTCCAGACGTGACAGTAATAGCAGTAGGACAACAGACTGGTGATGGGGGGTCCTCTCTATTTCTGGAAATCAACCTTCCTTCCAGTCTAAAGTGGTATTCCACGCTGGAAGGAAACACTCTGAAATTCTATACTAATCCACAATCAGAAACTCCCACTCCTATAGTCCAGAAAGATGTGAAATCAGCTCAGAGCCTGGCTGATATTCAGCAAATTGGAGAGCAGTTGTTCATCCCTGTTCAGTTAAATGATGGGAAGGACTCTGTTCTCGCTCGAGTGTGTGTGAACCACGGTAAGAGCTTCATCAGCGAAGCCATGTTTCGCCAACTCCCAAAAGATCCAGCCATTCCCACCTTCAAACTGATAGACAAATGGGAAATGGACCTGGAAGCACCTGACTCCAAACATCTCCTGCCAAGCAGGTGTATGCTCAAAATCTCCATTGGCAACAAGAGCATAGTCCATAATTGTTGGGTCGTGCGAGACGTCCCTGCCGCCTTTTACTTAGGCAGTGACATTCTCAATCGCTTTGCCATTAGTTTGGACCTAATAAACTTCAAAGCTTGGTCCCGATTAGCGGATAATCCCATGGGCTTTGATGATCCAGAAAAAGCATTTAGGTCAGCTCAATTGCTACCTTATGCAGTTGAAATTCAGGTTAAAGAGGAAGTCACCATCCCAGAAAGGACCCGACAATTCTCCCTGGAAGTGAAAGTTAAAAGGGGACAAGAGTTGAAAAACCCTGATGCTTACATACATCTAAATGCTTCTCTCCAACAGCAAGGGTTGGGGGTAAACCCGACTCCATTAGTCAACATCGAACATGACACCATTCCAATAGAGGTGGATAACAGCGACTTAAAGAGTATTACTCTAGCCGCAGGCACCATTATCGGAATGGCGGTTGATGACCTCCATTTCTCCATTGATCTTGTAAATGAACTGTTAGGACCAATCCCCAAGGACTGTTTTGACAGTGACAGTGAGGACAATACAACACCAGACAGGATTTTCACCCGGCATGGGGGGAACTTCCTGGTGTACACTTCCTGCCCCTATGGTAAGGAAGATGTGACGTGTGACTTCAGGAGGGATGAGGTGATTTTCCAAGTCCATGAGGGCTGCCTTTCCCACCTGAAGCCTCCGGTCCAAATCAGCACTCTGACCAGGGACTTCTCCACCCAGCTGGAGGAGGCCGCGGAGATAGCCAAACCAGAAGTCTTTCCAGGCTTCAGGCAGATGGTGGAAGAGAGAGTCAACCTAGCTGATGCCTGTGTGACTCTGGAACAAAAGCAAAAGTTGAAACAAGTTTTCTTGGATTTCCAAGATCTCTTTGCGGTAGACTCATATGACTGTGGTCGCACTGACATCCACACCACAACAATCCCCACGGACCCTGGCATGACTCCTGTGTTTGTGAAGCAATATCGCTTGCCTCTCGCATCAATGGAGTCCCTTACTGAAATAATTAAGAACCTTGAGTCCCGGGGAATAATCCGTCCAGTCCACAGCACCTTCAATAATCCGGTGCTTGGAATATTGAAGCCAAACGGCCAGTGGAGACTCTGCGCCGACCTCAGGGAGCTCAACAAACGGGTCCATACTTCCCGATGGCCTCTGCCCTACATTGACCAAGGGCTGGCCCAGATCCAGGGGTCACAGGTATTCACTGCAATAGACCTGACCAATGGATACTGGACCGTGCCTGTCAGCAGGGAGGACCAATACAAACTGGCTTTTACCTTTGGGGGCCAGCAGTACACATGGACCCGGACTCCCTTCGGATACCTTAACTCCGGTAATGAGTTCAATATTTTCCTACATAAGGCCATGCCCGACCTAGGTGCAAGGGGTAACCTGGCTTATGTAGATGATGTCCTCATCAAAAGCTCAACTGTTAAGGAACACATAGCGGAGATCCGTTATGTTCTGACACAGTTGAGGGCCGCCGGAGCGAAACTTTCCTTTCAAAAAGCACAGTGGTGTAGAACCCGTGTTAATTTCTTGGGGCATGAGATTACTCCTCAGGGTCTCTGTCCCCAGGAAAAGAAAGTGGAAGCACTTCAGAAACTGAAAGACCCCACAACTCTGCGAGAATTAAGGAGCCTCCTTGGACTGACTAATTACAGCAGAAAGTTCATTGAGGGCTACGCAGAGATCACCAGACCCCTGATTCATCTCCTGAAGGGGGGGGTCAAGTGGGAATGGGGTCCAGAACAAGCCGAGGCAGTAAAACAACTCAAAAGAAGCCTCTCACAAGCACCTTGCCTAGCTTACCCGGTCAGAAACAAGGAGTTCTTCCTGGAGACGGGGTTCTCTAATACGTGCTTGACGGCAGTATTATATCAAAAGCATGACAAGGTCAATAAAGTAATCTCCTATGCGAGCAAAACTTTATCCTCTGTGGAGGAAAAATTCAACGATTGTGAGAAGGCACTCCTGGCAACGGTGTGGGCATTGAAGAATTACCGCCCGTTTATCCAGGGGGAACACATCATAGTGGAGACTCCACACCAGCCTCTGCAATATCTCCAAAGTGACAGAATCCGGGCCGGAAATGTGAGTAATTCCCGAATTACTTCCTGGATTCTGTCAATGCAAGGCTTTCCTGTGGAGGTCAGATATGGCCAAAACAAGAAGAGTCCCCTCGCGCAAGGTCTGGCCGACTTGCATGATTGTGCCAGGGAAAACTGTCTCGAGGACGAAAGTCTAAAAATAAAGGATAACATGGAGGCATACCTTAATTCCCCCCACAAAGTCTTTGAAGAAGACAAGTGTGTGGGAATGCCCACTGTGTATGTGGATGGATGCTCTTACCATGTCGACAACAACGGGGAGAAAGAACTGGTGGCCGGCGTAGGGAATGCATGGGTGAATGAGTCCCCAGAACCCTCCGCTGGATACAAAATTGGTCCCCGAAGTAGTCAGGTGGCAGAATTGATGGCTGTGCATCAGGCCATCCTCACTGCTGTCCAGCATCAACTCCACGAACTGGTCATAATCACAGATTCGGATTATGTACGGAACGGGTTCGTGGAGCACCTGGTTAATTGGAAAACCAGAGGCATGTTATGTGCTAACAACAAACCCTTGAAACATGGGAAGTTGATTCAAAACATTGATGATCTGGTCACCTCGAATGAGATGACCATCTATTGGAAAAAGATCAAGGGTCATTCCAAAGTAGAGGGACCAGACAAAACTGGAAATGACTTAGCTGATCAGCTGGCCAAAACCGGAGCCATCCAAGGGAATCTAATTGAGATTGAGTCCCTTTTGGGGGAAATCCAGGTCACTGCTATCACTAGGTCCCAGACAAATGCTCACAATGACCTCTCAATTGCACAATGGAGTAAGGAGACCCCTGATGCTGATTTGATTACCGCTCAGAAGGGGGATCCAATAATTGGTAAATTTTACCAGCACCTTGAGGACCCTGAGAACTTTCCCCTGACGGATACCGATTACATTGGGAAAGAGGACCTAAGAGTGTTGATGAAATGTCCAAAAATGTTCCGGATCCAAGACGGTTTGTTGGTAAGGAAATCCAAAGCTGGCCACGATCAGTGGGTGGTTCCTACCTCATTCCGAAGCCTGATGTTAAATCACGCCCATGATGCGGCCACCGCCGGTCATAGGGGGTTTCACACAACATTGGAAATCTTAAGAGCGGTTGCATACTGGCCACACATGGGCCAGGACCTCAACCAATACCTGAAGGGTTGTCTTGTGTGTGCACAATTTCAGCCATCATCCCTCACGCACCGCGCGCCTCTCCAAAAGAGGGGAATGACACTGCCATGGTCAGATTTACAAATCGACTTTGTAGGCCCTGTGATTCGCTCGGCTAGGGGGAATAAGTACATGTTGACCGTGACATGCTTGTTTACCAAGTGGGTGGAATGTCTCCCAGCCCCAAATTGCAAGGCAGAAACTGCAGCTGCCTTGATGATTAACCACATTTTTTCCCGTTTTGGTCTACCTCAAAGGATTGAGTCAGACAGAGGTAGCCACTTCACCAGTGAAGTAATGACAAAGATGTGGGAGATACTGGGGGTCAAGAGAAAGCTGCATATTGCTTATAGACCAGCTTCTTCTGGGGCAGTAGAGAGATATAACCGGACAATTGTGAGCATATTAAAGAAGTTTGTGGCAGATTCTGGGCCAAGTTGGGATATCCGATTACCTCTGGTCCTAATGGCCATCAGATCTACCCCTTCATCTGCAACCAAAATGTCACCATTTGAGTTGATGACTGGGCGCAAGATGGTGCTTCCTCAGCATTTGCTCTATAGGACCCAAGAGCAGACACTGATAAATGCCTCCACTACCCATGAGTATGTAGAGAATTTAAGGAAACACCTCCAACATGCTTTTGCTTATGCTCAGCGGAATCTAGAAAGATCGGCTGATAGCATGAAGACCCATTATGACCTGAAAACTTCCAGGAAGGAATATCAGGTGGGAGACCGGGTCTATCTATACAACTTCCAAAGGAACCAGGCCAAGCAGCGCAAATTTTTGCCTACATGGAAGGGACCCTTTGAGATCGTCGATAAGATCTCCCCTGTGGCCTACAAGATCCGCATCCCCAAAGGCGGTTCGGCAGAGGGGGAAGACAAGTGGGTCCACATAAACCAGTTGAAATGTTGCCATCCCAGGCACACTCTGCAACAACTGGAGGAATCCTCTGGAATCCTAGCGGGTACTGTATCAGACTAATTCAGTTCCAATCATAAAACCTACCACATCTAGTCTCTAAAATATTGTGATTTACATGAAACTGTCTCTGGTGATGCTGTTGTTTTTTCAAAATAAGAATGTAATATTTCGTTACGATGAAATGCATATGCTGCCCCACTATCTCAACAGTGGTGGAAAAAAATCGTCTATGAGTAGATATTGCCGCTTTTGCTTTATCATCCTAGGAGAGATGAAACCATGAAGGATGACCAAGAAGGACGATCCGGAGACCGGGAGCAGAGACGCAACGGGCCCGGGGTACCGCCCAATCTTCCCATCAGGACCGGCGAGGAGAACTGATCGATCTGACCGGATAGAGAGGAAGATGCTGAACGGTGCCATCTACAGAAGAGGAAGAAGATTATGCGGACAGACCGGTGCGTGGGTCAAAACCCTTGGGCACGCGACTCCCCATCGACCCAAACTCAAAGTGCAGTCACGTGGGGGGGCTTGTAGGGTGTCCTGACCCACGTTTAAGCTACCCTGCTACAACATTTGGTGCTGTGGGCTTAGGAAATTCAAGATGGCGGAAAACCCACATGTGCGCCGAAATCCAGGAAAGCTGCGCAGTTGTGCGCACACCAAAATGGTTACCTAACTTGCCACCCACCAGTGTAAAGAAAGGTCTTTGTTAACAAAATCCACTTTTACTGATGTCAAAAAGTTGCTGAAATCGTGACTCATTGGACCACTTTAAAGATTCAACCCTTTTTGTGGGGTTCCACATAACCATCTTACTGTAAGGAGCCCCATCAAAACAATGTTAAGCAAGGATTTACTACCATTTAAGAACCATTCCTGTTTAGAATGCATTAATCCAAGAAAATCCCAAAGTTGCATGCAGTGCCAACAAAATCCTCAAGGCGGCACTAGCGGTCTAAACTCTGACTGGAGAACTGAGTGCAGTTGCTGTACAAAGGGATTTGACTCAGCTGACTTCAAAGGCTGCATTTTAATTAAAAAATTAGCCACATGCTGTTCCCAGAGGCCTGAAGCCTGGGAAACCCTCTCACCTCCAGAAGCTTCACACCAGGAGTTAGAATCTCACATGACCTCTTGATTGATAGAAGGCAGACTGGCTGGGAGCTTCCCAGAGACCACACAAAGGACCCTTTCCTCTGAAAGGAATATGTTAATTCTGAAATGTTTGCTGTCAACAAAGATCTGCCAGCCAGCAGAGAGCTGTGACTGACCCACCCAAGTCTTGGAGGCGGACCTCAACACTCTGAGGACTGAATTGAAAGGAAAATATATATTTTACAAAAACACTGATAACTCTTTGTAATCAAATGACAGAAATGTATAACTTTGAGAGCTTTAATTAAGAAAATGTACCTTTAATTCAAGGCCAAACTCGAATTTGTGTGATGTTCTGGGGCAAAACCCCATTGTTTATTAATATTACAGACTCCCTGTTTCAGCTAGACAAACGAAAATGCATTGGTATGTGGGTAGATATGTGGGGAACAGTTGTATAAAATTTAATGAAGATCCAATGTTGTGCAGCACATGAAAAAGTGCTAGAAGTGGCCATTTTTGAATGCAAGCTCCTAGGAATAACACATTTGGACAGAGGCATGGCTAAATTCAGCCACACCATGTATATGTAATTTTAAACCAATGTGTACCTGTGCAAATATGTTTTTAGGTCAGATATAGATTGTGTGTAAAGTTGACAGGGGTGGGTTCTCTGTATCATAAACAGACCTCATCATGATGACACTTCATTTCATTCCCCCAATCAAGGGGAAGAGGAGGAAGTGACCAATGACGAGTGAGAGGGGCAAGTCTAGTGATGCAACACACACACCCATTCTCAAGAAACAGATAAAAGCAGAGAGTCAGGACACATAGGGACCTTCCATTCCATTTGCTGCAACGCACTCTGCCGGACCATACAACATCCAGAGATCCAGACTTCAAATTCATCAATCTATCCTGTACTAAGAGACCAGACCAGAGAGAAAGCAGTGCTGTGCCTAGCAGAGACCAGACCAGAGAGAAAGCAGTGCTGTGCCTAGCAGAGACCAGACCAGGCGCTGTGAGCAGAACCCGGAAAGACCTGACCAGACTGTTGACCAGATCGTGACAAAGCCGCTTTCCGGTTCAAAATCTCTTGTGAGTACTTAGCAAAACTCAGAACACATCTCTTAGTTAAATTCATCTAATTCAATCTATTTAACCTAAGTTGAACTGCCTCCTAGCTGTCACCTGTCATTTCTAGTAAAATTTGTCACTTGTCAAAGTGTGCGTTTAAAATTTGCAAACCCAAAAACGACCTTTATTAAATTGCTCATATCTCCGCGACCGTTTGGGCTAGAGACTTGCAGTAACTTTCCTCTGATAGTTTAGAATCGTAGTTTTGAATCGCACCAAGAACCGCATTCCTACCCCTTATAGTTTTACCGCAATCGCGGAACACGCATCCGCGAATTTTGCCGCGATTTGCAATTTCTTCACATGTAAAAAACTGCTGCTGCTGGTTTCCAGTTGCCAGAAATTCGTTTAACCTGCTAACTATCCCTGCATCATTGCTAGTGTGAGCCTGGACTAATATTAACTAGATACCACTCACCCTGAACCTCTGAAAGGGGAATTAAAAGCGTTTTAGCATATTTTTTCATTCATTGCCAGCACATATCAAAGCAATTTGGGCCTGTGATTTCAAAACTCCTATCTGTGTTCTGTTGTCTAAGCTTGCTGGGGTGGACTGATTACAATTGATTGCATTTCTGAGAACTGTGTGCTTTCCTCCCATTTCCTTGCATTGCATAAAGAGGGGGGGAGGGAATAGCCAGAGAAAAGCGATTACATTGTTTGGTTGAAATCATATTGCGTATTTTCTGTACTGCATTCATTGAATATCGCATCCACCTGAGCTTACATAAAGCATCCTCTACCACATTATACTTTTGTTCCTATTTACCAGTGTGCTACCTTATCCATTTCATGTCAACTCATTAGTCATTATAAAGAAGTGTGCTAGTGCCAGATTCTCCGTTGTCAATATTTATCATATCAGATTAAGTGTGCTATTCAATTATTAATTTATTATAAAGTGTGATATATATATTTTAATTTATCAAATAAATCTTTTAACTTGCACAACAGAACTACTTCTTGGCTCAGTGGGGTCAGGGGGATTCCAAGAGAGGGGTGTTATACAAGGGTAGTCATCCAGAACGCATGAACTGGACCTAAAGATATATCAATAAGGGTTTTCATTCAGTATTCTAGACTAGGCGTTAACTTAGCGGTAGTGCTGAATTGAATCCTCTTACAGCCCTATTAAAAACCTATGCAATTCAGTGACAAAAAAACATTATTCAACAGATGTTATGGTTACGTTGCGCTATTAAAAAAACAATCACCTTTCCTGAAAACACTATGCTAAAGAAAGATTCTGATTACGGTGCCCGACTAAAAACCTATGAAATTCACTAACAAAAACGTTGTTAAATGGGTGTTATGGTTAAGTTGCGCTGCTAAAAACCTATCACCTTAAGTTAAAAAACTATGCTAAAGGAACGTTCTGGTTACAATGCCCTACTAAAAACCTATGCAATTCACTGACAACAAAACATTGTTAAAGGGACGTTATGGTTAAGTTGCACTAGTAAAAACCTATCCACATCAATGGAAAAATGTTCTTACAGGGACGTTATGGTTACACATAAAACCGAAAACCCCCAGAAATTCACCAGTTATGGTAAGCTAAGCAACCATAACTCACGCCACCAAAGTGCACTGCTAAGACTAGCACCCAGAACATCAAAGATTACATCACAAATGTCATTGATGACATCACTCATGACACATATATGGCCACTTTTCTGATGATGCTTTCTGTTTCTTCCTTACTTTTGTTTCCATGTATGTGCCTCTGATTTGTATCCATAGGGTAGCATTCATTATTGTACTTTGCCTATGTTTATGTATGATTAGGTTCCTATATTAACAACAACACTCCGATATAATGTTGTGTAGATGAGTACATTCTTTAATACATTAAGTAGTTCATAATAGGTCTCCCGATTACCCATGACATCTTGTTACCAACATTATAAACACAACCCCTTGTAGGGAATTTTCATCAAAATTTGTTTCACATGTGATATCATCTTTGATGTCATCAATGACATTTGTGATGTCATCTTTGATGTCACGGGTGTTAGTCTCAGCAGTGCACGGGTGTGGCGTGAGTTATGGTTGCTTAGCTTACCATAACTGGAGAATTTCTGGGGTTTTACCTGTAACCATAACATCCCTGTAAGAACGTTTGTCCATTGACGTGTATAGGTGTTTATACTAGTGCAACTTAACCATAACGTCCTTTAAACAACGTTTTTGTCAGTGAATATATATATATATATATATATATATATATATATATATATATATATATATATTGTAAAAAAGAAAGGTACACTGAAGCACAGTCTCAAGCGTGGTGGAGGGCAGCAGAAAAACACGACACATTTCACCCTACACAGGCTTTGTCTGGTGTAAAAGTGATAGAAAGAGGACTGTGCATTTTGTAGAGAACACGACATTTTAGTCCATCATCTTTGTTTTTTGACTAATAGTAACTGGCATGCTTAAAGAATAAAACTTAGTATGAGAGTGCCGCCATGTTGGAGCAATGCTCTACTGTGTAAACATCACTATTGCTGCATTTGTACGTATACATAAAATGCACAATATTAAATTGTAACATATCTCAGTTGTTGTAGATTGCTTTCTGCCATACTTGTTGGGCATGGGAGGTTTACCCAAAATACAAACGCACTTGATAGTGAATTGTTGTTTACTTAATGTTCAAATGTATAAAGGAAGTACTTTCTAGTATATTTATTTATATTTAAGGCATTGCTGCAAACCACTCGGTGCATAGTGCATTTACCATGACATTTCTGTCTGGCTCTCAGGCATGTTCCCTAGTGGGCAGTCTGCTAATAAAGCGCACTGTGCATATATGATTAACATTTGCTGATAAAGAAAAACCTATGCTCCATGTCATTTATGCATTGTTATATATACAGAGAGAGAGAGAGAGAGAGGGAGAGAAAGCGAGAGGGAGGGAGAGAGGGGGACAGAACAACTCTACACAATATATGTGTGTGTGTGTAGTTGTAGCAGTGAGTCGACTCTGAGTCTTATTGACATAGAGAGAGGCCGAGTGGGACATAACAATGAGTATTTTTAGCCTAATGATCATACCATCTGGGAAGGATAAAATCTCCAAATTGCCCACCCTGCAATCAGGAACGCCGTCTTCGAGGAATTCTGCTCTCTAATAATGGGCATGTCTGTGCTACAAACACTCCATAGGGGCTGGGCTCTTGTGAAGAGGAGCCTGACTGGCGGGCAGCCTGCACAGAGGCAGCTAATGCAAAGTAGCCTAAACATCCCCCAATCTTGAAAGGGTTACAGCAGAGCAGGGTCTTCTGTGTTTCATTATGGCCTTCAGACGTTCATTCCAAGACTCTGCTGATAAGACAGAGGAGTCTGTCCTTTGCAGAGTCTGCCTGCTTCTTAGGGTGAGTATTCAAAAACAGACACTGTGTCTAGCATTCATGTACAGCTCTAACTTTATGTCTGGTTTTCTTTCTGTTGTCCTATGTGTATATGTGCGCCCTGATGCCCTCAGGTTTTCGGTGCGTTACAAATAAAAAATTAAAAAATAAATAAAT